>NW_027555847.1:70668622-71268622 GCF_003287225.1 Phascolarctos cinereus | reverse complement strand
AATGAGCATCATTTTTCAAGGGAGGAGATGGATATTCAATGAAATAGGGACTTCCAAACTTCCTGATAAAAAGACCAGAGCTCAACAAAAAATTTGATCTTCAAGTACAACTCAAGAAGACATAAAAAGGTAAATGGGACAGAAAGATACAATATGTTGTTAATAAGGGCAACTGTACATCCTACAAGGGAAGATGACACTTGCAACTCTTGAGAACTGTATTGTTATTACACCATGTTAAAGGAGTATACATAAAGGGGTGGATATTAGTTGACTTTGATGTAATGATAAAAAAAATCTAATCAAGTGGGTTAAATGGATCCAAATAAGTGGATTAATCTGATCTTAGAAAATGTACTGAGAAAGGAGGAGGCAGACAAGGGTAAATTACATTACAGGAAAAGACACAAAATCCTATTACAGCAAAGGGAAAGAAGGGGGGTGGAGCATTGTTTGAATCTTGCTCACATCACGTTTGGCTGAAGAAGGGCATAGCATAATCATTTAGGTAGAGAAATCTAACTTGCCCTATAGGCAGTAGGAGGGAAAAGGGGAAAGAAAAGGGAGGGGGAAAAAGGGAGGGAAGAAGCAGTAAGTAAAGGGGAAGAAAAGGGAAAATAATAAAAGGAGGAGGGACTGAAGGAGGGTGGTCAAAAGCAAAACACTAGTGAGGGGGAAAGGAGAAAGGAGAAAGAAAAGCATAAATAGGGGGAAAAAGGAGAAAAAGACACAGATAGTAATCATAACTGTGAATGTGAATGGGATGAACTCTCCCATAAAAGAAAGGATTAGCAGAATGGATTAAAAACCATAATCCTACAATATGTTGTTTACAGGAAACACATTTGAAAAAGAGTGACACATACAGGGTAAAGGTAAAAGGCTGGAGCAGAATATATTATGCTTCAGCTGAAGTAAAAAAGCAGGGGTAGCAATCCTGATCTCAGACAAAGCAAAAGCAAAAATAGATCTAATCAAAAGAGATAAGGAAGGAAACTACATCCTGCTAAAAGGCACCATAGACAATGAAGTAATATCATTACTAAACATATATGCACCAAATGGTATAGCATCCAAATTCTTAGAGGAGAAGTTCAGGGAGTTACAGGAAGAAATAGACAGCAAAACTATACTAGGGGGCCTCAACCTCCCCCTCTCTGACTAGATAAATCTAACCACAAAATAAACAAGAAAGAAGTTAAGGAGGTGAATAGAACATTAGAAAAATTAGGTATGATAGACCTCTGGAGAAAACTGAATGGGGATAGAAAGGAATATACTTTTTTCTCAGTGGTACATGGCACATACACAAAAACTGACCATGTATTAGGGGATAAAAACCTCACAATACAATGCAGAAAGGCAGAAATATTAAATGCATCTTTTTCAGATCATGATGCAATAAAAATTATATGTAATAAAGGGCCATGGAAAGATAGACTAAAAAATAATTGGAAACTAAATAATCTAATCCTAAAAAATGATTGGGTCAAAGAACAAATCATAGAAACAATCAATAATTTCATTCAAGAGAATGACAGTAATGAGAAAACATACCAAAACTTATGGGATGCAGCAAAGCAGTTCTTAGGGGAAGTTTTATATACCTGAATGCTTACATAAATAAAATAGAAAAAAAAAAGGAGATTAATGAATTGGGCATACAACTAAAAAAAAATAGAAAAAGAACAAATTAAAAATCCTCAATTAATTCCAATACTATATAGACTATTTGGGAAAATAGGTGAAGAAGGAGTCTCACCAAATTCTTTTTATGATACAAATATGGTGCTTATACCTAAATCACGAAGAGTCAAAACAGAGAAAGAAAATTATAGATCAATTTCTCAAATTAATATAAATGCAATAATTTTAAACAAAATATTAGCAAATAGGGTACAACAATTTATCACAAGAATGATACTTATGACCAGGTAGGATTAGCACCAGGAATGCAGGCCTGGTTCAATATTAGGAAAATTATCACCATAATTGAACATATCAACACCTAAATGAACAGAAACCACATGATCATCTCAATAGATGTAGAGAAAGCTTTTGACAAATTACAACACCCATCCTATTAAAAACACGAGAAAGCAAAGGTACAAATCGAGTCTTCCTTAAAATAATAAATAGCATCTATCTAAAACCTTCAGCAAGCATAATACATAATGGGGACAAACTAAAAACATTTCCAATAAGATCAGGGATGAAACAAGGATGTCCATTATCACCACTGTTATTCAATATCATACTGGAAAGTTAGCTTTAACAATAAGAGAAGAAAAAGAAATTGAAGGCATTAGAATAGGCAAAGAAGAAACAAAGCTATCACTCTTTGCAGACGACATGATGATATACTTAGAGAATCCTAGAGAATCATGTAAAAATGTACATGAAAGAATAAACAACTTTAGCAAAGCTACAGGTTATAAAATAAACCCACATAAATCATTGGCATTTCTTTATATTATCAACAAAGCCCAATAGCAAGAGATAGAAAGAGAAATTCCATTTGAACTTACTGTAGACATTATAAAATATTTAGGAGTCTACCTCCCAAAACAAACACAGGAACTCTATGAACAGAATTACAAAACACTTCACACAAGTAAAGTCAGACCTGAATAAATGGAAAAACATCAGTTGCTCATGGGTAGGCCAAGCTAAAATAATAAAAATGGCAATTCTACCTAAACTAATTTACTTATTCAGTGCCATACCAATCAAACTACCAAAAATTATTTTATAGAGTTAGAAAAAATGATAACAAGATTCATTTGGAAAAACAAAATGCCCAGAATATCAAGGGAACTAAGGTAAAGAAATGCAGGGAAAGGTGGCCTAGCAATTCCAGATCTTAAATTGTATTATAAAGCAGCAATCATCAAAATGCTTGATGCTGGCTAAGAAATAGAGTGGTGGATCAGTGGAATAGGTTAAATATGCAAGACCCAGTAGTCAATGACTATAGTAATCTATTATTTGATAAACCCAAAGACCCCAGCTTCTTGGAAAAGAACTACTCTTTGAAAAAAACTGCTGGGAAAACTGAAAAAGAGTATGGCAGAAACTAGGCATAGGTCCAAATCTCACACAATATACCAAAATAAAGTCAAAATGGGTTCATGATTTAGGTATAAAAGCTGATACTATAAGCAAAGTGGGAGAGCAAAGAATAGTTTACCTGTCAGATCTATGGAGAACAGAAGAATTCATGACCAAACAAGAGATAGAGAACATTACAAAAAGCAAAATGGATAATTTTGACTACATTAAATTGAAAAGGTTTTGCACAAACAAAGCCAATGCAACTAAAATTAGAAGTAAGGTAGAAAATTGGGAAAGAGTCTTTACAACCAGTCTCTTTGATAAGGGACTCATTTCTAAAATATATAGAGAATTACATCAAATTTATAAGAATACAAGCCATTCCCCAACTGATAAATGGTCATAGGATATGAAGACAGTTCTCAGATGAAGAAAGTAAAGTCATATATACTCATATAAAAAAAATGCTCTAAATCATTATTCTTTAGAGAAATGAAAATCGAAACAACTCTGAGGTACCACATTACACCTATGAGATTGGCCAACATGACAAAACAGGAAAATGATAAATGTTGGAGAAGATGTGGGAAAATTGGAATACTAATGCATCGTTGGTGGAGTTGTGAAATGATTCAAGTATTTTGGAGAACAATTTGGAACTATGCCCAAAGGGCTACAAAAATATGCGTACCCTTTGACCCAGCAATAGCACTTCTAGGACTTATCCCAAAGAGATCAAACAAATGAGAAAAGGACCCACATGTACAAAAATATTAATAGCAGCTCTTTTTGTGGTGGCAAAGAATTGGAAATTAGAGGTTGCCCATCATTTGTAGAATGGCTGAGCAAGTTGTGGTATATGAATATAATGGAATACTATTGTGTTATAAGAAATGATGAACAGACTGACTTCAGAAAAACCTGGAAAGACTTGTATGGCCTGATGCTGAGTGAAATGAGCAGAAACAAGAGAACATTGTACACAATAAGAGCCATGTTGTGTTATGACTAATATTGATAAACTTAACCCTTCTCAGGGATACAAGGATCTAAGATATCTCCAGAGGCCTCATGATGAAAAATGCTACCCACATCCAAAGAAAGAACAATGCAAGTTGAATTGCTATTTTTTTCCTTCTGTTGAGTTTTGTTTCCTCTTTCTGATTGTTCCTCCTATTGGTTTTAATTTTTACTTACAACACCAGTAAGGTGAAAATATGTTTAATAGGAATATAAATGTATAGCCTATGTCACATTATGTGCCATCTTGGGGAGGGTGGTGGGGAGGAAGGGGGAGAAAAATTTTAAACTCAAAAGCATATGGTAGTGATTGTTGATGAATCAAAACAAACTAATAAAATTTAAAAAAAATAAAAAGTTTATTTACTTATGTTATTTTTCCCAATTAAATCTAAAAAAAAATTTTTAACATCCTTTTAAAAAATATCCCCTTTTTCATTTGGCCAGTTCTGCTTTCTAAGGAATTCCTCTTCTCAGCAGATTTTTGTGCCTCTTTTAGGATTTAGCCTATTTTATTTTTAAGGTATTATTTTCTTTAGCATTTTTTGTTACTTCTTTTTACAAGCTTCTGAATCTTTTTTTTTCATAATTTCCTTATCACTGTCATTTCTTTTTTTAAAAAAAGTTTCCCTCTGCTTCTCTCTCTCTGTCTTTTTTTTTAATTTTAAAATCCCCCTTGAGCTTTTCTAGGACTTATTTTTAGGTCTGACATCAATTTACATTTTTCTTTGAGACTTCAGATGTAGCAGTTTTTACTTTGTTGTTGTTTTCCCAGTTTATGTTTTCATTTTCCCTATCCCCATAGTAACTTTCTTATCCACTGTTTCCATATTTTAATTTGTTTAGCCTTAACCCCATCATTGAATACACAAATTATTTCTGCATTTTTAAAAACTTATTTTTTAAATTTTATTTAAAAGAAAAACTATAGAAAGTTCCCTAGCTCTTCTAGACCAGAGTTATCAAACTCAATTAGAAATGGAAATCACTAATCTGTACATGAGGATTCTCATGAGTTCAAATTAACTTAATTGTAAATGCAACATTATCTTTGAACCAAGCTCTTGCAGATCAGAAGTATATAAATAAGTTATCTCCATTTATAATCAATTTTGACACCTGTGATCTAGAAGAACTGGTTTCAAATATTGCCTTTGTTGCATACCAGCTATGTGACTGTGAGAAATTCACTTAACAATGCAGTGGTCCAAGCAATTCTCCCCAACTATGAGTTACTGATCTATAGCACTTGAAGCAATTTCCATACTGGGGTCACACCACATCAATGAAATAACATTGATGGACCAAAAATAAAATAATCTACACAGTTGTCTGTAATATTGTTTTGATTATTATTCATTTATTTGGGCCTAATAATTCAATATATTTCCAACCTTTAATTTGTTGAGCCTTAACCCCATAATTGGATACATGAATTATTTTTGTATTTTAAAAGTTTAATTTCCTGGTAATAAGTATGTTGTGAAGATTTTATGCAGATAGGATTTTTCTTCTTCTTCATATATATAGTGCATATATGTACACTTTGAGATAATTGTGTCATATACCCTGACATGTTTGTAGCCTTTATGTAATTACTAAATTTAATAAACATTAAACAATGTTATTGTATATTGTCATATTGCTTTCCAAGAAGATTATATTACCCCAACAGTAAGCATCAATAATAGCATACCTGTTTCTCCATAACCTAGCTGGCATTGAGTCCTATTACTTTTTCATCTTTGTGAAATTAATGAGTGTAAAGTATCTCCACCTTTAGGATATCTGAACTGACATTTAGATGACCTTTAGAGAATTTGAACATTTTTTCAAGTAGTTATTGATAATGCATCTTTCATCTATCGAGAAGTGATCATATTTCTTAACTTTTGGCATATTAATTCTATTTTTAGAAATTGTTAATATTGAAAAATATTATGTTCTAAATCAATAAGGTATACACAGTTATTAAAGTATTCAGTCAGTCCTCCATTTGCATAGATTTTATTTCATTCTAAATATATTATTTTAATTGTGCATAAATTATTTTATATGATATAATCCATTTATTTTTCTATTTATTGACTACTCTGTTTCTTTCCTCTCCACAATTTCCCTTTATTTCTCTCTCTCTTTCTCTCTCTGCATCTGTATATAATCTCTGTATATAGTTATGTATAAATATATTAATATACACATGCATATGACTGTGCATGTTTATAAATATACAATATAAAATTATGTTTTATTATTTTCTAATAATAAAATTGTTTACATTATCAAAGCATTGTAATTAATGGCATTATATCCTCTTAAAGGTGTATATAATTCCATTTTTACATAATGCTATGCAATCATTCCGATGCTTAACTTCTTCAATATTCTATGTGTAAGGATAAAGATCAAACACCGGTCTAATATGTGCTCTAATTATAGGTGTTGATGATATATATTGTTCTAATTATTATTGTTGTGGTTAACATTGTTAAATTCTGTTCCATTTATATATTTTTCTGTTTACCATCTAGGACTATGCTGGTCAGTATGTAATGAATCCTTTGTTTACAATAATCCGCGAATTGAAGAAAAATGCAAAGTGGCCCTTTGTGTATCAGACTATATAAGCTCAAGCTTAGGAAGTATATGGCGAAGTTAACTGTAAGTTCCTGGCTTTAGTAAATATTTTTTTCCATTCTTCAGGTACTCATCATGTGTTTCATAGGTATAGTGTAGGTTCTCTATGGGAGTCCTTATAAAGTCTTGAAACTGTTTATTTTTTCTTTGAAGTGACTAGGTTGCTTCTACTCTTGATAAAGACAGGACCTCAGCTATTCTAGGATTCTGCTAGAACTAAGATGACAATGTGACAGAAACCAAAAGCTTGCTGTATAAAGACATATACTAAGTTAAAATAATAGGCTGGAATAAAATTTATTATGCTTCAGGCAAATACAGAAAATAAGAGGTTGCAAAAATGAATTATGACAAAGCAAAAGTGAAAATAGGTAATGTCAAGAAAGACAAATAGGGAAATTGCATTATGCTTAAAGGAACTATATCTAAAGAAAGAATATCAATTTTAATTATATATAACATTACATTATGAGACACTATAATTGCAAAATGTCCAGTACTGGATTCTTTTGAGGGAAAGTCTTGTAGGCTGTGTGCATAAGTATTTGGAATTTGTTCACAAAGAGGGAAGAATAAAACTAAAGTTTAAAGAAGTTCATGGAATTTTAGAGGAACAAGCATGTTCTCCATAATAAGGAAGAGAAATATATGTCATTATGTGCTTATTTGTCAGAACTTCATCCAAAAAAGCCAAAAAGAACCATCTTCATGCGTTAGCTCCAATGACAAGGCTACTGCCCAAAGAGCTTTGAGCTGGTACAAGATTGAAACAAGAAGGAACTGTAGAATACCTTAATGAGGCCAGTAGTCAATGACAACATTGAGGGAAACAGGAGAGAGATTGCACTTTGTCATCTTTGCCTAGCTCCTACTTTCCTGGTGATGCGTTCCTGCAATACCATACTTCAACTCCACAAGGCCATACTTAGAGAGCTGGCACTAGAGTTTAAATTACAAGGGTCTGAGTAGGTTCCTCAGATGAACCCAGAGCATATGGAGCTGCCTCCTAAAACCTCAAACCAGTTAGATCAATAGGTAGATAGATAGATAGATAGATAGATAGATAGATAGATAGATAGATATTGATATTAGATATACACACATTGCAGAGGAATCAAGCCACCCTATATGTTTCTGTCTTTCAAGGTTGGTAACACTTGTATTAATTTCAAACTCTGTAGTCTATCTCCTCTTCTGCTTTCTTAGTCATTGGTTGAAGGAACACAAAAAAAGGCACAGATTTAAATGGAAATTTAACAATGAAATCCTAAATAATGAAAGGGTCAAAGAACAAACTATAAACAATTAATAATTATGCCAAAGAAAATTATAATGATGAAACAATGTCACAATTCTCAGGGGAAAAACAAAATTCTTGAGGCATTCGTTAGCAAAATGGAGAAAGGATTAATAAATTGAATAATATATTTAAAAAATTAGAGAACAAATTAATAAACCTGAAAGAAGCACAAAAGAGGAAATGTTAAAAATAGGAGATGTAAGTAAATTAGTATCAATAAAACACAAAAATCATAAATGAAAAGTCTAATAAATATGTAGTAGCTCTTTTTGTGGTAGCAAAGAGCTGGAAATTGCTGAGTTACCCATCAATTGGAGAATGATGAAACAAATTGTGCTTAATGATTCTAATGGAATATTATTTTGAGGTGAGAAATGGCAAAGGGGATTGTTTCAGATTAAACCTAGAAGATATATGAAGAGATGCACAGTAAAGTGAAAAGAACCAAGTGAATATTGTGCAGTGACAGCAATATTTTAATAGTGATCAAATGTGAAAGCTGTAGCTCCTCTAATCAGTAAAAAAGTCCAAGTCAGTTTCAAACACTCATGATGAATAATGCTATCCTCCTCAGAGAGAGAACTTATGAATTCTGAGTGAAGATTGAAGAATACATTTTTCACTTGCTTTATTCTCTTGCTTTTTGTAGCATGGACAATATGGAAATGTATTTTACATGATTTCACATGTACTTTTGATATCATATTATTTGCCCTCTCAATGGGTGGGGGAGGGGAGGAAGGGAGAGAATTTGGAATTGAAAATTTTAAAAATTACTGTTAAAATAAATGCACAAATAATATATCAAGAAAGTTAAAACAAAGAAAATACTACTAAAATGATAGACATTTAGCTTATCTTATTAGAAGATAAATGAAAAATGAAAAATAAATGAAAAATAAAAAAGGTTAATCAGAACATATTCTGTACTGTTCTATGCTAACAATTGAAAACAGAAAACCAATAGAGGAATATCTTCAGAAATATCAATTCCCAGGTAGATATCTTGAATTACCAGTCTCAGAAAAGGAAATACACCTAGCCGAAAAGGAACTATTCTGGGGAAGAGAGGAGGGAAATTATAAACAAAACAAAACAAAACAACAACTCCTTGTTCTGATGAATCCAAAGGAGAATCCAATCTTTTCTTTTTTCATGAATAATTAGAACACTTTTTATTTTATTATCACAAATTGAGAAAGAAAGCACCATAATATTCTTCATTGTAAAACTATAGTCCTAATACCTAAACTAAGGAAAGATAATACTGAAAGAAAATAATAAGCCAATATCATTAAAGAATATTAACTCAACATTTTAAACAAAATATTTTCACACAGCAATTTATCCAAAACATTTATTCATTACGATCAAATGGGATCTATACCAGAGAAGCAGGAAAAGTCTAAGTTCAGGAAACAATCAACAACTAGTCACATTATATTTAAATGCACACACACACACATGCATATATATGCATACATATGTGGATAGATAGATAGATAGATAGATAGATAGATAGATAGATAGATAGATAGACAGATAGATAGATGCAGAAAAAGTCTTTGCCAAAGTATAGCACTGTTTATTCTAAAACCCCTAAAAAGTATAGGTGAAGAGATATTTTTTTTTAATGTCATAAAGACATCTGTCTAAAACAAACAACAATCTTCACATGCAATTCAGATACATTAGAACATTTCCCAACAAATAAAGGAATGAGGTAAAGGTGCTGGGTCTCCATACTATTATTTGAAATATTTCTGAAAATGTTAGCACCAAAAATGATAAAGAAAAAAAATTAAGAAAATATTAATGAAGAGAAGATAAAAAAATTTACCTATTTGCTGATAATATGATATTATACTTGGAAATCATGAGTATAGATTCTAAGCATAGATAACTAATTGAGACAAGTAATAACTTCAGTAAATTTGCAGTTACAAAATATAGCCTCAAAAATTAACAGTATTTTTCTATAATAATACAACCCAAGAAACAAAAATAGGAAGGAAAATTTCATTCTAAATAACTACAAAATACATGGGGATTGGCCTACCAAAGCACATAAAAGACTTGTACAAATTCAATTATAAAGTCCTCCTTAAAGAAATAAAGTACAACCTAAACAGCTAGGAGAATGTTCAGTACTCATGGCTAGGCTCTGCCAATGTAATGAAAATGATAATATATCCAAAATTAATTTACACTTTTAATGCCATACCAGTCAATTCACCAAGCTGATACTTTAAAGAACTTGAAAAAAATTAATTTAAAATATGAAAAGAAATGATGAAAATAAATAGGAATTAAATGAGAATAGCACTTCCAAAACTGAAAATATAAAATAAAGCTGTAATCATCAAAACCATCTGGAATTGGTTAAAAAACAGAGATCTAGATCAATGGAAAAGACTAAACAAGGGAGAAATAGAAACAATGGAACTCAATAATGATGAAGTGAAAAACAAAAAATCCCTAGGAATAAAATGTCTTATTTGATTAAAAAAAACTGTAGAGAAAAATTGGAATTCAGTTTGGCAGAAATTAGGCTGAAACCAATACCTCAAATGATATTGCACATACGTTCTACATAGATATGTAACTTTAATGTTAATGACTGAAGTACAGTTTTAAAATTAGAAATAAATACCTCTCAGAGCTATGGATAGGAAACATATTTTAACTGAACCAGAGAAAGAAATCAGTAAAAAAATTATAAAATAGATAAATACGATTACATGAAATTTAAAAAAAAATTCTACAAAGAAAAGTAAATGCTCCTTTGATAATTAGAAAATGATCAAATGGGAGAAAATCTTTATATAAAATTTCTCTAATAAGGGTTTGGTCTATGTGACTGTGGGCAAATTGCTTCCTTTTTGAATTTCAGTTTTCTCATTTATAAAATTAAAGGATTGGACAAACTGATGTCTAAAATTCCTTTCTTTTAAATTGGGTTTTTATTAATATAGCTTGTTTTCATATAACTGATACTGTAGAATCACTTCTCCTTTCACTCTCACTGAGCCTTATATGACAAATAATTTTTAATTACAAAAATACAAAAGAGAAAGATGATACAATTTCAATTAAATTGATTAACACATTGAAAAAAATGATGTTATATGTAGTATAACAAATCTTAGAAAGGAATAAAAGGAGTTAACTTCTCTTATCTCTTCTTTGGGGATACACTTATTCTTTATCATTTATAACAATCAGTTTTAAAATTGTTCTTTCCATTTACATTGTGCATATTAAACACACAGTGGCTACCATATGCATTTTGTAAATGGCAAGAACAACCATCACAGAACTATATATACATAGGTACACACACACACACACACACACACAACACACACACACACACACACACTGTGCTTAATTACTTCATTTTGTAACAGTTCAAGAGTAGAATTCGTGCTGCATTTGTGCTGCATTCATCATATCCATTGTACATTTTTATAGAATTTAAGTTCCTTTATATTCATCTACCATAACGTATTTAACACTTCTCCAATTGATGGGCATGGACTTTAATTTTCCCTCATTTCTTTTCTACCACAAAAAATATGTTCCTTGATATATAAAAATCTCCTTCATTTCTATATAGATAATTCTGTGATACTATGATTGTATTGATAAGAATATATTACTTTCTCAAACATAGGATTCACCTATGTCTCTGAAAGGGGATTACAAGCCAACACACACACACACACACACACACACACACACACACACACACACATGCCCAAAGAACAAAACACTAGCATTGCTTCTAGGTTGCCTGAAGATATTTTCAAACTAGCTTTTGAGGAAAGAATAGATTGTATTTAAAATAATAGTTCAATATGTCAATAGTATCAGTGTACATCGGGGTGGGGAAGGATGGCTTTGAGGCCTCATGTGGCCTTCTAGGTCATTGGGTGAGGCCCTTTGACTGAGTCCAATCCTTAAGGGGATTTTTTCTCTGAAGTTTGGATTCAGTCAAAGGACTACACTTAAGGACCTAGAGGGCCACATGCGGCCTCAAGGTAGTTGGTGCCCCACCAGTGGTATAGATATTCCTTTCATAAAGCTTAAATGAGGCATTTGGCTTAGTAGAACATTATTGAGAGATGTTGTGGCTGAAAAATTCATCACTGATCAGCCAATGCAGTCATGACCCTTTCCTAACAGAACTGAATTGGCCTGTAGATTCCAGGCATTCTGTTCATTGCTGAAACTACAATAAAGCTTTTCAAGCTTGCTAGGCTTTGTCAGCAATGACATTCTACCATAATAATCTTGGGCTATCAGGGCCCATCTGCATTCTACACTGAGGTATTAGAATAGGATTTGAAAAGAGTGTTACAAGGAATACAGTAGGTTATTTCAATATTTTTGAAAATTTACCAGTGATCTGTTTGGTAATTTTTTCTGAGAATCTTCCTCTCTAGCAAGAAAAAACAAAAACAAAATAAAACAAAAAAAATCAATAAAACTAATGAATGCACATGTTTGGAAATGCTTGTATAGAGCTACTTTTTATTCATCCTTACAGTTACTACAATATTATACTATAATATCATAATTGTCATGGGGGAAATGATTATGCCATAGGCAAAGAAATATGTCACTTTAAATAAGAGATAAAAGAACAAACAGATGCACTTTTCAGATATAAAAACCCTATTTTTATAAATATATCATTACTAGTTTTTTTAATGATACAAAAATGGAGAATACATAGAAAAGTAATTATTTCTCAGAAGAATGTTGTATCATCTGGCCTCTCAATATGTTATGTTTCAATGCTAAAGGATCCTAAAAATTACCTTCATGGTACACTATTTTTTTACCTTATTTATTGAGCATACTGTTTGATGGCTATAATAATTGTCCATGTGGCCTAAGTTGGGGGAATAGTTCTTTTCATTGTTAAGTCATTAAATTGATAGAGTACCGGACCTAAAGTCAGTAAGACCTGAGTTCAAATCTGCTCTCAGATTTTACTAGCTGTGTGACTATGCGTAAGTCACTCGTCCATTGTTTACTTCAGTTTCCTCGGCTGTAAAATACTAAAAATAATAGCCTACATTGAAAAGCTGTTGTGGAGATTGTGGATTATTTATTATTTATTTCAATTCAACTTTGAGATAATTAGAGGTTTCTTGCACCATGAATGTCTCCTGATCCGAGTAACACTAGGAATTCTGGAGGTGGATACAAGAAATTTTGGGGTCCCACAGCACCTGAAATTGCTAAAAACATTCTTGTTTTGGGTCCCCACACCTAGGAGTTGTTTTGTATTTGCCCAAACCTTTTAAAAAATTGGGGGGGGGGTTTCCTTCATATGACTCATGTGACTCCTGTGCTATTTCTTTGTCAGATGAATCATGTGTGACTCATGATCAGAAACCTTTGT
The DNA here is from genome assembly GCF_003287225.1 of Phascolarctos cinereus. Lineage (NCBI taxonomy): Eukaryota > Metazoa > Chordata > Mammalia > Diprotodontia > Phascolarctidae > Phascolarctos > Phascolarctos cinereus. Next base: position 71,255,195 of record NW_027555847.1, on the reverse strand, counting down.
AAAAATCCTATAAAATAGGAACTTCTTAAAGCCAAGATGGTGGAGTAAGGAGTAAATTACTGTCACTTTCCCATATTCTCTTCTGAACAACCATTAAATTGTGTCCCAGAACAAATCCTGGAACAGCAGAGACAGGAGAAATACAGGGTGGAGCAGTCTTTTAGCCCAGAAAACTTGGAGGAGCTGCAAGAAAAGCCAATCTCACTCAGGTAAAAGGGGAACATATCACAGGAAAGGAAGCATCCCAGCAAGCCAGCAGCAAGACCCATCTCAGCAAACCAGATGGAGATCCTGAGCCCCAGAGTGGTGGAGCAGGCAAATGCCAACATCAGGACCCCCCCCCCCCATACAACTTAGTACACCAAGGGAAACTGGTAAACTCCAGCTCAGAGAACCACCACATACTTTAGCACAGCCCTGGGTGTGCAGGTATCTTCCAGCAGCCAGAACTCCACTTGCTTCAGCCCAGCCCAGCACAAATAGGTATTATCCAGGGGCCAGACCTCCATGGGCTTCAGCCCAGCCCATGGCAGTTGGCAAAATCTTTTGCCAGTCCTCCAGTTGATTCAGCACAGTCCAGGGCAAACCTCCAGGGGCAAGACCTCCATGTGTTTCAGTGTAGCCTCAGGCAAATGCAGAAAATCCTGCCTGGGCTCAGCACATGCCAGACACCAATACTTGGGCCCCAGCTTAGTAGCAGGTATGCTGCCAGACACCTACAGTCTCAAGCTGCCAGAACCTTGGACCCCAGCACACAGAGCCAGGGACCAGGTGCCTGACCCCCAGCACAAGAAACTTGGGACAGTGACCCCTGTGCCTCAGCAGCAGAGCCAACTTTAAAAGTCATGAAATAGGCAAAAGGTAAGAGCAAATAGAAAAAAGAAATGAACATTGGCTATAGAAAGTTGCTATGGTGACAGAGAAGATCAAAACACAAACTCAGGACATCATTGTTAATATACCCAAATCCAGAACCTCAAAAAAATATGAACTGGTCTCAAGCCCAAAATCCTTCTTGGAAGAGCCCAAGAAGAACTGTAAAAGTCAAATAAGAGATCTGGGAGAAAAATTAGAGAGAAAAATGAGAGATATGCAAGACAGCTTCAACAGCTTGGAAAAAAGGACAAAAATAGACTGAAGGTAAACAATTCCATAAAAAAAGTATAATTGGACAAATGGGAAAGAAGGTACAAAAGCTAACTACAGACAATTATTCCTTAAAAATTAGAACTGGGTAAGTGGAAGCTAATGACTCTATGTGACATTAAGAATAAATCAAAAGAATGAAAAAAATCAAAGAAAATGCAAAATATGTCATTGAAAAAAACAATTGATGTTGAAGATAGATTCAGGAGAGAGAATTTAAGAATTATGGTTCTACCTGAAAGCCATAATCAAAAAAGTGCCTGAACAGCATCTTTAAATAAATTATCAAGGAAAACTACTCTGAGGTCCTAGAATCAGGGAGTAAAACAGTGATTGAAAGAAACAACTGATATCTCCTGAAAGAGATCCCAAAATGAAAATTCCAAATGAAAATTGTAGCCAAATTCCAGAATTATCATGTAAAGGAGAAAATACTGCAAGTAGTCAGAAAGAAACAATTTAAATATCATGGAACCACACAACCAGTATTACACAGGACCTAGTAGTTTCTAAATTAAAGAATCTGAGGGCTTAGAATATGACATGCTGGAAAGGAAATGACCACGAATTACAGCCAAGGATCAACTACCCAGCAAAACTGAGCATAATCTTTAAGACGAGAAGATGAATAATCAATGAAATAGAGGACTTTAAATCATTCCTGATGAAAAGACCAGAGCTGAAAAGAAAATTTGATCTTCAGATCCAAAATTCAAGAGAAGCATAAAAATGGCAACAAGGAAGGGAAAAAAAAAACATTATACAATAAGGACAAACTATTTACATCGCTACCAGGGAAGATGATTCTTGTAACTCTTGATAACTGCATCTTTATTGTAGTAATTAGAAAGGGTATAGCCAGAGGATGTGGGTATAAATTGATTTTGATGTGATGATAAAAATAATTAATTAAGGAGTGAAAAAAAGGGATTGTATTAGGAGAAGAAAAGAAGAAAGCAGAAGATGGTAAATTACAGCACAGTGAAAGAAGGGAAGGGAGTGAGCACTATTTGAACTTTATTCTCATAGGATTTGGCTAAAAGTGGGAATTAAATACATAAACAGTTGGTTATAGACATCTGTCTTACTCTATAGGGAAGTAGGAGGAGAAATAGGAAAGAAAAGGAAGGGAATGGAAAGAAGGGATAGCAGAATGGAGGGAAGAAATAGTAGGGGAAAGGGAAAATAAAAGGGAAGGGAGCTGATAAATTGGAGGGCAGAATGAGGGAAGCAGTCATTAGAACAAAACACTGTTGAGGATGGAAAGGATGAAATGAAAGAGAAAAGTATTGATTGGGGTGGGGTTAAGGTGGAGAGAAAGACACAGTAATCATAACTGTGAATGTGAATGGGCTGAACTTTTCCACAAAATGGAAATGGATAGCAGAGCAGAATAAAGACTGTAAGCCTACAATATGTTGTTGACAAGAGACACATCTGAAGCAGAGCGATACACATAGAGTAAAGATAAAATACTGGAGCAGAATCTATTATGCTTCAGCTGAAGTGAAAAAAAAGCAAGGGTAGCAATCTTCATCTCAGACAAAGCCAAAGCAAAAATAAATCTCATTAAAATGGATAAGGGAGGAAACTACATATTTCTAAAGGTACCATAGACAATGAAGTAATATCAATACTAAACATATATACACCAAATGTTATAAAATTCAAATAATTAGAGAAGAATCTAACTGAGTTATAGGAATAAATAGACAGCAAAGCTAGATCAGTATGAGATATAACCCCACCCTGCCCCCAGAACTAGAGAAATCTAACCACAAAATAAAAGAGAAAGAAGTTAAGGAGGTGAATAGAATTTTAGGAAAGTTTGACATGGTAGACCTCTGGAGAAAATTAAATGGGGACAGAAAATCACATATGTTTTTTTTTCTCAGTGGTACATGGCACCTACACAAAAATTGACCATGTACTAGGGCATAAAAACCTCACAATCCAAATCAGAAAGGCAGGATTATTAAATGCATCCTTTCAGATCATGATGAAATAAACTTACATGTAATAATGGGCAATGAAAAGATAGACTAAAAAATCATTGGAAACTAAATAATCTGGTCCTAAAGAATGAGTGGGTCATACAATTCATAGAAACAATTAATAACTTCAACAAAGAAAATGGTGATAATAAGACAACACACTAAAAATTATGGGATGCAACCAAAGCAATTCTTAGGAAAAATTTTGAATCTCTAAATGCTTACATGAATAAAATACAGTTAGAAAGATCAATGAATTTGGCATGCAACTAAAAAAGCTAGAAAAAAAAATCCTCAAATGCCAAATTAGAAATTCTGAAAATTAAATGAGAGAATAATAAAATTGAAATCAAGAAATCTTTTAAACTAATAAATAAAACTAAGAGTTGTGTTTATGAGGGGGAGCAAAAAAAGTAAATAATCCTTTGGTTAATTTGATTGAAAGAAAAAGAAGAAAACCAAATTACTGGTATCAAAAATGAAAAAGGTGAATTCACCACCAATGAAGAAGAAATTAAAACAATAATTAAGAGGTATTTTGCCCAACTGCATGCCAATAAATCTGACAATCTAAGTGAAAATGATAAATATTTACAAAAATATGAATTTCCCAGATCAATGGAAGAGGAGATAAAATAAATAACCTCATTTTAGAGGAAAGAAATTGAACTAGCTATCAATGACTCGCTAAGGAAAAAAAAAATACCAGAGCAAGATACAAGAACATTTAAAGAACAATTAACAACAATACTATATAAACTATTAGGAAAAATAAACAAAGAAGAAATCCTACCAAAGTCTTTCTATGGTACAAAAATGGTGCTGATTCCTAAACCAGGAAGAGTCAAAATAGAGAAAGAAAATTTTAGACCAATTTCCCTAACAAATATTAATGCAAAAATGCTAAATAAAATATTAGCAAAGAGATTGCAGAATGTATCATCAGAATGTTACATTATGACCTGGTGGTATTTATACCAGGAATTCAGGGCTATTTTAATGTAAGGAAAACTGTCAGCAGAGTTGAACATATCGATAATAAAATTAACATAAATCATATGATTATCTCAGTAGATGGATAAAAAAGCTTTTGACAAAATACAGCACCCATTCCTATTAAAAACACTAGAGAGCAATAGGAATCAATGGAATTATCCTTAAAATGATAAATAGCATCCATTTAAAACCATCAGAAAACATTGCATGTAATGGAGACTAGCTAGAATCATTTCCAATAAAATCAGGAGTGAAAAAAGGATGTGCATTATCACCTATGTTAATTCAATATTATACTAGAAGTGTTAGCTTTAGCAATAAGCAATAAGAAAAAGAATTTAGAGGAATTAGAGTAAGCAATGAAGAAACAAAGATTATCACTCTTTGCAGATGATATGATGGTATACTTAGAGAATCCTTGAAAATCAACTAAAAAAACTTCTTGAAATAATTAAAAATTTCAGCAAAGTTAGGGGATATATAATAAACCCACATAAATCATCAGCATTTCTACATATTACGAACAAAGCCCAGCAGCAAGAGATAGAATGAGAAATTCCGTTCAAAATAGCTATAGACAGTATAAAATATTTGGGAGTCTACCTGCCAAGACAAACCCAGGAGATATACGAACACAATTACAAAACACTTTTCACCCACATAAAGTCAGATCTAAGTAACTGGAAAAATAGCAGTTACTCATGGGTAAATTCAGCTAACCTAATAAAAATGACAATTCTACCTAAATTAATTTATTTATTCAGTAACATATCAATCAAACTACCAAAAATTATTTTATAGAGTTAGAAAATAAAATAATAAAATTAATCTGGAAGAATAAAACATCAAGAATATCAAGGGAATTAATGAAAAGAAATGCAAGGGGAGGTTACTTAGCTGCACCAAATCTAAAACTATATTATAAAGCAGCAATCATCAAAACTATCTGGTACTGGCTAAGAAACAGAGTGGTGGGGGGCAGGTAGGTGGTGCAATGGATAGAGCACTGGCCCTGAAGTCAGGAGGACCTGAGTTCAAATCCGGCCTCAGACCAAACACTTGACACGTACTAGCTGTGTGACCCTGGTCAAGTCACTTAACCCCAATTGCCTTAAAAAAAAAAGAAAACAAACAAATAAACCCCCCCCCAAAAAAAAAAGAAAGAGTGGTGGACAAGTGGAATAGGTTAGTTCTATAAGACACAGTAATTGATAATTATAATAATCTACTGTTTGATAAACTCAAAGACTCCAAATTCTGGAATAAGAATCTACTATCTTACAAAAAAACTGCTGGGAAAACTGGAAAATAGTATGGAAGAAACTAGACATAGACAGATATCTTACACCATACACCAAGATAAGTTCAGAATGGGTACATGATTTAGATATAATGGGTGATGCCATAAGTAAACTAGGTGATCAAGGAATAATTTACCTGTCAGATCTATTGAGAAGGGAAGAATTTATGAGCAAACAAGAGATAGAGAACATTATGAGATGCAAAATGGATAATTTTTATTACATTAAATTAAAAAGATTTTGCCCAAACAAAACTAATGCCACCAAGATTAGAAGGGAAGCAGAAAGCTGGAAAACTATTTTCATAGCCAAGGTCTCTGATACAAGCCTCATTTCAAAAATATATACAAAACTGAGTCAAATTTATAAGAATACAAGTAATTCCCCAAATGGTCAAAGGCTATGAACAGGAATTTTTCATAGGAAAAAATTTAAGCTATCTATATTCATATGAAAAAATGCTCTAAATCATTATTGATTGGAGAAATGCATGTTAAAACAACTCTGAGGTACCATATCACATGTATTAGATTGGTAATATGACAAAAAAAAAGAGAATGATAAATGCTGGAGAAGATGTGGGAAAATTGGAACACTAATATACTGTTGGTGGAATTGTTAACTGATCCACCCATTCTGGAGAGCAATTTGGAACTATGCCCAAAGAGCTTTAAAACTGTGCATACCTTTTGATCCAGCAATAGCACCATTAATTAGGTCTGTATCCCCAAGAGATCATTAAAAAAAGGGAAAAGCAAGGGGCAGAGCCAAGGTGGAGGAGTAAAAGCAATGACTTGCTTGAGTTCTCCATCAAATCCCTCCAAATACCTGTGAAAAAATGGCTCTGAACAAATTCTGGAGCAGCAGAACTCATAAAAAGACAGAGTGAAACAAATTTCCAGCCCAAGACAACCTGGATGGTTAATAGGAAAGGTCTGTTGCACCGGGCTGAGAGAGAAGTGCAGTTCAGCATGGGCCTAGCTGGCAAAGATAGGGCCCCAGCAAACCTGAAGCAGGCCTCAGGAGACGGAATCATGGGAAGCTGTGGCTTTTTCTATACTTCTCAATCCACAAGCACCAAAGATGACTTAAAAGGTCACTGGGAAAGGTATATTGGACCTGGGTGAGAGAGGAGTGTGGCACCGCCCTGGCCCTAGCACAGTCCTGAGGCAGCAGCAGCTACTTCCAAAGTTCTCAGCTCTCAGGCAGTAGAGGGATCAAGCAGCTGATCAGAAAGAGATTGCAGAAATCTCTTTGTTGGTACTAAGCCACGATTCTCTTTCTTTGCCCATATGTAGATCTGGGTCGCAGTCTTAGGTGGCAGTTCTGAGACAAGAAGGAGCACTGATGTGGCAGAGCTTGTGGCAGCAGTGAAGAGAGAATTCTCCTCACAGTTCCAAAGAAGAAAAGAGTGCTTGTGGTCACTCATAGACCAGAGCACAGTCCGAGAAAAGAATAAACACCTCTCCTTTGATCATACCACCTTGAAACAACTGCAAATTTACATATCCCTAGAAGTATCTCTGACAACAGCCTCACACAACCCCTGAAGCTTCAGACAGTGCACTCTTCACACTGGAAGCAGAGCCCTACCATAATAGAGTTAAAAAATGTGAAGTAACTGGCTGAGAACATGAGCAGGCAGTGGAAAAAAACAAAAACAACAACAAGAAAACAACTCAGACTATAGAATCTTACTTTGGTGACAAAGAAGATCAAAAAATATAACCAGAAGACAACAGAGTCAAAGCTCCTACATCCAAAGCCTTCAAGAAAAATATGAGTTGGTCTGAGGTTATGGAAGTGCTCAAAAAGGATTTTGAAAAGTAAGTAAGGGGAAGTAGAGGAAAAACTGGGAAGGGAAATGAGAGAGTTGCAAGACAATCATGAAAAAGAAGTCAACAGTTTGCTAAAGGAGACCCAAAAAATACTGAAGAAAATAACATCTTAAAAATAGCCTAGGGGGCAGTGAGGTGGTGCAGTGGATAGAGCTCCAGCCTTGGAGTCAGGAGGACCTGAGTTCAAATCCGGCCTCAGACGTTTGACACTTACTAGCTGTGCATTCCTGGGCAAGTCACTTAACTGCTATTGCCTCACCAAATAAATAAATACATAGCCTAACCCAAATGGCAAAAGAGGTCCAAAAAGCCAATGAGGAGAAGAATGCCTTCAAAAGCAGGATTGGCCAAATGGAAAAGGACATCCAAAAGTTCACTGAAGAAAATAATTCCTTAAAAAAAAAGGTTAAAGCACCCACATATAAACTTATTTTTATAGCAACCTTTTTTTGTGGTGGCAAAGAATTTGAAATTGAAGGGATGCCCATCAACTGGGGAATGGCTGAACAAGTTGTATATAAATGTAGTGGAATACTATTATGCTACGAGAAATGATGAGCAAGCAGATTTCAGAAAAACCTGGAAGGACTTATGTGAACTGATGCTGAGTGAAGTGAGCAGAAGCAGGAGAATATTGTGTGATGACCAATGTTGATAGACTTAGCTCTTCGCATCATCATGCAATGATGTAAGATGATTACAAGGGACTCATGATGCAAAATCATGTCAACCTCCAAGAACTATGGAGTCTGAATGAAGATCAAAGTATACTATTTTTTCTTCTTTTTTTTTTCCTTCTTGCTGTTTTTCTCTTTTGTTCTGATTCTTCTTTCATAACATGACTAATATGGACATATGTTTAATATGATTGTTCATGTATAGCCTATATCAGATTGCACACTGTCATGGGGAGGTGGGGAAGGGAGAGAGATAGAAAACAATTTGAAACTCAAAATCTTATAAAAGTGAATGTTGGAAATTATCTTTGCCTGTTATTGGAAACAAATAAAGTACTGTTAAGTGGAATAAAAATATCCTATAATATAAAGCTCCCAGAAGCTGAGAGAGGGAGCTATGCCTTCTTTTCACCTCTCTCTGTCTCTGTCTCTGTCTCTGTCTCTCTCTCTCTCAACAACCTAATGCACATATTCCTCTAACCATTTCAGGATTTGAGCTTTGTTCTCACAAATAACAAAATCCAATGAGGCAATTTTGTCTAAGTCCTTTTCTTAAGCTCACCACTGGTGATCACATTTGTTTTCTACTGATATTTTGGGGATATCAGTAGTTGCACTCAGGCAGTTTACCTGTTATTACTCACTCTTGCCTTGTGCCCATTCAATTTTCATTTTAAATCATTCATTTTCCTAATCAAATAGTTTAATCCAGTTATTTGAAATTCCTTATTTTTTTGTGTTGCAGCCTGCTCATAGCCATTGTGAAAATCTTAATTGCCCTCTCTATGAACCTCATTTTTAATTCTTCAGAGAATATAGCATTCCATGACTTTCAGCCACATAGCAACACTTGGAGAATACCATAGATGTGCTTATAGAGGACACTGAAATGTCACTAGAAAGGATAAAGAAAGCAAAAATATTGGGATTTAAGTGACTTTAGGGTAGGCATGTGAAGATGGGAACATAATTGTGAGGGAGAGCTGTGAGAAATTGATTTATATGACATCTGCTGGGGAAGTTGTCAAATGCATGGAGGGGGGAATCTCAGTTTATTTATATAAAAAGTAACTCAAAACACCAAGTATTGACTTATATTCTTTCCCATTTATATGTTATTAATGAGAATCATCTATGGCGTCAAAAATCATGGATGACATTATTTATATGGAATGAGAAAGATTTTTCAAGTTATATTTCATAGTAGACCATGACTATTATCTCACAACTTGGTCATATACATACAGAATACAAGGTGTTAATTTACTAATATTTCATGATTATGGAAAAACGTTTGTTGTGGTGGAAGAAAATTATAAGGAACTTCAAATAAAGGTGAAGAAATTCCCTCTACCAATGGAGAAATTCTTCTGGACTTATATACTTAATGTACTACAGGCCCTCATAGGCTAGGTGTCTTGACAAAACAAACAGCCGTTGTTGAGAAAGAGGTTCAACTTCAGTATACATCTTCTTAACTCTAGGATTAGCTCTCTATATACTAAGTCTCACTGCTTATTTTTCAAATATTAATATTGGGGTCTATGAGATTTAACATTTCTATCAGTTCCTTGGATCTCATCATATTCGCAGATGACACAAAGCTAGGATGAAAAACCAGCCCTGTGCATGACAAAATATGAATCCAAAAGGAAATTTATAGACTGGAGCATTGAATTGAAATCAATGAGATAAAACTCAGTAAGGATTAATATAAAGCCATGTATTTGGGTACAAAAATCAATTTCACAAGTTCAAGAAAGGGAACACATATATAGCCAGTTGATACTCTGAAAAAGATGTGTAAATTTCATATCAACCAACAATGTGATGTGTTAACCCAAAAAGCCCACCTTGAGCTCTACTAAGATCATATTTGTAGGCATAAAGAAGTGATTGTCTCACTCTACACTGCCCTCATCAAACTTCATCTGGAATATTGTATTCACTTCTGGGCACCACTGCTTAGAAAAGAATTGATAGGTTAGTGAGTGTCTAGAGGAGGGTGCCTGTGATGTTGGAGAGTCTGTAGGAGATCCTAAATGAAGATTTCAAAGGCAGAGAGTAGTAGTTAAAGTCATGAAGTAGCAGGAGCCCTACCAGGGTAAGAATAGCAGAAGCCATGAGTGTAGTGACAGACATCTTCCAAGGTCAAACCACCAACACTTTGGGAGCAACAAAAACTAACAAGTTCCACAACTGAGCTATGAAAGGAGGAGATTAAATAGACAAAAGCTTAGGACAATCATCCCCCCATCCCACAAGGTTAACAGAGCCCACCTCTGACATTAATTTCAAAATCAAGAAATAGGTTGTAAAAATGAGCAAAAACAAAACAAAACAAAATATCATAAAGAGCTGCTACAGTGAGAGGGAAACTTATGACACAAACTTAGAGAAAAAAGACAATATTTGAAAGCATCTACAAGCAAAGCTTCAAAGAAAAATGTAAATGGGGCACAAGTCTAACAATAATTCCTAGACCTAAAGAGAGAGAGAAAAAAGCAAAAAAAAAAAGTGTTGGAAGAAAAATTAGGTAAAAGTATTAAAAAAAATTAACAGCTTGATAAAAGAGGTACCAAAATATTGAAGAAAAAATTCCTTAAAAATCAGATAATTCACCCAATAGTATAAGAGGTACAAAAATATCACCCCCCAAAAAAACCCTTAAAAAATCAGAATTGGTCAAGTAGCATAAAAAGTACAAATATCACTCAAGTAAATATCTCCTTAAAAATCAGAATTGTGCAAATGGAAGCTCATGTTTCCATGACAAATCAAGAAATTATAAAGCAATGTTAAAGGACTGAAAAAAAAGAAAATGTGAAATATTTCAGAGGGAAAAAAAAGCAACTGACATGGAAAAATAGATTGAGGTGAGATAATTTAAGAATTATTGAACTACCTGGTAACCATGATCAAATAAATTCTCAGAACTATATTCCAAGAAATTATGTTGGGGAAAAAAAACCTCTCCAGATACATTAGCACTGAGGTTAAATAGAAATTGAAAATATTCATACATCACGTCTAGAAAGAAATCCTAAAATTAACACTATGAAGAATAATATAGCCAAAATCCAGAGCTTTCAAGTCAAGGAGAAAATATAGGAAGCAGCCAGAAAGAAAAATCCAAATATCATCGAGGCATAGTCAGAATCAAACAAGATTTAGCAACTACCATTATAATGGAATGTGTGTGTGTGTGTGTGGGAGGGAGTGTGGTTAGAATATGATATTCTGGAAACAAAGGAGCTAGGATCAGAACCTAGAATAATCTACCCAGCAAAACTAAATATACTCATAAGAGAAAAATGAACATTTAATGAAAGAGTATTTTCAAGCATTCCTGATGAAATATCCAGAGAAGAATAGAATTTTTCACACTCAAAACAAGACTCAAAAGAAGCCTGAGAAGGTAAATATGAGGGAGAAATACTAAGAATTAAACAGAACATAAATAGGTAGGCAAACAAGCAAATGAATAGTTGAAGGAGTAGTATATCATTAGGTATGTTAAGAATCCTGATTCTGTTCCTAGTGTTTATTTCTCTGACTTTCCTCGCAATGTGTCCATCAGGTACCCTGCTCAGGATTTGAGTGGAAATGAAAGTGGTGTTGGAAATAAAAACAAAGACATAACCCATTGCCCAAGCAACTGACTATAGCTGATGGACCTGTATCCTAAATGTGAGGATAATACTAACAGTGTTGATGTCAGATGTGGGGAAAAAAATCATGTTCAATTGTTTTTAACCAAAAGATTTAAGAGGAAAATTGAAAGTCTTATCACATTAGTGTTTTTCTTACATGTCACTCAGGTTAAACTGAGGTGATGAGAAAATTCATATTTCCACATATTGTCTCTAACCATAGGAGAAGCCAGAATGTGATACATCTTTCTTTCATGTCAGTAAATTCAAAAGGGGGCAGCTAGGTGGTGCAGTGGATTGAGTTCCAGTCCTGGAGTAAGGAAGACTCCTCTTTCAGAGTTCAAATCTGGCCTCAGACACTTATTAGCTGTGTGACTTTGGGCAAGTCACTTATCCCTTTTTGCCTCAGTTTCCTCATCTATAAAATGAGCTGGAGAAGAAATGGTAAACCACTCAGTGTCTGCCAAGAAAACCCCAAATGGAGTCATAAAGAGTCAGAAATGACTGAACAACAAAAAATTCAAAAAGAGAGTAGATACTATATCTACACTGACTTCACATAGACAAAATAAATTTAGGTTCACAATTAATGAAAAGCAACAATATCATGTGTAGTTGATGTTGCAATTTTGTAATAATACAAATATCTGATCATTTCAGTGACATACTTACTCTTCTTATTGGTACATATTAAATTCTATCCATGTCTTCTTTTCCTTTATGATTCCTTTTCATCTTTCCCCTTCAGTCCTTCAAAGAGGATAGACCCTTTATGTTAGAGACTATTTTACAGGCTTTGAACATGCATGGCATCAGAATGTCCAAAAGTTATACTATACAAAAAAAAAATAAAATAAAACTAGCTGGTGTACTTCTATATTAAAGTGTACAAAATAATTTATTCACAATAGGCCTGTTTAGTCTATAGTACAAATATGATTGTTCCCACTCACCCATTTTATAGATGAGGAGACAGGCTCAGAGAAGTTAAGGGAACTAGCTATGGTAACAAGCTAATAATTGGCAAATTCAGGCCTCTAATTGAGTTCCCATGACTACAAATGTACTTTCCTGCACAAGAAATTTTATAACCTTAAAATTATAGAATGTTCTATGTCAAATTATTGTCCCTCAAGCTATTCTCCTTTAAGACTTCACAGGCATTTCAATAAGCTTTGCCTTAAATTTCCTCCATAACACTGTAGCGTATTCCTCATCCCAGAACAGGTATTCATTACAATCACAGGGATTGGAACAGAGTTGGAAGGAGAATGGAGGTCTTTTTGACATTTTTTCCAACTATTTAACAGCTGTGAAGATGAACAGATGCAGTTGATTAGCTGTGCAATGTTGCTGATTCTTGGTAATTGTTATGAGTATTGAAATGTGTCTGAAATGATATGCTTGGTAATATCAATTTCTGCAGCATCTTATTCCTATTCATCACATTTGTAATTCTTCTGTTTACCCAGTTCATGGGAATTTTCCTTTTATGATTATTTAGCTTTCATTAGTCATCTCTTCCGTTAACATCCCAAGCTGTGGCTACATTTGTTAGTAAATGATAATGAACAAGAGACATGAAAAGAAATAGGTTTCTCAACCTGAAGAGCTAAAGACGATAAAATCAGAGTCATTGTTAAGTGATAAGGCCCTGCTACTGTAATAAGCTCGAGGTCTAAAAGACTGTGCCGATACATGTTTAGCTCTCCTAATCCAAAGGAATATGGAGCTATTTCGTTCATTTGGGTTAGAATGTGCTAAGCTAATTTCTATCTCTGAGCGAGCCAATTGATTTTGTTCTCTTATGGGGTATAATATTAACCCTAGAGAGCCGAGCTGTGAATGCGTGGACTTTTTCACAATGGGACCGAACAAGGAAGCATAGGAAGATCTATCCAACTGAATGTCACTATAATATGGCTTGGGTTTGGTTAAGCTGGTTGAGAGAAATTATCTCATGTTTCTTATGATCATGTCTCCTTATTCAGATTACTAAGTGGTACACTTGTGGCAGCAGAATGAGAAGTGAAAGATTGACCACTTAGGTACTCATATGCACTATTTGTATACCCTAATGAAATTCCTGCAAGGATTTGGCACATTCAAGACAGTTAGACTCGTCTATTAGACCAAGATGTAAACCAGCTGTATCTTTTGCAAGGATGGTATTCTCTCTAGATCTGTTAGTTTTGTATATCAACAGCCTGTGTCAATGTCAAGCATGAAAGTCTGTAGGGCATCTGTAGGACAGGAGTCCAATGCTCTGATCTCTGTGCTTTTATATCTAGTGGCATAACACGCCTTCATTGAAGGTATTATACTTTGTTCTCCCCTTCCCAAAACAGACTTTGTGCCTTCCAGAAGTGATGAGATCACACTATTTGCCCCTGCTTCTAAATCTAGATGCAAGGATTTTTTATTATTACAATTGTTAAAAGTGGTAGACTGAATTCATGACTTGTTTTGTCTAAATATGGAGATGAAGATCTATTTACACAGTTTTACAGGCCTAGAGGCCTTTATAGTAAAGTTTGTTACAAGTCTCATACATTTAACAGGAATGTGGAAATTATTACTATATTATGTATAGTCTCCCTATTTTAGCTATCAAATATTTTTCGTTCTCTCAACTCATGGGAGTTAGGATTTTAAAAATCTAGTATGTCTAGGGGAATTTTTTAAGAATTCTGGAATTTGGAAATTTCTCAACTGAGTTCTTTCCAGCTATTGAAGACTGCTGTTTATGTTTCTTATTTCTTTTGTTATGTTCATGTTCATTAATCTCTTATTGCATGTGTCAATTAGTTTTCTTCTCTAAAATTACTGTGGAAGAAAGAAGGTAAATATTAATGGGGAGTACATGCCACGAATCCCCAGGTAAGGATGTCACATTTATCTTGGTGTAAGACAAAACTCAAATGAAATATCAATAAATAGTATTAAGTGCCTATTTAATAAAGAAGGATATATAGGGTTTTTTTTCTGTATATATGATCTTGTAGAATCCACTGGACTTTTAACTAATTTGACTAACTGGCCATTGACTTAACAATCCTCAAATTCTGTTATTCTATGTTCATATTCTAGGCACTGCGCTAGTTCCAGAAATTTCTGCTTACTCTATGCAAAAGGCACATAGATACTAAGGAAGTGCTTTGTTGAAAAAGCCCATATTTGGGATGAAAACAATTATTGCCATAGCTAATCTTTATTCCCATAAAGTGAAAACATCATGCATCTGAAATGAACTGAAAGCAACACATTATCCAGAAATAGGTAGGTAATAACAATGATGTTCTCTACTCTCATCAGACCATATCAAGAAAATGGTAATAAATTCTTGATGCTACATTTTTGTAAAGGGATTTACAAACTGGAGTTAATCCAGATTAGAGTGATACAGATAATAAGGGGCCTTGAGACCGTATTATGTGAGGATCAGTTGAAGGATGTAAAGGAATTTTAGGATAGAAAAGAAAGTTGACCTCAATTATCTACAGCAGAGGACCACGAAGAGCTAAGTACTGACCAAATCAGACTAAAACATAATTGAGAAATATTTAGCAAAATAAATATAATACAATGCAACATGGATAATGTTTATTTGTAATGTTCTAAGTTAATATGCAGCCCATTAGGATTCATTTCTATTTGAGTTTGACACCACCACACTAGAGGGCTTTCATGTTGAAAAAGGATTATCTTTTCTGTTTGGCTCCATAAGGCAAAATCGATGAATTTTTGGAATTTACATGGAGGCTGATTCCTGTTCAAGCAAAAGTTACTTAACATTTAAAGCTGTCCCAAAGTGGAATAAGTTGTCTTAAGATATAATCAGTTCTCCACCTCTGGAGGTCTCCAAACTGGGGCCAGGTGACAACTTGTTAATGATATTGTAGTTGGGATTTCTGCTCAGATATTGATTAAACCAGATGATCTTCCAGGCTTCTGCTAACTCAAGATTCTATTAGACCGAGAGAATGGAGAAATCAATATCATTGAATCATAAGAACAATGTTCAAGTCTCAGATCTAGCACTTACTAGTTACATGACAAAATCATTTAACCACTCAGTACCTAAGCTTCCTGATCAATAAAATGAGGATAATAAGTATTATCTATATTGCAGGGCTATGAAGAACTTTACATGAGTGAAGATATATAAAATTGTATAAAATAGGAAAGATCTGTAATTAACTTGGTAAAGTGCCACTGCAGATCTTATTCCATATACAACCAATGCTATAAAATCAGAGATTTGTTTGAGACTCAGAATAGTCAAGTGAACTTCTAATGTGTGTATAGTATGTAATACACATATATGCACATGCAAATATGTTCACTTATATACATATGTTGTACCTATATGTATGCATGTGTACATAGAAATATATTCATGATTACTAGCTGTGTGACCCTGTGCAAGTCACTTAACCCCAATTGCCTAAAAACAAACAAAACAAAAAACATAAATATATTCATGAAAGGAATTTGAACCCAATCAATTCTGATTCCAAGTCTACCTTCTCTATCAACTACTACAACCTGACATAGAAATATAAACAATTATGGTTGAGTAAGAGTTTTATTTTATTTTTGGAAAAAGAATTTACCAAAAAAAAAAACCTTGGCTAGTTAAATATAAAAAAATCACATTCCAAATATTAAATAATCATAACATTAAACAAAAATTTTATTTCAGAGAGACATTCAGGGGAGTTGTATACATTCTAAATTCTTAAAAACCTGATCCTTAGTATTCATCAAATATGCCATTCTATGCCTTCATTCAATATGATTCTGACAGCTCTTAAAATAATTTCTCTAAAGTTTTTAAAAATATTTTTTCTGTTGAGGTTTCAAATGCAAATTAACATTAATCATATATTAATACCACTTCTCCCAGAGCAGTAAGAGGTGGGAGCTATTTCATATTTTGTGTGTAACTCTCATAGATGACATAAGATTTCAGGGTAAGATTTCTATTTAAAACATTTGTACAATACTTGAAATTCCAAGGTCTCAAGCCCAGAAGAGTCCATTCTTTTGAATATTTGATGTTCATTAGAATTTTGTTAAAGGGTTTTTTTTTCCTAGTGGAATCACAGAAGTAGGAAGTGCGGCCTATGAGATATAAAAAGCTATTGATCCTGAATTGTTTGAAGAAAAAATAGTAAGATATAAAATTACTGCCTACCTGATACTATTTTTATAAGTTACCCTTGATTTTATTCTTTGTCTGTGTTTATACTACTCAGGATATGAAGAGGAAATATGATTTTCTCGAAGGGAAAATTTCATAAAGCTCTCAAGGGAAAAAAAAAATCACCTGTGACTTTCTCCACATTTTACCCAATTACATGTCCATCCCTGGAAAAAGAAAATCTGACGTGTTGCTAGTTTGATGATTTAAGTTGGATAAGAAAAAAATGAAAAGTCAATTGCAGAGAGATTCAGCCTTTCATTAAAGTGTTACAGATTACCATATGCCAAACACATTCATTTCCAAACAGACAATTCCACAGTAATTCTGTATTAGGAACCCTCTGAAATTGTTGCTATTGGCAACAGCATCTGAGTGTAAATAATGGTATACATTCGATCTCATCCCATGGGGGAAATTATGGCAACATTGTGACATGTTTAACTAGAACACCTATTAGACCAGAGTGAATCTGCAGATGTTATAGACTTTTCTACTGAAGTATGTAAACACTTCAAAAGTTGGAGACAGTTGGATACTGCAGCAGCTAGTGGTGATTTAGGATACAATGGGAAATCCCTTTGGATCATTTATGAGAGAGAGAGAGAGAGAGAGAGAGAGAGATAAAGACACAGAGATAGAAACAGAGACAGAGAGACAGAGACAGAAGCAGAAAAGGCGAAGTAGACAGAGACATAGAGACAGAAACAAGCAGTCAGAAAGAAAAAGACACAAAGTGAAGAATATAATATAGCTGCAATAGTTTCTATGAGAGGGCTAATTGACTTCCATAAATCATAAAGTCAAGACAAGCACAGCAGTAACTAATACAAATCAGATTCTACAGACAATAGATAATGAAGCATTTTTTATCAAGTAGGCATCACTGTTTGTTTCAGCAAAATGATGCCACTAATATGATGCTTTTATTTTATTATATATTTATGTTATAGTTTCTTTAATTTAAAATGCATTTAAAATGCTCACTTTGATTGAGAATAGGAAGTCACAAAATAAGATCCCTAAGGTTGTTTAAGATATTTCAGAACCATCTTTCCAAATCTATTTCCTCTCTGCAGAGCACAGTCTCTGAAGAATGACAGATCTAAGTTCATTACCAAAGATTCCACATTGGAGGGGCCTAAGCAAAAGTAGTCATTAGGCCTTGATTCCTGGCAACCTATGGCTGGGGAAGAGAAGGGCTTGGATTTATAGGCTAAAACAACAAAAAAAATTCATAGGGTTATCATAGTCATAAAAAGAATGCTCGATGATAATATCTCCTCTCCCTTTTTCATAAACATATTCTCTCCTGACTTGTTTGCTCTGCCTCCATCCAAGCACCCCTTAGGTGTTCTTTTAACCAGATTTTAGCTATGTAGAAATATTGTGGGAGAGTTCACATGCTTATTTTCTCTAGATCCCCGATTTCTTTAATTTCTTTTTGTGTCATAGACACATTTGACAATCTAGTGTAATCTATAGATCCCTTTTCAGAAAAATACCTCAAATGCATAAGAATAAAATATATATAGTTATAAAGAAAGTTAATGATTAGTAAATTTTAAAATGTTATTATTTATTCCCATCCAAGTTCACAGACCCCATGAAATCTATCTAGAGGGCCTTCTTCCAGACCTAATTATCTTAATAATTTAAAAAAAAAAAGCCTCTCAGCCTACTCTTCGAATTTCTGTACCTCAATGAATTAGGAGGTGGGTATTCTTAATTTAAAAAAAAAAATCATTGATGCATTTTGTTATGTAGACTAAATTCACTTCCCAATATAAATCATTCCTATTATAGCATAACTCCTTCCTTTACTGGAGGAGAATCTTATGAACTTCAGATACAGAGACTTTCCAATGACATACTAACAATGTTCCTGAAACAAGTGATGCTGGTGTCTTCATTGGGAGACAAGAACAGACTGGATGAAGACTGATATCTCTACAAGAAAGAGACAATTAAAAGATTTCACTATATTTAAGGGGAAAATCTGGAGAACTCCAGCAAGAGGTCTTCAGGAAATAAAATCATTTTGTTATGTATGCTTTCTCTGTGTGTTCTCATTTCCTTATGGATGCTGTGTTTACTGCTAGGAGAGTGTCATAGACTTCTAGAGGTGGTGTTTTCTACCAACTACACCACCTTAGTAAATACCCTTTTTTATAGAACCTGATTAAGTTTGGCTGAACAATTGGGAATTAGCTGAAAATATGTGGAAGAAATACTAAATGGAGCTTTAAATCCATAGCAATAGAAACCCCTGCTCCCCTACAGAGCTAGACCTAGAGCTTGGGGACCAAATACACCAGTCCAAGTGGAAGTTTGTGTAATCATCTCAGAGTATATGCAACATTAATACAATAGGGAGGGTTTTTTTTTTACATATATATATATATATATATATATATATATATATACATATATATATATATATACATATACATATATATATATATACACACACACATATGTGTGTGTATATATGTATATATATTTTTTTCTCTCACTGACCTAATTAGGGTAAAAATTCAATGGTAAAATAACTGAATGAAGCCACAAATAGGTTAGCAACTTCTCTTGCATAATTCCAAATTATTGCCTGGAATGTTTGGACCAATTAACAGTGAGAGTCTTCCTAAATACCCTTCATTCCCACTCTTCTCCTGTATTTGTTATCTTTGACAAGTTTATAAAAATGAGGTCACCTTTTGGCCAGTTTCATCATCTGTCAGTTAAGGGGTTTGGATCTGTGACTTTTAAGGTTCATTCCAGTTTTACATCTCTGAGAGCAGGAGGTGATACAAGAGGGTTGTTTTATTTTGCATTCTCCTTATTATTAGTAAATTCAGAAGTTTTACATGCTTATTGATAGCCTTCTTTTTTGGTAACTGTTTACATCTATTGACTTTTTAGCGATTGAGGGATGCCCAATATCCTTAATTACGGAAAGACACTAGAATGGCTACGGAATTTCATTGATACAAAATACAGGAAACTAATGTACAGACCCCCCAGTTTAGCACTTAAGATCCTATGTAAACTAGGTCCAAACTACTTTCTGGAACTATTTCATACTATTTTCTTTCAGAAATTCTGTGTTGCAGCCAAACTGTACTATTAGCCATTTCTTGAACTGAAACCTTTATTTCTTGTCTCCATACATTCGTAAAGGTCATTCCCCATTCCTGGAATTTATTCCCTCATTACAAGCACTTGAGACTCTTGATCTTGCTTCAAGGTTCAGCTAAGATTCCACTTCTTCCATTAAGCATCAGTGACATTCTTTGGTATCATTCCTCTTCCTGCCTTTAAGACCCTTATAATTTGTTATCTATGTACATGTTGTGTTCCTCAGTAGAATGTAAATTCATTAAGGGTAGAGAATTTATTGCATTTGTCTTATATCTGCAGCGCATAGTGTAGTGCTTTGATCATGTTGCTACTGTTCAGTCACTAGGTCACACAGCTAGTAAGTGTCTGAGGCCTGATTTGAACTCAAGAAAATGAGTCTTCCTTACTTCAGGCCCAACATTCTATCCACTCTACCACCTGGCTATACAGCTTTGACCATAGTGCATGCTTAATAAATATTTATTCAAATGAATCAATAGACATGAATGAATTACCAAATGAAATGAAAATTAAGCCACAAACATTTGAAATAAATTCTGTTCTTTGTTAAATACTATAGTCATGAAAAGAACACACACAGAATTGTTGGAGCTTTCAGTAGGTAGAATTCAGAATGACAAAGACAATCACTTGAAATGTGCCCATTCATGTTCCACAGCTTTCATTATTTACTTGAAATTATTACAATGATACTTGACTCCTCAGACACTTACTAACTGTGTGACTCTGGGCAAGTCCCTTAACCCAGTTTGCTTCCATTTCCTCATCTGTAAAATGAGCTGTAGAAGAAAATGGCAAGCCACTCCATTATCTTTGCAAGAAAATAGCAAATTGGCTCATGAAGAATCAGCCATGACTGAAATGACTGAACAACAACAGTACCTGACTCCTTTTTGACTGTGAAACATGATGTAAGGGAAGTTTTGTTAACATTTCTATTTTGGAGAAATGACCACAGGTAATGTATAGAAAACACAACTTTTAGGCTAGCCACACCTAAAGGAAATCAATTCAATTGGTATGTAAATAATACACATTAATGACAAGCTTTTGGATTGTCTTCACTTTATTTATTTATTTAGTTAGTTAGTTGCTTGTTTATTTACTCATTTATTTATTTTTCAGATTATGTGAGGTTTTGCATGTTATTGAAATGAAGTTTCACGTGCTTTTAAAGCGAGCTTAGTTTGGCAATATGACTTATTGACATCCTATAATGTTTCCTTCCTTCTGTGTTTTGTACATTCTTTCTACAAGTAGCCCTTGTATCTTCAGAGAAGACAGTGTAGATGGGGAATGTTAGAGAAAATCAGATATTTTCATTGTGCATATTTCAATTCATTTCCACTCAAGAATTGCATTTTCCATTTTTTAAATGAGGGAGACATTCAAATGGCTACAATTTCATTTAACACATGCATTCAGTGACTGAAACCATAATAAAAATAGTAATCAAGGAAAGTAAAATTGTTTAAATTTAACATATACAAAAAATAAAGAATAATTTTGCTTGATTTCCTATTGTAAGAGGTACATCACATGATTCTGAAGTCAGGAAGGAATTGAACTCATACTGTATAATCTTTACTGTTCAATAATGGCTTCACTTAAAGGGGAAAAAGTCTCCAGAATTCAGTCTAAATATCTTCCCAATTGGGGTAATAATACTACTCAATGCAATGATTATATCAGCAAGAAAACAGTTTGCTTCAGTAGTTATAAATATTACAAGTAAAGCAGGGGCCCTTAACGAATGTCAAGGTTAATTATCTAGCAGTAATGGCCACTGTGGAGAACGCTACTGCTGTTACCACTGTAATTTTAGCAGAAAAATTCTCATATGCTTAAACTTGAAAAGCCACGACCATAAAAATCATCCACATTAAGGCAGTGGGATGTTTACAAATAACCATTACCTTCGAAATGGTCTTCTGTCCTTTTCATTTGATTTCAAAGCATGATTACCCAAATTAGAAAATATTTTACCTCACTGGTCAAGCACTTTCTTTTTTTTGGCTAAGAATAGGAGATATATGTATCCCTTGGGATGATGATTCCATGGCCTTTAAGAATTCATTATTTTAAGGAGTAACATTAAGTATGGTTAAGAATATCACATTTGGAGTCCTAAGCAATGAGTTTTAAGTTTTACCTTTGAAGCTAATCAGTTAATCATTATGACCTTGGGTAAATCTCTTTACCCATCTGAACCTTATCCTCCTCATCTGCAAAAATGAGGAGTTGGACTAGATGATGTCTAAAATCTCTTATACCTCAAATATTCTATGAAATTCTGGGCTAGGAGTGTGGTGGGGTACAAAGAATAAGAAGGATGCCTTTAGCTAAAGAATTTTTTTTCCTTAATGAACAATTGCTATTTGCTCTAGTTAAAAATTGAAAGAATTGACAATAATATACGAGCAAAAACAAAAATAAAATAACATATGAGCACTGAATATAGAAGAAATATTGGCTGTGGAGGTCATATAAAATATGCAACAAAGGTCTCTATGTGGCTAAGTGGCTATAACAGTAAACTTGAATTCAGGAAAATCTGATTTCAAATCTAGAGTCCAACATTTGCCATCTGTGTCATCCGGGGCATGACATTTAACCTTTACGTATCTCAATTTCCTCATCTATAAAATGTGAGCAATAATACCTAATTCCCAAGGTTTTTTGAGCATCATATTACTCCCTTCTCAACCTTCCTCCAGTATGCCATAAAACCCTCCCTTCTTTGTCTTTGGTTTTACACAAAAATCCTAATAGGAATAGTCATGTACATGATAAATATTAATGTACTTCTCCAATATTTACCATTCTCATCTTTTTCCCCCCTCTTTTCTATTTTGATGGGATAGTTGTAAGATGAAACATCAGAGGTTTTTTTTTTTCACCAAGAAATCTCAATGTGACAAAATGTGTCTTGGAGAGTGTTATTATCCTCATTTTATAGAGGATGGAAACATGATTTAAGGAAGTTAAATGACTTGTCCCTGGTCATACTGCTAATTAGTAAGTATAAAATCCTGGACATTAACTTAGATATCCTGATTCAAAGAATGTGCTCTTTGTAGCAAACATTTATAGATGAGAAAAAATAAAGGAAAGACACTTTTAGAATTAAATTCATCAAAAATTTGGAGATTGCCATATTTTGGAGTCAATAGGAAAGTAAGATTTATTCAAATACAACTTTCTAAAAACAACTGTACTACTAAACCGAGGCTCTTTTATTTGTACTCTACTGCTTCCATAAGGTCCAACCCTCCTTTCTCCCACTGATGAGTTCCTCCTGAAGTCTTCATTTTGTGGAAGGCATTCTTCTCCTGATAGCTCTGTTCCTGACTTTCTGTATTTCAAATTATTTCCCCACCATCACAGCATCCCTTTTTCCCACACTCTTTTCAGCTATCTTTTGGATGTTGTATGCCCTTACAAGAATGTAAGCTTCTTGAGGGCAGGAGCAATCTTCCTTTTTGCTCATATTTGTACCACCAATATTTAGTGTCTGGCACATAGCTCATAATAAATATTTTTTTCCTCCCTATATCAAGGAAGCGTACTGCAGCACTCATGGTAATCTATTTAAGGTAACAAAAGGCTGTATATTCCTTCCTGAAGAAGCAAAAAGAAATAACTTCGGCAAAAATGAACACCATAAAACACACAACTGAGGGACAATGTCTAGAGAACCTTCTGTTGTAGGAAGGTAGATTATTTTTACCCTTATGACAGATGATGAGTAAGCAAATGAATTCAGTTCAAAATGAGTACAGCATTATTTTCAATAACAAAAAATTGAAACTGTGTGTCCAAAATTGGAATGATTAAATAGCTTGTGTTACATGAACATTAAACAATATTATAGCCAAAGAGGGATAGAAGATTATGAAGAAATCAGAAATTTCCAAAAGATTTAGAAGAAGTAAAGCAGAGTAAAATAGAGGCAAAAGAATATTATAAACAATGAATGAAATAAAATAAGTAAAGATGAAATTAAAAGTCAACAAAACTCTGGTCAAAGAAAGCCAACAAATGTTTGTACCAAAAGAATGAATTAAAGCATATACTCTTTTTTTATATGAATAATTACTAACAGTAATAGCACACCTTAAATTTCACAAAATATTTTGTATATGTCATCCTATATGAATATGCTCTTTGAGGGGAGGTCTTGTTCTGTTTTTTCTTGTATTTGTAGTTCTAGCACCTCACACAGTGCCTGACATATAGTGAGCATTTTATAAATGCTTGTAGAATTGAATTTTAATGTCATAACAGCCCCATGTGGTAAATACTAGAAGTCTTAATGTTCCCCAAAATAGAGATGAGGAAACAGGTTCAGAGAAGACAAGAGACTCATTCATAGTCATGCAATCCATACATTTTGGGGGCAATATTAGAACCCAGTTTTTCAGGATTCGTAGGCTAAAACTCTATGCACTACAGCATACTGCTTTTCTGTTAAAATTAGTAAACTGGAAGAGTGGTAAGGGATTTTTAAAAAATTCATAGCAGTTATTCTTTTGGGAGATTTTTGCTTAATTATCTTGGAGAACATATTCTGGGTGAGAGATGTAGGAAGTGTTTGAGTACTTCTTGGTTTGCTGTATCAAAAATAAAATAGATAAATTAAAATATTAAAGAAAGCTAACAAATGCTTTACTTTAGCAACTAATATAAGACATATCATTGTTATAGCTCATGTGTTAGATATTTAAATCAGAATTTGCCTCACTTGTAGCCTTGAAGACATAATTTCTAGAGATTTGTATTGGTTATCAGCCTAAAATTTCAAAATGAATGAAAAAAATCAGGTATCACTCTGAAGTACAGCTTTAAACATAGAAATGGCTTTAGAGTTCATCAACTCTAATTGAAATAATTGCTTCATTTAAAGATGAGAGTACATGCAAATTAAAACAACTCTGAGGTACCACCTCACACCTATTAGACTGGCCAATATGACAAAAAATAAAAATGATAAATGTTGGAGAAGATGTGGGAAAATTGGAACACTAATGCATCATTGCTGGAGTTATGAACTGATCCAACCATTCCTGGAAAGACTTAGTGAGCAGAACCAAAGAACACTGTACATAGTAATAGCAACATTGTGTGATGACCAACTTTGATCAATACAAAGATCTAAGACAATTACAAAGACTCATGATGCAAAATGCTGTTCACATCCAGAGAAAGAACTATGGAGTCTGACTGCAGATCAGAGCATACTATTTTCTCTTTTTTCTTTTTCATGGTTTTCCCCTTTTGTTCTGATTTTTCTTTCACAACATGACTAATGTAGACATATGTTTAATAGGATCATACATGTATGGGCTATATCAGATTGCATGCCATCTCACGGAAATTGGAGAGAACAGAAGGAGAAAACAATTTAGAACTCAAAATCTTGTAAAAATGAATGTTAAAAGCTGTCTTTTCATGCAATTAAAAAATTCTATTAAGTAAGAAAAAAAAAGAAAAAAGAAGACAAGTGTACTCAGGCTATAGAGAAAAATTGACTTGCCCAAGTTCACACAGGCTGCATATGTCAAAACCAGGACATGTATATATATTCTCTGGCTTTAAACCCAGTAGGAAGATTACAGTCCAAATGTTCAGTCTGTCTCAGCACATCCGACTGTGTCTTCTTTCTTCTCATAACTGAGTAATTCTTTTTCAATTGAGAGGTGATTCCTATGTATTGGAAGACAGTTTTCATACTGACAAGTTACTGCAAAAGAAAAATTAGTAAATTTTGCATCTTCACATTTTTTGGAAAGCTCTTCAGTATGTCAATTAGTTTTTGAACCACACTTGTGATTCACAAAGCTTAGCTATTTTTGCCCTTCTAACTTGTAAAACATGCACATAGTTTCAAATGCTGTAAAAATAGCCTTTGCCTTGAGGCATGCATTTTTATCAGCATTTGAAGTAGGATATTACAATGAAAAGTAATGCATTGTTTCTGTAACTTGTTCATTTAAAATTGTGTAAGAATAGAGTTGTCACATATGAAGATTGAAATCATACCAAAGATTCTTATAGTTACAAAAATCATATTTTTTTCTGGACACATGATTCCAGAAAATATATTGTCTGATTTGTGAATGGAATAGAATATTTAGAAAGAGAATTGTCGGAGATACCTGTCTGCTTCAACATAAGGGCATATACACATATATGAATGTATGTATGCATGTATATATTACACATTCACACTTATGCATATTAATACATAAATATATGCATTCATATATACATATAAGAGCATTCATAATATGCATTGACATCTACTCTCACTCCTGTGTGTGTATGTGTATGTATATAAATTTTCTTTATAGTGGCAATACAATGGATGTCTATAGATTAGTGAACGGAACACATCTTGGTGCATTAAAGTAATGGAATACTGTGTACCACAAAAAATACAAATATGAGAAAGTTTGAGAACAATATGGAGATTTTTTGAGCTAATGTATTATAAAGGGTGACGAAGGAAAATGAAAAATCAATGAGTAAAATTCTATAAATGAAAACAACACTAAAAGCATCAGAATCTGGATGATAGATGCTAATTTTGGTTTCAGAGAGGTGATTATGAGCCATAATTTTCTCTATTTGGTAATGAAGTGATGGATTACAGGAATGGATTTGGCTATGATCTCAGATGTAGCTTCTTAGCTTCTTTAGCCTATTTTTTTTTTCTATCAGAAGAAAAGCATTGTATTGAGTGGCAAAAGGATTTTGAGGAGCAATGAAGGAAGAAAATACAGAATACATCAAAAAAACACGAAAAATGCAGATGTCTAATTTGTTGTTCTATGCAAAACTGTCTTTTGCTATACTTGTCATCACTTGGGTATCTGTGAGCATGTATTTCTCTATTTAATATTACTCATAACATTTATAATCAAAGGATCAGTGAACAATTTTTTTTATTTTCAGTTTTGCCTCTGTAAAGAAATCTTATGTGTTCCTGACATATGCGGTATTTACATCCTGTTGCAGAATTTTTAAAGCTGCACTTTGCTCTATTGAAAGAAACACTTAATTTTTTTTTTAAATAGGCACACAGGGATCTTATATTTATTATGTTACTTTCAGGGAGGGAATAGGCACTGAAAAGAGTCTGCTTCCAATTTTTAAAGGTCACTTTAAAATGTCACTGCTTATTAATCCTTTAAATATGAAAAGATAAAGAAGGTCTCAGTAGACCACCTAGCTATTGTAATAGTGCAAGTATGAAGTCCATTAGGAATATATTTTCCTAATAAAACATTGTTTTTCTTTGTTTCTCAGTATAAATTTTTATTTTATTATTTTCATCTATAGGGGATCTTGGTTGGGAGAATTGATTGAAATAACATTCAGCACATTGGGAACTATCTCCAATTTCATGCTTGCTCAAGGTCTATATGACTGAACACTTCATTTTCTCTTCTTTTACTGTGGGACCTCCTTCAAGCTAATTTCTTTCTGATTCTTTTCCATTCTCCTATCTACATTGTTCATTAATTATAGTGAGGCATTTTACTCTCACCTAAAACCTCATATAGGTCAGTCTGATGTCTTAAAATACTGCACTCTGAAACTTATTCTTTGGACCATTAGCAACATTCATGTTGTAAAGTGTGCTTTAAAGACTAGGCTGTCCACATTATTCAGAAAATACTTCTTTATGGGGCAGCTAGGTGATGTAGTGGATAGAGCTCAGGCTTTGGAGTTAGGAGGACCTGAGTTCAAATCTGGCCTCAGACACTTGACACTTACTAGCTGTGTGACCCTTGGCAAGTCACTTAACCCCATTGCCTCATCAAAAAGCAAAAAAAAAAAAAAAACAAAAAATAAACAAAAAATAAACTTCTTTATGCTTTGTAAATGGTGTACTTGTTTCTTCCTAATATCAAGTGTTATTCACCTATAACTTCTTTCACTAAGAATGAAGAACAGAGGAGATACTGACCATCATTTCTTTCAATGAGGGCTATCACTTCCAAAATGCTTTAACCTTTCACTAAGAATTTATTTATTAGTTTATGGAATGATTTCTTGGTTTTATATGAAATCCTGCCTCAAGGAGCTTACAGTCTAGTTGAGGTGATAGGCCTCAGGAAAAGAGGAATGAAAACAATATGACTTATAATATATAAGTATAATATAATAAAATATGCATTAATGTAATATATGTAATAATACAAGTAAGGCAGCATCTTTTACTTGTCTTTTACATTTATGCTTTCTTAAGGTAGAACAGATGAAGACAATGTTATGGAGACTTTATCTTTTGCATTTATGTTTTCTTAAGGTAGAACAGATAAAGACAGTGTTATGTAGACTTTATCAAATCATAAATCTAGAGCTGGAAGGAACCACACAGGACAACTAGTCTAACCATCTCATTGTGCAGGTAAAGAAACAGGCTTAGTGAGGTCAACTGAAATTATACAGGAAATATGGCAGAGAGGTTTTGAACTTGTGTCCTCTGACTTTAGTGCCAGTGTTCTTTACACTGTTCAGTCATTATTTTTCTTAAAGTTTTCTATTAGCTCAGAACAGTAGAAGAAACTCTGGACCTCAGAATCTGAAGACCCAGTCTGAAATGATTTTGTGACTATAAGTCTTCATTAGCCCATCATACATTGACTTTTTTAATCACTAAAATGGAGATCTACCACTGCTCCTTCCTCACAGTATGAGAAAAGTATTTTGTAATTGTAAAAAGGAAGCTCAGGATTCTAAAAAGCATAAATAAGGAGTGAGACCATAGTAGGAAGTCTATGAAAAGGCAGGAAAATATAAAATGAAGTGTAAAATATGGGAAGCACCTAATAGGTGCAGTTTGTCTGGAATGAAGTACATAGAAAGGAGTGATACGAAATAAATACGGTGAGTTCACTTGGGACAAGGTGCCAGGAGCGCCTGCATCCCTGGCTGTGGTCTGATGCTGGGAGAGTGTGAAGAGAGAAAGAATCACGGGCCAGGTGAGAGCAGTGAAGAACAAACTCTGTTTATTGATCTGAGGGCTCAGGCTCATATAGTACTGGATCAAGCAATAGTAACATTGTTATTCATGAAAAGTACAAATCTAATTAAGTGATTTCCTTACTTCCTTGTACCTTGTCTGTTACATGCTTTCCTGCGTCCTGTCCTGTACCCCATCCCTTTCCTCCCTTCCTGCATCCTGTTCTCAAGAGACGGAACAGGGGGGTGGTGAGCCGACATCCTGAGTTTCACAGCAGTCAGGCTTAGTACAATCTATAGGTAAGACCCGGGCTGGCCTAAGCCCTCCAACTCCCCAAAGCCGGCCCTCTACAACAAGGCTGTGAAAGGCTTTAAAATAATGAGCTGATAATATTGGTTTTTATCTAGGAGGCTATAGAAATCCACCGTAGTGATTTTACCTATGGTTTGGGTTAGAGGTAGATAGGGAGAGGACGTGGTACGGAAGAGATAAAAGAAAGAATTGACCAGGAGAATGAAAACTGAGGATGTTGAGTTAGCTTGTGAAGAAAATTAGAGGCTTGATGAATAATTATTTCAATTTAGGAAGGCAAAAGAGAGCATTCCGGGAAGATGGTGGAGTGGGTCAGAAAATTCCAAGCTCTCAAGATTTTACCCCAGAAAAGAGATGAAATAGTGTCAGGGCAAATATTGAGTGGTAAAAATAAATAAGACTAAGGACAGAATTGGAGTCCTGGGACAAAGAACATCTGAAGAAAAGTTCCAGGACAAAGTTTGGTATCTGTGAAGAGTAAACACCTCTAGGCTAGGTCCTAAGTCTGCTTAACCAACTTGTGATAGGCACTGGGGGCAACTGGGTTGGGAGGGTGGCTTGGCCTCACCCACAGGAAGTTCTACCCCTGGGACAGTGAAGGGTGTTGGCTGTCTGAGCTGGGGAAGATGGAGGGAACCTTTGCTGACAAGGAACACCAGACCCAGCTGTGCTGCGGAGGCTTGGCAAGGGCAAGAAGGAACCAGCAAAGGTCCAGTGCATGCAGAAGCAATGGGGTGGGCATGCCTCTGGCTGTGGGCATTTACAGTAGGATGGAGGTCTTGGTTCCAGTTCCAGATCAGAGGGGAGAACTGAAGGAGAATCTGAGTCCAGAGGCACCATCACCCATACCTCAGGACTAGAGGTGATTATAAAAAGTAAGCTACTACAAATTTTAAAAAATGCACAAAGGCGAAAGAATCCAACCATAGCAAGTTATTATGGGAATAGAGAATACCAAGGTTCATCTTCAGAGGAGGATACTGAAGCAAAAAAAGTCTTCTACCTCAAAGAGTAACATGAAATGGTCACCTGCCCCAAAACAATTCAAGAACTGTAAAAAGACTTTAAAAATCAAATGAGAGAGATTGAGTACCTAAAACTGTGATCAAAAAAGAATCTTGATACAGCAATGCAAGAAATAATTTAAGAAAATTGTCCTGAAGCATTAGAACAAGTGTGGAAAGTAGGGAGCAGTAGAGTGGCATGGTGGGTAGAGCAATGAACCTGGAGTCAGGAGGACCTGAGATCCTGCCTCAGACACTAGACTCAGACACTTACTAGCTGTGTGACTCTGGGCAATTCACTTAACCCTCACTGACTCACAAAAAAAAAGAAATGAAAAAAAAAAACACGATTGGACATGAGAACTTGAAGCAACAACAACAAAAAAAAAGAAAAGCTTGACTTGGAAGAAAAAAATAAAGTGAGGAAAGAAAAAGGAGGAATTGATCTGAAAAAAAAAAATGGAGGACCTGGTTGAAAAGAAATGGGTAGGGATCCAAAGATAAGGAGAACTGAAGAATAATGCATATGGAAGAAAAGGAGGACTGAAGAAAAATGATTCAAGAAGTAGTAGAAGAAACATATCTAAACAGAAGTTAAACAAATGATATTTAATACCAAAATAAACTAACCAAACAAATGGCACCATCATTAACAGAACATAGGGAACTTGTCAATCAATTTTAAAAAATTAAACGCATGAATAGAAGATAGAAGCAAGAGCATTGACTGGTATTTTGGAGTTATGGAAGAGTAAAGGATACCAAAAGATAGGGGTCATGAAAAGCACCATGGAGTTTCCCAAAATTAATTCAACTCATTCTTCTAATTAGTTTTCAGAACAAATATCTATCCATTTGTAGTGCCTATTCAAGGTATGTTGTTGATACAACAGCAATATGGGCTGTTGGTTTGATTTCTATATTTTGGACAATAGGAAATTTTCATCCATTTGTGTGTGTGAGAGAGAGAGACAGAAAAAGAGAGAGAGAGAGAGAGAGAGAGAGAGAGAGAGAGAGAGAGAGAGAGAGAGAGAGCGCACACACATAATTAGGCTGAATGAAGTCTTTTAAATTATTATATTTCATTTAGGAGGTTCTATATCAGGGATTGATGCAGCCATGATAATGTCACCTCCAAACATAGATTCTGGAGAGACTTATAATATATTCAAATCTCTCCTCCTGTAAGTTGAAGCAGATAGGTGGTGCAGTGGATAGAGCTCCAGGACTGAGGTCAGAAAGACTTTAATTAGGGGCAGCTAGGTGGACAGTTACCTGCCCTAGAGTCAGGAAGACCTGAGTTCAAATCCAGCCTCAGACACATAAAACTCACTAGCTGTGTGACTCTGGGCAAGTCACTTAACCCCAATTGCTTCACCAAAACAAACAAACAAACCCTTAATTCAAATCTGGCTTCAGATGTTTACTAGCTGTTTGACCCTGAGGAAATCACTTAAACCTGTTTGCTTCAGTTTCTTGATCTATAAAATGAGCTAGAGGAAGAAATGGCAAATACCTCCAGTATCTTTGCAAAGAAAATGCCAAATGGAGTCACAAAGAGTCAGACAAGATTGAAACAACTGAACAACAACAACAAACGACCCTTCTAAATTTTACTTGACTTTCTCAATGGCAGTGTCAAACATGTTTTTGTTGTATGTCTTGGATAAAACCAGAGGGTAGTCACACAATGTTATGTCTGTCATTATGTCACAAAGCTTGCTCAAAATTAGAGTGATCCAAAAGAAAAAAAAATGATTTCCTCATAATCTCAGGTTTCCCTCACAAAGGGTTTCCATTCCCTGGAGACTTTCAAGTCGAGGTTATAAGTTTTCTTAGAGATTGCTATCATATTTATGTTAAATTAGATGACTACTGAAGTCCCTTCCAAATTTCAAATTCTATGATGCTGT
The DNA here is from genome assembly GCF_003287225.1 of Phascolarctos cinereus. Classification (NCBI taxonomy): domain Eukaryota; kingdom Metazoa; phylum Chordata; class Mammalia; order Diprotodontia; family Phascolarctidae; genus Phascolarctos; species Phascolarctos cinereus. The sequence goes on along the minus strand of NW_027555847.1, from coordinate 71,223,040 downwards.
AATTCTGGATGTCTATGTCACCTGCCACATGCTCCTACCCCCATTCCCAATCAAATACACACATTCTCAAAAACATTTAGTGATTACTTGTTTTTCTTTCCTACTTAATAGTATTTTATTTTTTCCAATTACATGTACAGATAGTTTTCAGCATTACCTTTTATAAGATTTTGAGTTACAAATTATTTTCCCCTCCCTCTTTTCCCCTGTCCCAAAGGCAGCAAGCAGTCTGATATAGGCTATTAGAAATAATCCTATTAGACATATTTCCACATTAGTCAAGTTTTGAAAGAAGCAACATAAAGGGAAAAACCATAAGAAAGAAAAAAAAAAGAAAATAGTGTGTTTTGATCTTCATTCAGACTCCATAATTATTTCTCTGCATGTGGATAGTATTTTCAAATTGTCTTAGGTCATTGTGTTGCTGAGAAAGCTAGGTATCAAAGTTGGTCATTACACAATGTTGCTATTACTGTGTACAGTGTATTCTTGTCTCTGCTCACTTCAGTCAGCATCAGTTCATGTAAGTCTTTCCAGGTTTCTTTGAAATCTACCTGCTCAACATTTTTTTATAACACAGGGCTTTTCCACTAATTTCATACACCACAACTTCAGCTTTTCCCCAACTGTTGGGCATCTCCTCAATTTCCAATTCTTGGCCACCACAAAAAGAGCTGCTATAAATATTTTTTGCACATTGGGTTTTTCCCATTTTTATGATCTCTTTGGGATACAGCCCTAAAAGTGGTATTGTTGGGTCAAAAGGTGTGCACACTTTATAGCCTTTTGGACATAGTTCCTAATTGCTCTCTGAAACGGTTGGATCAGTTCACAACTCCAACAACAATGCATTAGTGTTCCAATTTTCCCACATCATCTCCAACATTTATCATTTTCCTATTTTGCCATGTTAACCAATCTGATAGGTGTGATGTGGTATCTAAGAGTTGTTTTGATTTTCATTTCTCTAGTCAATAGTGATATAGAGCATTTTATATGACTATAGAGAGCTTTAATTTCTTCATCTGAAAAATGCCAGTTTGTATTCTTTGATCATTTATCAATTGGGGAAAGACTTGTATTCTTATAAATGTGATTCAATTCTCTACATATTTTAGAAATCAAGCTTTTATCAGAGACACTGGATGTAAACATTGTTTTCCAGCTTCCTACTTCCCTTCTAGTCTTGGAGATATTGGCTTTGTTTGTGTTATGCAATCAAAATTATCCATTTTGCCATTTTATAATGTCCTCTATCTCTTGTTTGGTCATAAATTCTTCTCTTCTCCCCAGACCTTACAGGTGAACTATTCCTTCCTCACCTAATTTACTTATGACATCACACTTTATGTCTAAATCATGTGTACATTTTGACTTTTTCTTGATATACTGAGTAAGATGTTGGTTTATGCCTAGTTTCTTCTATAATATTTTTTTCCAGTTTTCCCAGCAGTTTTTTTCCTTCAAATAGTGAGTTCTTATCACAGAAGCTGGAGTCTTTGGGTTCATCAAACAGTAGATTACAATAATTATTGACTACTGTGTTTTGTGTACCTAACTTATTCCACTGATCTACCACTCTATTTCCTAGCCAGTACCAAATAGTTTTGAGGGTTGCTATTTTGTACAGCTAGGCTACCATCTTTTGTGTTTATTTTCATTAATTCCATTGATAATCTTGACCTTTTGTCTTTCAGATGAATTTTGTTATTATTTTTGTTAGCTCTATAAAACAATTTTTGGTAGTCTGATTGGTATGGCACTGAATAAGTAAATTAAGTTAGGTGGAAGTGACTTTTTATTATATTAGCTTGGCTTACTCATGAGCAACTGATATTTTTCCAATTATTTAGATCTGACTTTATTTGTGTGAGAAGTGTTTTGCAATTTTGTTCATATAGCTCCTGGATTTGTCTTGGCAGGTAGACTCTCAAATATTTTATATTGTCTACAGTTACTTTAAATGATATTTCTCAGTCTGTCTTTTGCTGCTGGGCTTTGTTAGCAATATATAGAAATGATTTATGTTGCTTTATTTTAAATCCTGCAAATTTGCTAAAGTTGTTAATTATTTCAAGTAGATTTTAGTTGATTCTCTAGGATTCTGTAAGTATTCTACCATATAATCTGCAAAGAGTGATAGCTTTGTTTCCTCATAGCTTATACTAATTTCTTCAATTTCTTTTTCTTCTTTTTGCTAAAGATAACATTTCTAATACAATACTGAATAACAGTGGTGGTAAGGGACATATTTGCTTCACACCTCATCTTATTGGAAATGCTTCTAGCTTATCCCCATTACATATCATTCTTACTGATGGTTTTAGATAGATGCTACTTATCATTTTAAGGAAATATTTGTTCCTATGCTCTCCAATGTTTTTTTTTTTTAAAAAAAACATGAATGGGTGCTCTATTTTGTCAACAACTTTTTTCTGCTTCTATTGAGATAATTATATGGTTTCTATTAATTTTGTTATTGATATCGTCAATTATGCTGATAGTTTTCCTGATATTGAACCAGCCCTGCATTCCTAGTATAAATCTTACCTGGTTATAGTATATTATCCTTATGGTAAGTTGCTGTAATCTCTTTGATAATATTTTATTTAAAATTATTTGAAGTTATTTATTGTTTCTATGATTTGTTGTCTGAGCTACTCATTCTTTAGGATTATTTAGTTTCTAATTTATTTTTAGCCTATCTTTCCATGGCACTTTATTGCATGTAATTTTATTGCATCATAATTTGAAAAGAATGCATTTAATATTTTTGCCTTTCTGCATTGGATTGTGAGATTTTATGACCTAGTACATGGTCAATTTTTACGTAAATACTATGTATAACTGAGGAAAAGGTATATTCCTTTCTATCCCTATTCAATTTTGTTCAGAAGTTTACCATATTAAACTTTTCTAAAATTCTATTCACCTACTTTCTCATTTATTTTGTGGTTAGATTTATCTAGTTCTGAGAGAAGGAGATTGAGGTCCCCCACTAGTATAGTTTTGCTGTCTATTTCTTCCTGTAACTCCCTTAACTTTTCCTCTAATAATCTAGATGGTACACCACTTGGTGCAAATATGTTTAGTATTGATCTTAATTCATTGTCTGTGGTACCTTTTAGCAAGATAGATTTTCCTTCTTATCTCTTTTAATTAGATCCATTTTTGCTTTTGTTTTGTCTGAGATCAGGATTGCTACTTTTTTTTTTTAACTTTAGCTGAAGCAAAATATATTCTGCTCCAGCCTTTTATCTTTACTCTGTGTGTATCTCTCTGCTTCAAATGTGTTTCTTGTAAACAACATATTGTATGATTATTTTTTTTAATCCATTATATTACCCACTTCCCTTTTTTGGGGGAGGTTCATCCCATTCACATTCAGAGTTATGATTACTGTGTCTTTTTCTCCATCCTATTTCCCCCCCTCATTTATACTTTTCTCTTTCCTTTCACCTTTTCCTTTCTCACCATGGCTTAGCTTCTGACCACTGCCTCCCTTAATCTCCCCTTCCTTCTATCAGCCCCCCTTCTCTTTTCTTTCTCCTTTTTTCCTTTACTTCTCTGTAGAGTGAGGTAGATTTCCATAACTCACCAACTGTGTGTGTTATTCCCTCTTTCATCCAAATCTAATAGAGTAAAGTTCAAACAATGCTTGCCTCCTCTTCCTTCTTTCTACTGTAATAGATCTTTGCATTTCTTTCTGTGACATAATTTACCTATTCTGCCTCCCCTTTTCCCCTTCTCCCAATACAATCCATTTTTTCACCCCTTAATTAATTAATTATATCATGACATCAAAAATTGATTTATATCCACACCCTCTATGTATACCCCTTCTAAATGTCATAATAAAGATACAATTCTCAAGGGTTACAAATATCATCTTCCTGTGTAGGAATGTAAACATTTTAACCTAATTGAATAACATAGTTTTTTTTTCTTTCTTATTTACCTTTTTATTCTTTTCTTGATTGTTGTATTTGAAGATCAAATGTTCTATTCTTTTTTTTTTCCAATCAGGAATGATTGAAAGTTCCTGATTTCACTGAATGTCCATCTCTTCCCATAAAAGATTATGCTCAGTTTTGCTGGGTAGTTAATTCTTGGTTGTAATCCAATCTCCTTTCTCTTAAAGAATATCATATTCCTAATCCTCCTTTAATGTATAAGCTACTAACTCCTCATAATCCTGACTGTGGTTCCATGATATTTAAATTGTTTCTTTCTGGCTGCTTGAAGTATTTTCTCCTTGACCTGGTAACTCTGTAATTAGGCTACAATACTCCTTGTAGTTTTCATTTTGGGATCTCTTTCAAGAGATGATCCATGTTTTCTTTCAATGACTATTTTGCCCTCTGCCTCTAGGACCTCAAGGCTATTTTCCTCAATAATGTCTTGAAAGATGCTGTCCAGTCTCTCTTTTTTTTTTATCTTTCAGGCAGTCCAATAATTCTTAAATTATCTCTCCTGGATCTATTTTTTAGTCCAGTTGTTTTTCCAATGAAATATTTCACATTTTCTTCTATTTTTTTCATTCTTTTGATTTTTTTTTACTGTCTCTTGCATAGCTCTCATTTCTTTCCTTAATTTTTCTTCTCCTTCTTTTATTTGACTTTCAAAATCCTTCTTGAGCTCTTCCAAGGAGGCTTTTTGGACTTGAGACAAATTCATATTCCCCTTTGAAGTTTCAGATGTAGGTATATTGACAATGTTGCCCTGTTCTGAGTTTGTGTTTTCATCTTCCCTGTCACCACCAAGATCTCTATGTTCAAGGTTTGTTTTTGATTCTTATTCATACTTTTTGCCTATTTCCTAGTTTTTAAAGTTGAACCCTGCTATTGGTGCACAGGGCACACTGTTCCTAGCTTCTTGTGCTGGGGGCCAAGGGCCTGGTCACTAGCTTTGTGTGCTGAGGCCTCAGGCACTGGCAGCTTACCTGGTGATGACCTGGGTTCCTAGTGGTGATGTCTGGCATTTGGTGAGGCCAGCTGGGTTTTTCTGTATTTCCTTAGGGCTATACTGAGGCATGTGGAGGTATGACCCCTGAAGGATGCCTGTTTGCCTTGGGCTCTGCTGAAGCACCTAGAAGTCTGGCAGCAGGAAGATACCCAACTGCCCTGGGCTGTGCTGAGGCAAGTAGAGGTCTGGTTGCTGGATGATGCCTGTGATGAAGTACATTGTGGTTCTCACATCTGGAGTCTGAGGGTTGCCCTGCATGTGCTTAGGTACATGGGGGGTGGGTCTTGGTGTTGGTGTTTGCCTGCTCCACCACCTTGGTGCTCAGGCCTCCCTCTGCTTTGCTGAGGTTCAGCTTGCTGCTGGCTTGCTGGGATGCTTCCTGTTCTGGGCTATGCTCTCCTTTTATCTGAGTGATACTGACCTTTTCTTCAGATCCTCTAAGCTTCCTGGACTAAAAGACTGCTCCACCCTACCTTTCTGCTGACTCTACTGTTCTAGGATTTGTCTGGGGTGCTATTTTACGGTTGTTTGATTGTTTGGATATTAATATGGGAGAGGGACAAGTTACTGCTAACTCCACCATCTTGTCTCCTGGGAGTTTTAGTGATCACTTATTGCTTCTAGAAGAAAATATAAATATTTAAATATTGTCTTTAAAGTCGCCATAATTTTACTTCTCAGTTCTTTCTAGTTCTTTCATATTTCTTCCCTTTTTGATACTCCGTATTTCAATCAAACTGCCTTGCTAGCTCTTCCTCATACACAACATTCCATTTCCTATGTCCAAAACTTTGGTGAAGTAGTTCCATATCTAATCCGAGTTCCAAAGACCATTAGTATAGGACTTCCTCCACATTGGTGGAAATTAGTGTTCCACCTTGGTGTGAAAGGTGGGGAACAGTTGAGGAGAAAGCCTGAGAGAGGAGAAATCTACTCTTTTTGTGCTCTTTAGTCTCTCCAAATCTCAAGTATTTTAAAGCTCTGTAGTCACTTTAGGTATTTCTGACTCCAGCTTTAAAAGAGAAGATGAAAGATGCCAATCTCATATCAAGGTGCTGAAGGAAAAGAGTCTAGGAAGAGGAACACATGAAAAGAGCTATCAGTCTCCATCATATCCTTATGTTCCCTACTGGGTGAGATATGGGAATATTTCTCTCTTGCTTGATCTGAATTACTTTGCTCTCAATGTCAGAACTCCATTCTATATTTTTGAAATATATTTTCCTATGTATTGTTTCTTTGAGTTTTTATTTGCCATCAACATGGACAAATTGGCTTTGCTAATTCCGATGCTTGTTCATTGTGGAGTGGTTATTTGGTGGAAAGAGAATGAAACCTTGCACTTATGTCCTTCTTTTTCTGTTAATCAATAGTGATCAGAAGTTTAGTTTGATTTAGAAAACTACATCCTTTCAAGTTTCAACCATACTTAAGGAAGCAAACAGATTTAATTCTAGCCTGGTACCCCCTCTCTCTGAGGAGAGTAGAGTGGCCAAGACTCTTGTCCTAACCATTTGCTTTCCCTCCTGGCAGTAAGTAGTCTTCCTTCAATAAGGGTGTGGGAAAGAGACCAGGGATGTCTATTCTGCCTTTCTTTGAGCCAAACAATGACATGCTTATACTACATTTGGGAGACAGTCTTATTATACTTCTAATACAATAAGAACTAGTAACTGGTCTGATAGTTCTAATTCTCTTGTCAGTACCCGATTTCTCTGCTCCTATACTAGAGCTACTATTTTGTGTGCTTATCATCAAGATCATTACTATAGATTTGGTTGTCCTAACACAGGACAGCAATGATGTCAGGATGACTATTAGTATATTCCTGCTCTGCTGTTGAATATGTACCCTAAAAGTATCTGTAGCAGTTTTTGGCAGGAAAGAAATTACCTCTGAGTTCAATTTTCCTGCCCTATAATAATAAACACAGACTCCTTTACTAGATACATTGTTTTAGATGCTTATAACTGGTTCAGAAGGTTTTGGTTTTTTTTTTTTTGTCAATTGGGGTTAAATGACTTGCCCAGGGTCACACAGCTAGTAGCTGGTGAGTATCAAGTGTTTGGTCTGAGGCAGGATTTGAACTCAGATCCTCCTGACTTCAGGGCCAGTGCTCTATCCACTGCGCCATCTAGCTGCCCCCAGAAAGTTTTATGCAACTGGTGGACAGGATCTTTTCCCCAGTCTTTGCATCTATTTTCTTTACCTGCCCATTCAGAAGTCCACCTAGCTCTCCTATAGGCCCCTCCATTTCCTGGGGCTATTTTGTAAAAAGGCAAGTTGCTCAAATGTCTCTCAATACTCAATGTCTCTAAATAATGTTTTATGGCTTAGCTTTTCATTAGTTAGTTAAGTTGTGTATCTCTTGAGTGCCAAGATTTCTCAGTAGAACTCTGGATCCTTTGTGGAGATCTTGACACTGTACTCTGGCATCTTAACATCTTTTGTTTCTGTCACAGGTTTTTAGAGATGAAGCTATGGCTAGTTCATAGGCATCTTTCATTTCTTCCCTGCAACTTGGAGAGGTACTTAATGGGGGTTGTTGCATGACCTGAGGTAGCAAAACATAAAGCAATAGATAGAAATGGTTCTTGCCCAAACAAAAGCAAGTATATAGCATCCCTCTTGGTGAAATAGTATTCATATGTTAGGCATAATACACATTAATTCCACTGAGGCACTTGTTGTAGTCTCAAAGTTCTCAATATGTTCAATAGTATACAAGTAAACCTTCAGTATGTGTTTCCTTGAGTATGATATGGAGTGCTACTGAACTTTTTGATCTGCCAGAGCTAATATTTTCTTGAGTAACTTGTTTTACTTTGTTCTTTAATTCATTGATTGATGAGGAAGCCTATACTACAATAATATTAGACATGTTTCAGCTCTAAATCTCTGATTCCATCCCAGAATCTACATCAACATCACAATTAAGAGAAAACATCATGTTCAGATTAAAGATGATATTATCTAGAAAAATAAATATGAGTTAATCCCCAAAACTTGAAACTCTTGGAATAAAAGTGATAAATCAAGGTAGTTAACGTATAATGGTGTTGATCCTCAGCATCTTCTCAGGGCTAACAGAAAAAAAAAAAGTATGATAAATTTGAGCACAATAATGAAGGTTTTCTCAGGGCTTAAATGCATTTCTATATAACTTTAATCAACTTGAATAATGCTAAAAACAGTTTCCATGAAATTCACAGATCAACAACATTGTTGATCCAAGTAGTAATCATGCCATCTGTATAGCATTAAAAATAAATCTTAGAATAATGGGCCAAAGTCTAACCTAAAGTTAGATTATAAATTGAGATATCAAAAGGACCTTAGAGGTCATCGTGTTTAACACCTTTATTTTTTATATTAGGAAATTGGGTACTAGAGAGGTAAAGTGGTTTACTTCTGGCTGTACAAGGTAGTTAGGTGACAAAGCCAGGAAAACTCAAGTCTGAAAAACTCTTTTTAACATATCTTTCTCGTACTGAAACAGATTGTCAGCCTGGGGTAGATTACTTGGTACTTAGGGAAAAAATTGAATCCTCTTAGCACCATTAGAACTAGATATGGGTATGGCTCTGCAGTAGTGATATGCTCAAGCTGTATTCTTCAATCTCAAACTGAAGTAGAAAATTAAAAGAATTTAAAATAATTCAAGCAAAATAATAAACTTTCATGATAATGTGCATATTTTTTTTCTGCATCAGAATCCAGTCTTCTGATACATGTAACTTAATGAATTAAGTATGCTATTTTTATAGAGGTTGGGGTAGTAAAGATGAAGTACAGTGTGTCTGTGTCTTTCTATGTCTATTCAGAGCTGCCAAGTCAAATGTTTTGGTCAAAACTGATATTTTAGAACCATCCAGTATCAATAAAAATAGTTTCAGGGCACATGACTGGATGTGTGCATGACTTTCTGCAAATACAAAAGTTTCTGATTTCATATTTCTAACTTTTTGGATTCTGAGAAAGTTACAGAATTCAAGGGAGCAGTCTAGGCTATGTGGTTATATAAAATAGCAGATGGCACTGGAAACACATTATGTGTACTGAACCCAGACAGGGTATTGTATCACACAAATAAATTTCAAATGGATAAATGGGAATATTTTCTAGATGCTTTTAGGGCAAAGGATAGTTATATATTGTAGAGCATACAAAATTATTTATATGGAAGAAGGGTTGAGGGGCATTGTTACGTCTAAGGCAGCACACAGGAGCCTGACAGGTAAGAAACTTATGAAAACAGTCCAAGTAGTTATTAGAGTACAGTATTTGAACATATGCAAATATATATCATATCTTGATATTCTGGCTACCATCAATAGCCCTGCCATATAACCAGTCTAAAATAATGCATTCACATTTAGCTCCCTCCTTCCAGTCCCTAGCATGTGATTCATTTGCAAGTTCAATTCAGTTTGGTGGAAGGAGAGACAATTTCAAAGTACTTATTGTCCACAGACCAGGTTCAGTCGAGGTGAACCTGTCTTCTTAAAACGAGAGTTTAAGCTCTAGGAGGGAGAATTATTGAAAGCCAAGATTTGGCCCATGACTTGAGTTTCTAAAAAATGTAGGAAGGATGTACAATGTAAATCAGGTTGAGGAAAAATGTTTATTTCCTCCACTCCAAATAAATGCTTAACATATTAGGTGCCCCTTAAAGCATACTGAAAAAGACCTAAAATATGATATAGTAACCAACAACTGCTGTTATGCTTTTTGGAAGTTTGGTACTAAAACATTTAAGCATGTGACAATTAGTAGAAACATTAAACAACTGTTCACCTACACCTCACATCTGTACTGCCCTCAAGTTTCATACCTTCTGACAAGGCAGGGAATAGATTGGACTTATCTATTGTTGGTAGTTATCTTCTCCTTCAACTATTGCAGGATTATCTCCTGCAGCACAGATGGCACTGACCATAAGACTCAGGAGTCCTGGACCATGTAAACTCATGGGATTAGATGCAAATGTTTATCTCATGATCACTATTTTTTCACCTATACTCAGTAATAAAACACAAAACAGAAGAGGAAACCAGGGTAAGAGATATAGGCTCAGGCTTGACTACCCAGGATAAACCATTGCTATGCGAAGCAATTTCCATAACTGCCAGGAGGTGAAGTGGAGAGAGGGAAGGAGAATGAACCCTCCCTTACAACATAGGAAGTTGTCGGAAGAGAATCCCTCCCCACACATTAAGTAAATAAACAAAAGAACTCTAGTGCAAGTTATTTCTCCTTTTTTAAATTTATTTTTTTAAATTTTTATTTATTTAAATTTTTATTTATGGAATAAAACAAGCATATTTCTCTTTTTAAGGTCTACTGAGATGGGGCTTCTTTGGGTTCTGTAGCCAGTTCCCTTTGATTTAATCCCCTTCTCCTGTTGCTGTCCTGGGAAACAAAGGATTGCTGTCATCTCAAAGTCCTTCAGTGCTAAGCATACACATCTGGGGAAATGGCCATGAGGTTTAGCTCAGATCATGCACATTAGTCTCTATAGATCTATTCCCACGTGTTCCATAGGATGTGCTCCAATTCACCTCTTGTTAGTTACAACCAAGAAAATCAACCACATACCTAGGCACCTTTTTTGTTCTTGTTTTTGTTTTCACTCCAGAATATAAAATATCCTCAAATCCTTCTTCTTTTTTTAATTGTACAGGTCCTTGTTTGATATTTTCCATGAACAGCATGCTAGCCCAATAACAAAGGTAAGCTTGAATTTCTATAGAAGATTTCTGAGTTGCTCTATTTCAATCAATCAATAAACATGTATTAAATGCCAACTATGTTTCAGGCACCATGCTAAGTGCTGAGGATGCAAAAAGAGAAAAAAGAGAGTCTCTGCCTTCAAGGAGCTTACAATCTTATGGGAAGCCAACATATAAATAAATAAATTCATATGTATGCATATATATAAAACAAGCTGTATACAAGATAAATAGGAAATAATTAAAGGACAGAAAGCACTGGAATAAAGAGGGGTTAGGAAAGGGTTCCTTTAGAAGCTGGGATTTTAGTTGGGACTTAAAAGAAACCAAGGAGGTCAGTAGTCAGAGCAGAGGAAGAGAGTTCAATGGTTGGGGGAGCCAAGAGATGGGATGTCTGTGGAAAAGCCAGTAAGCTAGTGTCACTAGATCAAAGAGTATATATTAAGGAGTAAAGTGTAAGAACATTGGAAATGTAGGAGGGGCGAGGTTATGAAAGTCTTTGAACACCAAACAGAGCATTTTATATTTGCTCCTAGAGGCAATTGGAAGTGACTGGATTTTTTTTGAGTAGGGAAGTGATATGATCAGATCTGAATTTCAGGAAAATCACTTTAGTGGCTGAATGGAGAGTGTACTGAAATGAGAAGTCACTTGAAGCAGGCAGACCCACTAGCAGGCTGTTGCAGCAACCAACATGCGAGGTGATGAAGGCCTGGACTACAGTGGTTGTAGTGTCAGAGGAGAGAGGTTATGAGATGTTAAAAAGGTGAAATTAATTGGCCTTGGCAAGAGTGTGAATATGGGAGAGAGTAATGAATGGCAGAAATACAGGTTAACTAGGAGATGGTGAGCCTGAGGGTATGGGAGGATGGTGATATCTTCTACAGTAATAAGGAAGGTAAGAGGTAGGGAGGGTTTATGATGAAAGATAATGGTTCTGTTTTGCAAATATTGAGTATAAAATTTCTACTGGACATCCAGTTTGAGATGTCTGAAATTCAATTGGAGATATGGCTTTGGAGGTGAATAGGGAGATTTGGGGGAGAAAGGTAGATTTGAAAATTGTCATCACGGAGATGGCAATTAACTCCATAAGAGCTAATGTGATCACCAAGTGAAGTAGAATAGAGAGCCCAGGATAGAACCTTGAGGGACATCTATTATAAGTAAATTTGATCCGGAGAAGTATCCAACAAAGGAGACAGAAGAGGAGTGGTCGTATAGGTAGGAAGAGAACCAGAAGAGAGTGTGGTCTCAAAACTCTAGAGAGAAGACAGTATCAAGGAAGCTTGAGTGACCAACATTGTCAAAGACTACAGAGAAGTCAAGGAGAATGAGAATCAAGAAAAGGCCATTGCATTTGATGACTAAGAGATTATTAGTACTTTGGAGAGAACAGGTTCAGTGGAAGGAGAAGGCTAAGCCTGACTGTAAGGGTTTAAGAAGAGAATGAGAAGAGAGAAAGTGGGGGTACCTGTTGCAGATGGCTTTTTCCAGGAGTTTAGCAACAAAACCCAAAAGAGATGTAGGGCAATATTTAGCAGGGGTGGAAGGATCAAGTGATGGATTTTTTTAAGAATAGGGGAGACATATGCATGTTTGCAGGCAATAGGAAATGAGCCAATAGAGATGGAGAATTTGAAAAGAAGTAAGAGTGGGGATGACAGAAGAGGTATTCATTTGGAGGAGGTGGGATGGAATGGGATCTATTTGAACAAATTGAGGGTTTAGCTTTTGTAAGGAATAAGACTGTTTCATTATGTGAAACAGTGGTAAAGGAGAAAGTGGAAGAATGCCCTGGGAGCCAGTAAATGAGGAAAAGAGGAGAAGAAGGAGTTGTGAAGAGTGGTGTCCTTTTTTTTCTGTAAAATTTGAGGCAAATTTGATTTATGTGATTATGTATTCTCCCCTTTTCAATATATGGCACATATACCTGATGTCTAAGTGACCTGAAAAGTACAGTGTAGCTTCACAGGGTCTTTAATTTACTTCCATAGAGTTGCTGATGCATCAAGAGAATTGGACTCAGAGTAGATATACCTGTTAGAGCTTTTATTAATGGCTTTCGGAAAACTAGAGGAGCGATAGATCCCCAGCTTTATTTTGTGACTTTCATGCTTTAAAGGTTTGACCATGAATTAAATGTTAACTTTCATCTGTCTTTTTCCTAAGCTCTCATAAATTGAAATGGCTCTTTTCTGAGTTGCTGGGATACAAATATCTTAATTCTTAGTGTTTAAAAAAAGAGTCATAAAACTGACCCTGCATGTTATAGACCAATCAGCCTCATTAATGTTGATGTTAAATTGCATGTGAGATTTTTATTGCAGTAGTAGGAACCTAATGAAGGGATTCCGAAATGGCTGAATTAAAAAAAGAAACCTAGTGACATAAGCTTCATAATAATTTAAATATTTTAAAAGAACACAATTTTCCTGCCCAATTATTGGTCAGGATCTAATTTTCATCTTTATAAACTTCTCTAAGTACAAATTCATTAAAGATAGGATTGTTTTTTAACTGATTTACAACATCAAAAATACTTTTTTTCTTTATGATTTGCTTTAATTAAAAATCAGATCTCATCTTTACATCTATTTTCTCCTGTACTTTTTGAAAAGGTAGAGGGTATTTAGCTTAATAGGTTTCAAGTTTGTGCCTTAGGAGGATCAGTGAAAGAAACTGAAGATATTTAGCTTAGAAATGAGAATTCTTGAAGTTTACGAAGTATTCATGGAAGGGTTCGGAAACATACTCTGTTTATCCCAGTGGATACAATTAGGAAAATTGAAGGGACATTTCAAAGAAATAGATGTTGTTCTTGATGCATGTGGAGGGAAATCCTAAGTTTAAAAATTAATTAGAAATATTAAAAAGTAAATTTTCTCAAGTGTGGCTTCCCTCATTTTGCAGTTCCCCCATCAAACAAAAGATTAAAACATTAGGAAGAATGAAAAGGAAGGTTTTGGGGGAGTTATCACCTGAACTCTGTGGCCAGTGAGGCCTCTTCCAACTCAGGAAGTAGTATTCTTCCGTCCATAATCAAACTTTGGAACATATTAGGAGAGTTCAATATTCTTGATAATAAAATAAATCCTTTGATAAAGTAAAAATATTTGTATAATGTGATTAATTACTACCAATTTTCTATATTTTGTAACTTTAGACTTTAAGATATTGAGTCTTTTTTTAATAGAAAAGGCTATGTGGCCCTGCTCTCAGTGAACTTATTCCAGACAGTAATAAATTTTAATCCTTTAATGATTTTAATTAAATAAAATACTCAATCATATCTCTGAACTTATTGCTTTAAAGTCCCTTCTAATGTTGCTAATTACATCCCATTCATGCCTACCAATCTGATGTGATATTTGTTCATGTCCTTCCATAATTAAACCCATTAAATAGGTATTCATAGAATATCTACAGTACATTTAACATTGTTCCAAATATGTAAAGGGTTACAGGACAATCTAATTCACTGTTTCTATATTCTAAAGGAACTTATATCGCATGAGGGGTAGACAAGGCATAGAGACATTCTTCAGTTAAATGGCCATAGAAGAATATGATTAAGTGGCTAAATGAGAGGTAGAGACAAGAGGAGTTCATTTGCATAAAAAAGTAAATTGTTAGAGGGTTTTTTGATTCAGGAGAATTCTTACTTTCTTATTCTTGCAATTTATCTTTGTTCTCATATTAAATGTCATCATTCATCTCACTTAAATTCCCTTCAAAAACAGTTTGTTATATTTTGAAAGAGCCTATGTGTGTGTGTGTATGTACACATATGTACATATATGTAACTTACTGAATAATTCAAGAATATTCTTGAAATTTATCATATACAAGGTTTTGCAAAATGTAGTTTTAATCTATAAAAGCTTTAAAAAACACACTAAGACAATTGGGATGCTACACACACACATACTATGTATACATACATATATAATATACATATACATACGTGTGTGTGTGTGTGTGTGTGTGTTTATCCTTTATCCCAAAGGCCATCCCCTAGATTAATAATACTTAAGGGACTAAACAAACATAATTCTAGTCCAGTATCTCACCTCTCTCTGAGAAGAGCAGGAGGCCTCTGGCCACAACTTCCTGATTTCCCCTCTGGCAGGAATTAAAGTATATCTTGGAGAAGGGTTGGGGGAAGAAGAGATTAGAGTTGTCTATTATGCCTCTCTTTGAACTTATTTGCATAAAGGCATCACATAGATATATACCCATATACATGTATTTATATGTATCCATATGTGTATCTGTAGGCATATGCATGTTTATGAAAGAATATATACATATGTTTTATACACATATCATGCTGATCTAACATTTTTGTTTACTTCTTCAATTGGCAAACTCCATTTAACAACTAGGGTGAGATTTTTTTTCTTTATCAGCTCATCTTATGTTTCTTAGTTGAATAATTCTTGCTTTCTTGAAATTTTATTCTCTCTTGATTTAGAACTGTTATTCTTGTTCTTCTCAAATCTTTATATATATAGTCTCCTTTAAAAGCTCCACTTTCTTCTTCTGATCCTGAAATTTGAGTGTACTCCAAGTTTCCATCCTTAGGAAGTTCATTTCTAGTTATACTTCCTCTCTCTTCCTTAGAAGTTGTATCTGTTAAAAATGACTTCACCTGGCATATTTGCGAAGAGAACATTCATATCTGCTTATGTCATAGGATTTAAAGTTGGAAAGTATATTAGAGATCATCTAGTCTAACACAGCATCTTCTACATTATTCACTGTTCTGAATCCTCAGTCCCCAAATCCCCATGTCTTCTGGACTTTTCCACTCATATGTCTTTCACTCACCAAAAAAAATATAATAATAATAAATAAATAAATAATGGTAATAATAATAATAATAATAAACATCTCTAAAATAATTCTCATTATCTCTACCCCATTTTATAAAATGTCTTTCCACTCAAGATATCCCTTTTTATGTCAACAAATGTCATCATCTCCTTAGTCACCAAGACTTAAATCTGGAAGTCATATTTAACGCTTAAAAAAAGTCGTTTTGGGCATCTAGGAGGCACAGTGGATAGAGCACTGGACCTGCAGTCAGGAGGACCTGAGTTCAAATTCAGCCTCACACACATAACACTTACTAGCTGTGTGACCTTGGGCAAGTCATTTATTCTTGCGTAGCCCCCCAAAAAAAAATCCTTCAACTCCTTTCTCAATCCAATAAATCTTTAGGTCCTGTTGATTTATCTCCTATATCATCTCTAGACTTCCCACAGTTACCACTCCACACCAGAATGCCTAGTTATCATATATCTGATTTAGACTATTATAGAAGTCTTCCAACTGTTTTTCTGCCTCTAGTCTATACTATACACCACAATATTAATCATCCTAAAGCACTGATTTGAACATTTTAGGGATTTACTGAAAAAACAAACCAGAACAAAACAAAAACAAAACAAAACTTCCCATTGTTTCCAATTTCCTACAGAACAATGTCCAGAATACTTAGCCTGAAATTTGAATCCATTCTATATATCTTAACCTTATCTTATATTGTCTCATATTAACCCTCTACTTCACCCACAAGAGTCTATTCAGTCCCCTTCCTACTCTTAGGACTTTTTCACTTTAATTTTATTCATATCTTTTCTCTACCTGGAACTCCTCCCCTTTAAAATATTTTCTACCTATTAAATTCCTACTCATCATTTGAAATCCAGTTCAAGTATCATTTCCTCTAAGAATCTTTAAAAATTGTGGTCCATAAAAATATAACCTCCTTTGGAAACATATAGCAATCATGTGATACAATTCCTTGGCACTATATACTACCTCATCTATTAGTTATATTTATTTAATGAATAACCTTGATCAAAATTTTCCTCTGATGTCTCATCATAGTGTTCAAATGATTCCGTTCTCAGAAGCTGTCAGCAGAACTTAAACTCTGGAAGTTCATACAAAACTAGAAAGTTAAAGTAGAGGCTTTTGTCAGTTTATGTGTCTGACATTTGAGCATCAAACTAAATTCAAATAGACTTATAATGAGGTTGCCTCCAGAGTGATGCATTCTTGCACTACACAAATTTTCAATTTCTGTCTACTAAGTCATAAAGGGGATGGAATCTCTAGCAGTGGAAATTACCCAACCTCATGAAACAAGAGAATACTTAACATATTGAAATCAGTTTTTTTGATTGTTCACCGTGTCTCTCTGAGTAGTTTGGAAATTATTGAAGGTCATGCCTTACACCTTTTTGTACTCCACCAAACATGTACAAAAGTCCTTATATCTATTATCCCTCTTTTCCATCTGTTCATATCTGGTTTTTCATTTGCTGCCTTCCTTCTCCTGATCTTGAAATGTCAATGTGCTCCATTGATGGGAGGTAGGGTATGAAAATAAATTTCTTTTAGATGTGTTTGTTTTGAAGAGTCTACAGGATGTACAAATGAAAATTTCCAGATGTCATGTGGCTTTTGGGACCTGGAGTTCAGAACAAAATATAGAGCGGGTCCAATGGTAAACATCCATTACTGAACAATTTTCTACTGTCAGTTATTTAATTTATATAATTATTAAGTTGTCATGAATTCTTTTATCTGTACATAGAAACAAGTGTCTTCTAAACACTTTAGACTGTTAATATTTCTCCATATGGACACAGAAATTGGTTGAGCAATCACTGTTCATTTTGTCCCTTTAGGATCTTTCCATATGAAACTTCATTAGAAGTGCATTAACATTTTCAGTAAATTACGTAATTTAGTCTTTCTGGTAGATTTGTGCTATCATTATTTCTTTAAATGGTGTCATTCCTTTTTTTTTTTTTATGCCTTTTAGTTCTCTACTTGCCACACTGGGGATCTATTTATCTTTTAATCAAGTTAATGCCCTATAATAGTGCACAAGATGTGAGAGTTATTTCTGGCACCCTCAAACACTCCTGAAGTTTGCTTTGTGTAACTACGAGGAGTTACACAAAGCTGAATAATATCATGTTGCTAATGAGCAAGACTAGAAGCCATTTAAAGACTCCATGTTATCGTGGGAAAGTTGTGCCACTTGCATTATGTGCTCAGGCAACATCACAGAGCTACATTTATAGAATTTTGACCAATGATGAACATATACATGAGAGAGATTCAGTACAATACTTCACTAAAACCTTTGTTCTCTCAATATGTTACCAACTAGTCATCTTTAAAGTTAATGCCCTAAAAATCCCACCTTTGGAGCACCGGTGACATACTCTATCTTACCCTACCTTGCTAGCATCCTTAATCTACCCCTCATGGAGCTCTGTCAGCAACTTGCACTTTTCCTGCTTTCTTTCATCTCATTCCTCATTATTTGTCTTTATAACCAAGTTACACCAGTATCACTAAGAGTTCCCTCAGGTGTTTATGGCACCATGCTAAAAGGTTGTTTCATTTGTTTGTTTGTTTGTTTGTTTTTTTAACAAATATCTCATTTCATCTTCACAGCAATCCTGAAAGGTAAATGCTATTATCAGTGCCATTTTATAGCTGATAAATTAGGTAATCATAGGCTAAGTGACTTGCCTAGAGTCACACAGCTATCTGAGTTTTCCTGATTCTAGGATTATCACTCTATCCACTGCACCACCTACCTGTCACAAATGAGTCAATAGAAGTAGCAATTAAAAAGAAGGCTGACCACTTTACAAAGGTTACATGTAGGATAATGCTCTGTGGAAACAAACTCCTTTGTCTTAATCAGAGAATAGATAGAGGAGGAGAGATCTTTTCCCCTGCCATCTGGACAGGTTTAGGAGCTATTGATTCAGTAGAAGAAAATGGCATCCATTCAGGAGATGAAACACACACTAGAAGATAGACACAGATATAGAATTTCTGTTACTTCAGAGAGGAGGAAGTTTATGGGAGTATGAACCCTTGTGGAAGAGAGGACTGCCAGGCCTGGACTCATTGAAAAAGTAGTAGTACCTGAGAGCCCAGCTGATGGACTGATCTAGCAGAGTTCAAGGGAAGGAGACATCATGAAAATAGCAAAGTATACGTAGGAAAAATTGGAGATAATCTATGAAAGGAAAGTACCAGTAGTGACAGGATCAGAAGAAAAAAAATCTTCTTATAGAAAATGGGATTTCACCTAGGGCTTGAAGGAAGCTATCTAGTACAGGAGGCAAAGATAAGGAGGAAGAGGATTTCAGGCATGGGACAGCATTATCCTGTGGAAGGAAGAGCAAGGAGTCCAGTGTCACTGAGTCAGACCATGTGGGTAGGAGGAAGGCATAAGAAGACTGAAAAGGTAGGAGGGGACAGGTTTTTAAAAGGTATAAATGCAAAAGAAAACATTTTACACCTGACCCTGAAAGTGATAAGAGAACCACTAGATTTTATTGAACGGGGATAACATAGATTAGTTTGGCAGCTGAGTGGAAAATGGACTACACTGGGGAACAGTCTTGAAGCAGGGAGACCAGTCAGAAGGCTATCACAATATTTTGGATATAAAATGAGGAGAACTTATATCAGGGTTGTAGTAGTGTTAGAAGACAGAAGGGAACATTTACCAGAGGTGTTATATAGGTCAAAACAAAATTTGGCAACAGACTGAACACCTGGGGAGGGTGAGAGGAAGAGTTGAAGATGACATGTAGGGTGCAAGCTTCGATGACTAGGAGAGTGGTAGTGTCCTCAATAGGAACAGGGAAGTTCACAACAGGGGATGATTTTGGGGAAATATAATTGGTTCACTTTTGAACCTGAGTTTCTCTTTTCCGTAGGATACCAAGTTTGACATGTCTAATAGGCATTGGGAATGCAAATATGGAGGGTAAGAGAGGGTTAGGGATAGATGAATGGATCTGATAATCCTCAGCATAGAAATGATAATTGAATCCCTGGGAAATGATGAGATCACCAGCAGAATAAGTATGGAGAGAGAGAAAAACGGTCCAGAAGAGAGCATTTGGGGACTCTCACCTTTAGCAGACATGAACTGAATGAAGATCCAGCGAAGGAGATTGAGAAGGAGCTGTGTGCTGCTTTGATCAAGTGGAGTGCTCTCTATGCATCCCCACTGGGCAGGTCATTTCACTTCTCTAGGCCTTAGTTTTCACGCCTATAAAATGGAGAGAGTTGGACTAGATGAACTTCAATGATGCTTTTGTCTCTGTAGAATCTAGAATCTTATCTTCAAATGGACCACAGCAAGTAAGAAGGCCTCAGTTTTTTAGTTATATTGATTAAATGGTTCTAGTAGAGATAGCCTAAAGAAAATATTTTAGTAAGCTTAAAGAATTAAAAAAGAAAATATAAGTTAATGTAATCATGCCTATGTATATTGGACAAATTGGTTGGTAGACAGAAACATGAGGCCTTCTTATTTTCCCAGTTTTCTTCACTGCTCTAAGTTATCTGGTCAATCAATCACATCGATTAAGGATTTAACTATGTGCAATGTATTGTGCTAAGTGTTAAGGACAAAAACAGAAACAAAGATTCAAAAAAAAAAAGTCCCTGTCCTGAAGGTATTTACACCTTAATGGGGGAGACAACACTTATATAAGCTGGTACATATAAGATAAATTATGGAAGGTAAACTTACATAAGAAGATACTGAGCTTGTGGGGGTAGGGACAGACCAGGCCTACACAATATCTACTTATTATTACTGTTAAATGAAATTATTAAGTTTAATAGAAATTCATGTACATAGACCGTGGATACTTTATTATATTCATTACTCACATCATTCTAATTATAAAGACAATTCCAGCAATTAAATGGTAACTGAAATTTAATCCTTTTCCTTTATAGTACCTATACGTAAACCTAAAGCAAGATCTTTAGTGTTTTCATCACCATTCTTTCTCCCTCCAGATCTGGGAATAATCTCATTGCTATTCAGAAGAACGGAGTCTAGTTTAGCAATTCTCTCTGAATTCTGAAAGTGTACCAGCTCTTTCTAAAATTTTCTCAGGTTTTTCCAATGATGTTGTCACTTTTGAAGACAGCATAGGAAAACACTCCACTACTCCCTCAGTGTTCAGATGGGTTTTCAGTATTATGACTCATTTTCATTATGTCTCTTTCCTCATCTGAAACTAAGGGAAGATGATACTGAGGAGTTAGAATTCTGAAGGAAAATTGCAAGTAGTATAACAGAAATCTTAAATAAAAATATACCTGGAATTGGTAATTCCCTGGAGCATGTAGATAAATACAATTTCACATCTCTGTGGTTACCTTAAAAGCTTGGTTGAGTCATTATTAATCTCCCCACAGGTCTTTCTATTCAAAGAGGATTGTTATTCCCCACTGGGAGCAGAGTCATTGCAGGTCAACTTGACATAGGTCAACTGGGAATCTATATGGTGTGATTATATATTGGGAAACTCTCCTTCCCCAGTTGTCTGTCCAGAGAAAAGAGAATCGTATGGGCTTGCTCTATTGCTGTCATGTACTAAAAGCCAGTTTCTAGGTGGGGCTACTGAGCATAAGAAAACAATTAGTTTACAGATATACTTTATTAAAAAAGTCCATTATAGATGAAGATCCATATGTACAATGCCTGATAGTTTGCAATTGTTGACTTTACAGAATAAATATAGAATTTCAATCAATATGCTTTTTATATGTGATTTTGTTTGTAAACATACATCTTAACTAAAATTATTTAGGAACTCATTTGTTGCATAAAGGTCCCAGCTATCTATTAGAATAAGTAAATTGACACTGTTCCAGCCCACATCCACTAACCCCCTCTACCTCCTTAATAGCAATCTATAACTTATTACATGGTGTAGCAATTCCTCAAGGCGTTAAAAAACAAAAATTCAGAGAGATAAGCATGGTGACTGAAAGAAATTAAAAGACAGTCATGAAAATAAGGAAACATTCCTTGTGGGAAATTTTATAGCATGGCTAATTCTTTCCTATTCATTTTCTTGGTGGAACTCTCTACAGTATCAATTCATTCTTAAACTATTATAAACCTCAGAGAATGCCAGAGGTCCTAGGAATGGCGGATATTAAAAAAATACATTTTAACACAAAATACCCTAAATAAAGTCTGTGCTCTTTAGGTGATGCTGAGAACAAGTTATAATTGTCATTAGACATGGATAGCTATGAAAAAAAAATCACACATGGAATCAGGAGAACAATTCTGGTTTTATTAATTTTTTTCTAAAATATCCCACATTTGTATTTATAAACATCGCACATATTGACACTAATGTTCTCTGCCTTTTATGTCATCTCAAGGGAAGTTCAGTTTAATGGTTTACAACTTAATGTATGTAAAAGACTTCTGCTTAGTGTAGGAGGAAGTTCTGATACCCAATCAAATTCAGCTTTATGAGGTCAATAAACAAATCAAGGACAAAGGATCCCTAGTCACATTGCAGGTATGAGACATTCTGTTAGAACCTTCTTAGAAGAGTAAGAAATTCACTCAGAAAAGACACTGGTATTGCTATTTTTTCATCTTTTAATTTCACTTTTGATGTGCACCAGTTAGGAAAGAAGGAAAAACAAAAGGAAGGAAATATGGGGGAAGAAGGAAATAAAGAAGGAAGGAAGGAAGGAAAGAATGAAGGGAAAAAAATGAGAAAGGAAGGGAGGGAGGGAAGAAGGAAAATGGAATGGAAAGAGGACATGATTTAGAACTAGAGAACTTTAGTTAAATTTCTGGCTCTTCTATTACTATTTGTCTGACTTTGGATAAGGTATTTAATTGCTATGTGTCTAAGTTCTGTTTCCTGAGAAATCAGTTAACCGGACTATCTTTTCTTTAAGGGGAAGGAAAGGGAATAAGCATTTATTAATTACCAACTGTTATTTTTGTTGTTTTGTTGTTTTTCAGTTGGTTTCAGTTATATCTGATTCTTCACAGCCTCATAAGGGGTTTTCTTGGGCAAGATACTGGAATGCTTTTCCATTTCTTTCTCCAGTTCATTATACAGATGAGGAAACAAAAGAAAATTGGGTTAAGTGACAGGCCCAGGGTCACACAGCTAGTTAATGCTGGAAACCAGATTTGAACTCATGAAGGTAAGTCTTCCTGACTCCAAACCTGGCACTCTATGCACCATGTCACCTACCTGCCCATAGACACTGTGCTAAGTGCTTTACAAATCTTACTTCATGTGATCTCTAAAATTCTTTCTAGTGTTCATTCTATAATTCTCTAACTGTGGTATGGAATCCTGAGATCATATCTAAGTAGTAGCTTCTATCTTCAAAGATGGAGAAGTAATGACTGAATTATCATTTTATGTCTCATATTGGCAAGAATATATAGACAAGTATTAAAAAGTTTGGGGAACAACATCAAATTGCATAGTCTATATAATGCAGCTCTATTAATTTTAGATCCCAAAAGAATAATAAGAATGGATTAGATTAAAATGAATAACAGTTGATAATACATTCACAAAAATAGGGGAACCAGGGACATTTTATTTAATTTAAATTAACCTTATCTTGATACCTTTTCTTTTTATATCATCTGTATTTTCTTATTTTTGGAGGGGTAAATTTTATTTTTTTTGTATTTTTTTTTTATTTTAAACAAATACAAAATAATAAAAGAACAAAGAAACAAACTTAAATAATATAACAACTACAAAAGAATAAAATTAAAAGAAAAAACATTGCATTGTGTACGGCAGAACATAAGAGGGGATTCAAAATATAAAGCAATAAATTATAAATTCAAGAAAACCTAAATAATAAATATTATGCATTACGTTCAAAGCTGTGAATCTTTACTTCCTTTTAGGCATTATTTTGTTGTCTTATAAATTTAGAAGACTTTTATTTCCTTCCAAGAGTATGTAGTTCTCTCTTTAGCCCAGATCTGATATGAGCAGGGTTCCCTCTGTAAATCCATCCCTTATCCTCTTCCCCCTCCCTAGATCTCTTGCTTTTTTTTCTTTCTGAATTTTACATGTATTATTCTCTCTTTAACACATTCCTGATGAGAGTAGGGTTCTAGAACAATTAGGCCTCCTCCCTTATTTAATTCCTCTGTTGTCAATTCTTCCTCACACCTCATTTTTGTAGGACATGTACTCTTTTTACTTTTTCCTAGATGGTATTACTTTTTAGAATCACATCATACTCAGCTCTATCCTAGTCTTCCTTTTAAACTTTCCAATTACTAATTACAACCTTAGACATACAATTTATATTTCCTCATATAAAAAGTAAACTGTCTGTCCTTGTTGAGTCCCTTGTAATTTGTCTTTGATGTTTACCTTATATTTCTTTTGGGTTTGGCATGTCAAAGTTTCTATTGATTTAAAGTCTTTTTGTAGTAAAAATCCTGAAAATCTGGCAATTAATTGAACGTCCATTATTTTTCATTTAGGATTATGCTTAATTTTGCTGAGTGTGATATTTTTGGCTGAAACCCAAGTTATTTTGCTCTTTGATATATGGCCTTTTAGTGTAGCCACTGCTAGGTCTTGTGCGATTCTAATTGCAGCTTTACCATACTTTAATTTTTAATTTTTTTTCTTGTTTCTCATAATATTTTCTCCTTGAGCTGAGGTTTTCAGAATTTAGCTATGATATTCCTGTAGATTTTCTTCATACGACCTCTTTCAGGAGATGATTGCTGTTTTTTTTTTCTTTCTATTACTACTTTCCCCTCTTGTTCTAACACTTCAGGACAATTTTCTGTAATTGTTTCTTTTATTATTATATTAAGATTCTTGTTTGAGTTTAGCTTTCATGTAGTTTAATTATTATGTTTTCTCTTCTTGATCTGTTCTCCAGATTAGTAGTTTTTCTTATAAGATATTTCACATTCACTACTATTTTTTCATTCTTTATATTTTGTTTTATTATTTCTTGGTTTCTTATAATTTTGCAGGGTTCCCTTGCCCAATTCTAATTTTTAAGGAGACATTTTCTTTCCTAAGATTCTGGATCTCATTTTTCAATGGCCTAGCTTTCTTATCAGGATCTTATTTTTCATGGATTGTTCTTATTTTTTAATTGTTCCTCAATATCTCTCATTTGGTTTTTAAAGTCTTTTAAAAAGTTATTCTATGAATTCTTTGTGGGAAGGTGACCATTTGGCATTATTCTTTGTTGGAGGAGAGGCTTTTTTACTCCAGAATCTTTCTCTGAAGACATACCTCAGGCTTCTCTATTCCAATAGTAACTTTTTATGGTTGGATACTTTCTCTTTTGCCTGTTTGTTTTTATTTTTATTTTTTACTTATAACAACCTGTTGTTGTTACCTCTAGTCCTAGTGCAGGGGAGATGGTGCCTCTGGCCTCAGGTCCTCCTTCAGTTTTGCCCTCTGGCCTGGAACCAAAATCATGAACTCTTCCCTCCTGTAAGTGTCCACAGCCAACAGTGCCCCCACTCCATTGCTTCTGCATTCGTAGGGGTATGTGCTCATTCAGTCTCACCCTGGACTACATCTCAGCACAGCTGAGCTTTATGTGCCTTATCAGCAGCTCACACACTGTCTGGGAGGTGAAAATTCCTGTGCGGGAGGTGAGGCTACCTCCCAAACCAGCCAGCCCCAGGGCTTGCCACTTGCTCTTTCAGTGGAACTAGCCTGGAGGTGTTTATACTTCACAGGGACCAAACCTCAGTCCTGGGATTTTTCATCCAATTTTCTCATTTTTTTCCTGGGAGGACTACTGTTCTGCCCCAAGTCTTCTTTATTTTCCTCACTCTATGTTTACCATGAAGTGTTATTTTGTCTTGTTTGTGGGGAAAATCTGGAAAGCTTAGAATATTCTGACCTACCCTGCCATCTTTCCAGAATCCTCTCTTCACCTATTTTTTTTTTTTGGAAGAGGCTAGGCAATGGGGTTAAGTGACTTACCCAAGGTAACACATCTAGTAAGTGTCAAATGTCTGAGGCTGGATTTGATTTCAGTTCTTTCTGACTCCAGGGTCAGTGCTGTATCCACTGTGCCACCTAGCTGCTTCCTTACCAATATTTTAAAAAGCATGCTTCCTACCTTTTTTTTTTCCAAATCAAATGTGTTATGTACTTCTCTGTACCACACCCTTATTGTTGAAGACTATTTTGTCAATTTTTTGGCATCCCATAAATGTCTCCAGAGAAGACTGAATTGATTTGTTGTGGAACAGTCCATAGAAAGGGGCTAGGATGTAGGAGTGAATATCAAATATGTTTTGGTATGTTATTCTTTCATAAACTGGTTGAGTTGTAATAATAATTCAGTTCATCAAGGGAATGAAGAGAAACTCAGAGTTGTAGAAGAGCATTTTGAACAAAACCATTCACAACGGACAAAGGTAAATGACTGACTGTACTGAGTTCATCATGGAGGCTAAAGAGATTTACCTGATGGATTTGCAGAAAACCCTCCCCTCAAAAAATGACAAAGCTTTCTCTTAGAACAGGTTTCAAGGAAATATGGAGCTTTTTCTTGTCAAGTTACCAATACTTGACTGAGCTATATGCACAAAATTCCCAAACCTAGGTTCTGAAAAGTAGTGAATATGAAAAAAAAAACCATCAGATTCAATGATTCCACATGAAAACAAAGATGGGAAAAGTTATTTCCTTGGTGAATTCAAGTCCAAGAAAAAAACCAAACTCAATCAAGGGGTATTAATATAGCAGATGAGGTGCTTGAAATGGCTGCCAGGCTGGTCACTGAATGGGGACTTGATATTTCAGAAAGACAGGGATGATATTTCTTTGAGTTTAACATCCTGCAGCTGTTGCTGCTGGTGTAGAACTGCTGTTCTACTTTTCTTTGTTTCATGGTTCCTTCCAATATCAAAATAGGGTATGGGAGAGGGTGGAGAGGGAGGGAGTAAAAATAAAGTGTTTAGGATCCATTCCATGTCAGAAGGAAAGAAATACGTAATTCACTGCAAAGGACATCAGTAACTCTGCAGCACAGAGCTCCATGTTTCTGTTCCTTCTCGGAAGGCTCATACTCCTTATTCCAGGATTCTTAATGAATACAGTACCAATAGTTATTCCCCCACATGACCTTTTCACATGCTTGCTACCTTGATGAAAAATCCATGATTTATAATAAAAAGGTTCAACAAAACTAATCTACATATCAAAATAAATGACATTGCATGGCATAATTCATACCCATATTCCTTGACATCTGCAAAGAAGCAGAGGGAAATATTTTTTTTGGTATCTGTTTTTGTATCAAATTTGTCCATTAAATTTTGCAACATTAGTTTTCGATTGTTCAGTTCCTGTTCTTTCCATTCATATTTTTGTAGTCATTATGTATATTGCTTTCCTCTCTCACTTGAGTCTTTTTTCTTTTCCCATCAGCTCAAATATGTCTCATAATAGATATAATTTCTTATTTTTGTTCAGTCATTTTTAGTTGATTCTGAGTCTTTGTGACCCCATTTGGGGTTTTCTTTGAAAACATATTGGAGCAATTGGCCATTTCCTTTTCCAGCTCACTTTACAGATGAGGAAACTGAGGCAAACAGGATTAAGTGACTTGCCTAGATTTACAGAGTTAGTAAGTGTTTAAGGCCAGATTCAAACTCAGGAAAATGAATCTAACTCCAGAACCATTACTCTATTCACAGTACCACCTGGCTGCTCTCAAAATTTCTTATAACACAACAATATTCAGTTACTATAAATTGTTTAATCATTTCCCAATTGCTGAGCATCTACTGTGTTTGTAGTTCTTTGCCACTGTTTCGGTATATTCCAATTCTTTCTTTCTGTCAATGATCTTTTTAGGGAATATACCTAGCAGTAGAATCTCTGGGTAAAAAGGAATCTGATTCTAGAGACTTCAAAAATCCCTATAATGTTATTTTCTTTTAGATCTTATTTTAATGTGAACATTTTCCCATACATTTTTGCAGAGACTAGTTTGAAAAAATATTTATGTAGATACATTAACAATTATAATAAAAAAAAATCTCTGCTTTTCAAGATTATCTCTAACTGGAATTTTCCATAGAAACAGAAAGTACTAAAGTCAGTTGAGCTACACTTCATAATAAAGCTTCATCTCACTTGGTAGCAGCAAAACCAGCATTATCCACTGGTAGTCTACCAAGAAATACTTAAAAAGATTATCTAAGTTTAAATAAATATTAATTAAAATCAATTCAACTAATATTTATGGATAGCTTCATTCTTTTTTGGCTCTTAGGTGGTCCTATTGTGTGATAGTAATAAATATTTAGCATTTGTACAATGTTAATATTTACAAAACTGTTGGCATACAAGTTTTTTGGGGGGTGGGAAACAAATAAATGAGTAAAAAAGCATTGACAGTCATTTTTAATATGCCAAGAAATATGGTGTGTTACGGATATTATTATTTTAAGGGTTTCATGTCTATATTGGAAGTGACATCACGTAGAGAAGAATTCAACCACAGTAGAGGAAATGTCTACATATCCTAAAGGAGCAGTAGCAGAGCAAATCACAAGCCACAAGGATCCTTAATGTATATACATCATATTCCCCATACTAGAGAGAGTACATTCAATGAGAGGAGGGACAATATCTTATTTATTTAATCTTCCTTATCTAGCAAAATACTTTATGATGGTAGGTACTTAATAACTGCTTAAGAAATTCCAATGAAACTCTTTTATGTGACTCATATATTACAATTGCTATCAATCATTGAGATGGTTTTAAATAGGTCTAAATGGTTTTGCAATTTTCCTGTATTAGCTCACCCAGGTCTGAATAACAGACTAAATGAATTAGCTGACTGAATCAAAAGAATAGTATGTCCTCCCTTAGTGCCATAAAAACTCCAAATCAATGATCTTCCAATCCCATGGCAAGACCAAGGTAGTAGAAGAAAGAGTGGCCTTAGCTCACATAATTGCTGCCATAAAATACTGGTAGGGAATTTTCACGGGCTAAACTATCAGATATCAATACCTAATGCTCTGGTTTGTAGTATATTCGGTCTGATTGTGTGATAACTCACTGTGTTTAGAACCACTTCTTCAAATGTTATCATTACTTGTTATATCAATCTTTGATAGGTTATTTTGATGGTCTAAACTTGCACAACTAATTAGCATGCTTTCTTGGACTGTTAATTCAATTCATTCTTTTTTTTTTCCACTGGGAAGTTGTTTCTCTTGTCCTGATGAATGTCTGGTCACTGGATCCAGATGGCTCTGGAGGAGAAAGAAGGGCTGGTGACCTTGCCCAGCCCTCTGTCACTCAAATCAAAGTCAATTGCAAGTCATGTCATCATCTCCCTGATGTCATCGTCCTTTTCGAGAAGGAAGGCCAAACACAATCTGTGAGTAGTCTCAGCTGCCTAAATAGGGACCTAACTGGCCAGTTCCAGTTGGGTAAATCACCTCATTGTTCCCTCTCCCTCTTCCTACCCCTCTTGCTCTCTCACTCTCTCTCTCTTTCTTTCTTCTTCTGCTTTCTGGGGTTTACTGACTAGATTTCTTTCTCAAAGACCAAGCCTCAAAACCAACTCACTCTGGAGCTCATAGATTAGACAACAATAATTCCCTGCCCAAGCACAATTTAATGGCTAATTTGGAGCCCTCCTGGCTCAAGAGTGAATGTAAATAGTAACTGATAGTAACTTTCTCTTTTGCCCAGCAACCCTGAAGGTCTTCCCCTCCCAGTTTGATTTTTTTTTTTTTAATTAAAGGGGCCATCCCTTGACTCACTTCTTAAACAAGCCTGTTTGCTGAATGGTCATTAGCTCACTCAAAGTGAGAACCTGAAAAGACCTTAGCTTAAAAGAGCCAAGACCTCCCATTGCAACCTGGGATATCTCCAATTGTCCTGATGAGCATCTGGCCACTGGACCCAGATGGTTCTTCAGGAGAAAGTGAGGCTGGTGACCTTGCACAACCCTCCTTCACTCAAATCAAAGTCAATTTCAAGGCATGTTATCATCTCCCTGATGTCATGGTCCTCTTCAAGAACAAGACAAACACACAAATGTTTGCCATTCTTCTGAGGAATTGCATTCTCATATTAATTAATCTTCAAAATCTTCCCCCACTCTACCTATAAAATCTCATATTATTTCACAACATTCATTCTGTACAACACCAATACAACTGATAAAAAAGACCTGCTTGTTCCCACATTGCATTTTTGTATGCTGATCCCTTCAACCACAAATGTCTATTCTCTTTCTTTTCCACCTATTCAAATTATATACCTATCAAGGTCCTGCTAAAGGCCCACTTCTCTTATAACAACTTTTCTTACCACTTAAGTCTATACTGGCTTAACTATCATTGCTAAGGCATTAATTGCAAAGAAAAAAAAATTAAAGGCCATCTGATCTTCTCCATTAACTTTGTAGGTAAGAAAACTGAGGCACAGAGGTCACAAAATCACAAAACCACTAAATTCTGAGTTATGTGTGCCCTGAACAACCACCTAGTCCAACTCATATCTGAAAGGAAAAAATAAAAAAACCTTTCCGGGACAGCTGACTCATTATAACCATTAAATCCTTGAAGACTTCTAATGAAGGGAAGATAAAGAAAGGGGAGGGGAAGGAAAAGCACCTAATGTGAGCCAGGTGCTGTCCTAAGCATGATTTTTTAAAAATGAATATTCTGTCATTTAATGTAAGGGATCCACTTGCTCCTGAGGTGAAAGTTTCTTTTTGTCCTTATGTCAAGCTTATATTTGTTTCTTTGCAACTTCCTTTCATGGCTCCTGGATCTGTCCTATGTGATCAAACAGAACAATCTATCAGTAATCAAGTCTTTTCTTTTTTTTTTTTTTAATGATTACCATATGTTACGCACTGTGTTAAGTGCTGGAAAACAAGGAAAATCAAAACTCATAGTCCCTGACCTAAAGGAGGTCACATTGCAATATGGAGAAAACATTTGAATACCTATGTACATATAAAGTATATGCAGGGTATAATAGGAGGTAATTTCAGAGGGACGTTACTAAGGATGAGCGTTGAATGGAAAGAGAAAGCTTACTGTAGAAGGTGGGATTTAGGCTGTCTTGAAGGAAGCTGGGGCTCTTGGGAGATGGAGGTGAGGAGGAAGAGCATTCTAGTAATAGAAACAGCCAGTACAAAGCTGCTGAGTCTGGAGATGAAGTGTCTTATTCAAGGATCATCCCAGCAAGAATGCCCAAGTCACTGGATTGTAAATTATATGGAAGACAAGTACTTATTAAGTTCCAGACACTGTGCTAAGGGCTAGAACTACAAAGAAAGGCAACAGGTGGTTGAATAGCTAATACTTTAATAGGCAAAACAACATGCTAACAAATATGAACACAGAAGATACCTACAAATAATTTTGAGAACATCTTAGAGAAAAGACAC
The DNA here is from genome assembly GCF_003287225.1 of Phascolarctos cinereus. NCBI lineage: Eukaryota > Metazoa > Chordata > Mammalia > Diprotodontia > Phascolarctidae > Phascolarctos > Phascolarctos cinereus. The sequence goes on along the minus strand of NW_027555847.1, from coordinate 71,192,039 downwards.
TAGGGTTAAGAGGAATTGAAAACGGTTTCTTTCATAATGTGAGATTTTACCTGAGCTTAAAGGAAGCTAAGGAACCCAGGAGGTAGAATTGAGAAGGAAGGTTGTTTCAGAATTAGGGAACAGCCAATTATAATGTACAATTGGAAGATAGAGAGTCCTGTGAGAGGAAGGCTGAGGCAATTGTCACATTACAGGGTACATAGACGTGACTAAGGTGCAATGATACTGGAAAAGTAGGAAGGGGCCATGTTACAAAGGGCTTTAAAAATTAACTAGATGATTTTTACTTGATTCTTGTGGTAATATGGAGCTACTGGAGTTTGTTGAATTGAGGAGTGTGGTGACATAGTCAGAAGGCTGTTTTAGGAGGATCACTTTGATAGCTGAGTGTTAAATGGATTGTGATAGGGAAGACATGAGACAGGAAGGCCAACCAGAAAGTTACTGCAATTGTTCAGTCAGGAGGTAGTTTCACTTGAATGATAATGATATCAGAAACAAGACTGCAAGGTTAAGAAGAGAGTGAAAGAAAATTAAGGGGAGGGACATTTAATAGACAGACAGCTGGAGGATTTTAGCCACAGCAGCAATGAAAGATATAGGATGATAGCTAACCTGGATGGAAAAATCAATTAAGGTTATTTTTGTCCATATGTTTACTTGCTTTTCTTTTCTTTACTTTTTTTTTTGAGGATAAGGGAGACATGGAAGAGAGTAAATTGTAAGAAGTCTGGAAAAATAGGGAGGAGTCAGATTATCAAGGATTTTAAATTCCAACCAAACAAGTTAATATTTTTTTCTTAAAGTTAATAAAATTTTCCAGAATTTGTCAATTATGTGTGTGGTGGGAACAGGTGACATGATCACACCTGTGCTTTAGGAAAATTACTTTGGCAACAAAGTGGACCATACATTAGAGAGGGGGAAAAAATGAGGCCAGGAGACAACCAGAAAACTCATGACATGGTCAAGGAAAGTGTTGATGAGGGCTGTATCAGAATGGTGGCTGTGTCAATGGAGAGAAAGAATGCATGTAATAAATAATGGAAAGGTCTAAATGGAAAAACCTTGCAGCAGATTAGCTATGAAAGTTGAGATTGAGTAAATCATTGAAGACAACACTGAACTTGCAAATATGGGTGAATGAAAAGATGTCCCCCTTATTAACTATAAAATTGGGGAGAGGGGTAGTTTTGTAGGAAAAAAAATTAGGTCTATTTAGAAATGCTGAGATTGAAATGCCTATTGATTATCCATTCTGACATGTCCAAAAGGCAGTTGATGATATATATGATACTGCAGCTCAGGATAGCAATTAGGGCTAATGTATAGATTTGGGAGTCTTCTACATAAAGACAAGTGAATTCATGGGAGTTGATTAGATTAAAAGAGAACATATAAAGAAAGGAGCCAGGGTTTGGGAAACACCATTGTATGACCTGGATGAAGATCCAGCAAAAGTGACTGAGAAGTTTTGTGCAGCCAATGTAAGAGGACTAAGAAAGATAAGCATCACGGAAAACTAAAGAAAACTGTATATCGAGGTGAACAATAGTGTCAAAGACTGCAGTGAGGTGAATAAGAATTAGAATGGAGAAAAGGCCATTTAATTGGACAATTCATAGTTTGCTGGTAACTTTGAAGCAATCATTCTCATTTGAATATGAGGTCTCTAATTCTTCTTCCAAAGGACTACTCTTCAAATACTTGAAAAAAAAAATAATTCCCCCCCCCCATGCAAACTCTTTGTTAGTATGATGCTAAACATTAATCCCTGGCCAATATAGATCAGCAATTCTTTTGTAACTAAAGTTGACATGACATAGGGCCCATAAGGGGTTATTTGATACCTATGAGTAAACAATGACAGGGGGTAGCTACGTGGTGCAGTGGATAGAGCACCAGGCTTGGAGTTATGAAGAATTGAGTTCAAATATGACCTCAGAGACTAGCTGTATAACTCTGGGTAAGTCACTTAACCTTGTTTGCCTCAGTTTCCTCATCTGTAAAAGGAAATGGAGAAGTAAATGGCTAACCACTCCAATATCTTTGCCAAGAAACCACCCCAAAAGGCATCAGGAAGAGTCAGATGTGACTCAAAATGACTAAACAAAGTAAACAGTAGGCATGTGTCAGATGTAAATTTTCTTTACTTCGAGAATATATTTTAATATGTTATGCCACATTACCTCTCCTTCTGTTTTCTATCATAAAAATAAAAACATATTTTCCCCAATTCTTGCCTTTCCTAACCAGCCTCAGTTTATTCTTAATATCATTCCAACTGACACTACTCTTACAGTATAATTGAACATATCTATATTCATGTTGTCACCTATCATTATTTCTGTTGTCCTCATGTAGCTTTAAAAAAAAATCTAAGTGGGTTCCTGAACTCCCTGAGACACCTACTTTGTTATAACATCACCCCCTATTTTTCTCATTAGGATAGTGTGTTCTTGTTTAATTCAGAATTTCATCCCGAAGAATTTTCTATCATACCTACTCCTCTTGTAGAAGTCAAATGCATGGTAGCTTTGATTTTTCCTCCACAAATCCCTTTGAAATTTCTCTCCAAATCTTTGCTTCATTTCGGACTGTTTCTGGCTCATTTCTCCACTATCAAAATTATTATATGGTGTCTTTACTTCACCCAAAGGTATCCATCATTTTCACCCAGCATCTAATTCATTCCTTCTTTGTGAGAATTTAATAAAGAAGAGAATTTCTACCCATGTTGGTTATTCCAGCTTTTGAAAGACAAATTTATCATTATGGCAATTCATTCAATTATTGGATTTTCAGCTTTTGGAAGGGAGAGAGCATCAGCAGATGTCTGGATATTTGAAATCCTCCATTGCTAGTATATTATGCCTCTGTGCCAGGCTTGTGATCAGTTTTCTGATCAGGTACTGCTTTGCATCACTACTTAGTTAAATGGCATTTTTAATGGCTCTTCAAGGGTTCCAAAGTGATTTCATGTACATCATTTCTCTGTTTCATATGTGTTAGTCCTGTCTGCATGAGTAGATCATAATCTCCTGGAGGGAAATGATTAGATCTTACATTCCATATACAAAATGTGCAATATCTTGCCTGGTCCTTATGTAAATATTAATGTAATACCTCGACAATTTCTTTATTTCATCAGTGTAGATACATTATTTCCTCCATTGCCACAGACCACAATACGGCCACAACTTATTACCTAGCATTTATAAGTTGCTGTGTCCAAAATATGTTTTTTTTTCATTTTAGGATGACAGACAACAGATTAAGTTCTTCATGCCTTTATGAGGCACCAAGGGAGAACCTTAGTATGGGATGTATGCATTAGATACTCAAGAAAAAACAAACAAACAAACCATGGAATAAAGAATAAATTAATGGAAAAATGAATTAATGAAAAATGTGTGTCATGTATTTAATATTTACTAGGCATTGTAGAAAACTCTGTAGATACAAATGCTGAAGAAGAAGGTCTCTAGCCTGAGGGAAGGCATTACATTACCTTCCAATGGGATAGATAACATATATAGGCATGTAGTACCCAGGAAAGGGAAATATGGATTGTGAAGTCATAAAGATAGTGAATAGAATAATAAGAAATTTAATTTAACCTACATTTTCCAGAAGCAAGAGATAAAAGTTTTCCTTTTGCAAAACCAAAAGGAACCTAATTTAAAATCTGACTTAGGGAAACCATAGTTATTAAATTAACAAGAATAATTAGGGCTTGGACAGGGCCCGTTCTTTCACTTCAAATCACTGGCTTTCCTTAAATTTTCCATAATACCTACATGCCACAGAATTAGAACTATTTATTCAGTTATAATTCTGGCTGCACTATCATCTGTGGCACCCACATTCGGTAGGTCAACTAATTACCTCTCCTTTCTTTGGGACCTTAAAATTTTATTCTGGAAAAAAAATATTCAAATGAATTTAGCTGAAGTTTTACCTCAATAATTTTTTGGCTTTTTTTTTTTAGGTGTAAGAAGTACCTTTGGATTATATAATCTGTCATTTTATAGGAATAAGAATGGGATTTTCTTAGTATGGAAATTCCCTTTACCAATGCCTGTTGCCACCTTCTCTACAACTAACAGTATTACTTTCCTAGAACACTAAGAGCTTAACTGACTTCCCTAGTGTTCTCCAGGCAGTATGTGTCAGACATAGTTTTAAACCCAATTCTCTTTTCTTCCCAGGCCAGCTCTCTATCAATTACATCATGCTAAGTCGTACTTAATGCATTATATCGGAATGTTAGAATCCAGAGTGGTTCATTGATTTTCCCAAGGTGATATAGCTCTGGTTTAAGGTTCATTATTTCTTGTTGCCTTTCCTATCTTCAGTTTCTTCCTTCTCTAATCCACCTTTCTCATTATTGCCTGTTATCTTCTTAATGTAGACTTTATACGATGGCCCCACTTATATCAGTCATACTGGGTTCTAGAGTACCCTAAGGAGTTTGTGGCATCTCTTCTCTACTGCCATTGGCTTCATTTCCAACTAACTTGTTCTTATCATTCCTAGGGGCTTGCTACTAATGACCTAGGTCCATTTAAGCATTTAAATCCACAGTCTTTTCAAAGGTACAATAATAATAGCTGATATCTCTATGGAGCATACTATGTGCCAGATACTGTGCTAAATACTTTAGAATTCTTATCTTGTTTGATGTTTATAACAATCTTTGGAGGTAGGTGCTATTTTTATCCCCATTTTATAGATGAAGCAGAGGCAAATAAGGATTTACACAGGGTCACATGGCTAGTAAGCATATGTGACTAGATTTGAACCCAGATCTTCTTGATTCTAGGTTCTACCCTTTATTCACTGCATTGACACCTAGCTATCACTATTCAGCAAGAATAAAAGTACAGACCTTTTCCCCAATACCTTGAGGGCATATTATCCCCTACAACAACTCAGGCTCTGGAATTAATAGGTTTAGAACTTGGCTCAATTATTAGTTAGGTTTGGTTCCACCATGTGTAACCATGGCTTACCTCAAGATGCAGCATGACTAACCAAAAAAATCCTTCTATGGGGCTGTGGTTCTGAATGGCAGTCCCAAAGAGCAATCCATTTTCTTGGTGCATCAAAACCTGATGCAAAACCTGGACTACACTTTGACTCCCAGATTCTTGTGGCTCGTTCTCTCATCCTTTTAAAATTCCCAAAGTCAAGTAGTCTCCATTCCCTCCAACTGGAAAGGAAAATGAAGAAATGAAGAAGGGCCAAATGTGGAAGCCTGTTTCTCAGGGGCTATATAATCTCAGAGGAAAAGAAAGTCTCAAAGCTTTCTTCCTGACCACATGGTATTTCACTAGATACTGTGAATTTGAGAGTTCCAAGTCTCCTTCCAATGTAACTGAAGCAATGAAGATATAATTGAAGTTTAGAAACTTTTGTAAATGTCTTCATAACCAATCAAAGAGCCTCTTCCTCACCAATCCAATCCAAGAAACATTTATTAAGTGTCTTCATGTCAGGTACTGTGTTAAATGTTAAAGATACAATTCATAAAAAGATAGTCCCTGACATCAAAGAACTTGCAAAGGGGAGAAAATACACAAAGGCAGAAAGAAAGTGGGAGGGGAAGATAAGACATAAATGTGTATCTGGTGTGGGACTATCTTTTTTCATGGACTTGAAAATAACTAGTATATCAGATACAAAGTGAAGAGAGCTGAGAGTCCAGTTTTGGCCCTTTATAAAAGACAGCATTGGGAGGAATTTGGTCTATCATATCATATCCACCATAAGCATTCAAATAAGAAGGGAGAGGAAGTTGAGGATGTTGGTGTCAATCAAGGTTCGATTTGGCAGCACAGTGGTGATTTTTGATGTGATGAGTTTTTCCTGGGAAGAACATCTTGTTTCCTGCAGTTGTAACCTTGGAAGGCAATAAATGCAAACCTAGAGTGAACTGAAATTTAGCCAATAAGAACCAGATACAAAATGTACATACCTGCTCCATAATCCTTTCATGGCATTAGCTATTAAAATCATCATGATTCTCTTGGAATCTATTTCTCTAGCAATCTCCACATGGGAAGAAGCCACCTAAGGCAGTTTACCTATGCACCAGACTCCTGTCATAATTTATCCATTTGAAAAATTGTCATTCTTGGAAAAAATAAAGAATGAATTTTGAACACATTATCCATGTGTCCAATTCAAAACAATCTTCTGGGAACTCTGGGGAGGCATAAGCATTATCCAGTTGCTTGCTTCCCATGTACTATACAAGAAAGAATGTCAAAACAGTCAATGTGGTACAATATTAAAGTCCCACATGCTCAGGTAAAAGTCAAAATTAGTGCCTTCTGGGGGCACAGTCAAGATAGCAGAGTAGAGAAAGCACTCAGCTGGACTCTCCTAACATTCTCCTCTAAACAACTTTAAAATAATTTCTCAAATCAAATTCTGGAGTGGCAGAGCCAACAAAAGGTCTCACTCTGGTGAGATATTCTCCCAGCCCAAGACAATATAGGAGGTCAGAAAAGGACAACTGTGACATAAGAGTGGAGGCTGACTTGACACCCATTTGGATGAAGCACCACTGATGGGACCAGGTGGTGTCAATAGAGTCAGCAACAACTTTGGGAACTCTCAAACCAGAGACGATAAGGGACCATGGCTACTGGTCATCAAGAAATTAAGAGGATTTTTGTGTTAGCACTGGTTGTAGGATCACACGCTATACGGCAGCTCTATTGCACCTACTTCTGATCATATATGAAGGCATGGAGGAGCATGTTCAGTCAAGATGGAGTGGAAGCCCTGAGGGGCAGTATCACTTTTTGTCACAAGTAATTAGGGATCCTGAGGAACAGTATCATTTCCCATGCTAAGAGATTAGGGATCCTGGGTGGGTAAGGACCAGAGTGCAGACCAGGAAAGGAGGGATCATACCTCTCCCCAGATTATACAACCTTAGAAGACCCCAAAACTATCAACCTCCCCAGAACTAACTGTAAAACCAGGAGTGTGAAAAAGTAGGAAGCTTGACATAGTATCCTTCCCCCAAACATGTTGGAAACTGAACCCTTTCCCCTCTCAGAGATGGATGAATCTAACCATAAAATAAATAAGAAAGAAATAAAAAAGATGAATAGAATCTTAGAAAAGTTAGGTATGATAGATCTCTGGAGAAGACTGAATAAGAAAACAAAGGAGTATACTTTTTTTTTCAGCTATACATGGAACTCAAAAAATGGATAATGTATTAGGGCATAAAAACCTCATAACCAAATGCAAAAAAGCAAAAATATTAAGTGCATAATTTTCAGATCATAACGTAATAAAAATCACTTGCATTAAAGGATTGGAGGAAAATAAATTTAAAATTAACTGGAAACTAAATAATCTAATCATAAAGAATCAATTGGTCAAAAAACAAAGCATAGAAACATTCAATAATTTCATCAAATAAAATGATAACAATCTGACAACATAGAAAAATTCATGGGATGTTGCCAGAGCACTATTTAGGTGAAAATTTATTTCTTTATTTTCCAGCCTAAGACAATTTAGAAGATTAGTAGGAAAGATATGTCTCCCCAGGATAATGGTTAGGCCTAGGACACAATGCAGAGCAGGTGATGCCCTAGCAAGCCAGCAACAGCCTTTGGTGGCAGCTGCATTAGTCAATGCTACAAGAGCTCTCAACCAACAAAAGAAAGGGGGTAGGGCAGCTAGTCAGAAGGAGATTACAGAGGGCCATTTGTGGTGCTCGGTGTAGGATGTTGTTGCATTGCCCATACATACTTCCAGACTATAATCCCAGGCCAAAGAGGAACACTAGCCCAGTAGTATTTCTGGATACAGAGAGGTAGGGGCCTTGGTCACAGTTCCAGGGTGGAACTTATGTACACTCACAAAAGAGCAGGGGGCCTGGCCTCAGGTCCAAGGCTGAAAGACCAGTAATGCTTCTGACTATAAGAGAGCAGGAGCCTGAGTCAAAAATCCAGGGTCATGAGGATGAAAAGCACTTGTGGCTGCAGGAGAGCAAGGGCAATGGTCATGGTACCAGTACAGAGAAGAATACTTGTGGTTGATCACAGAGTGGAGCAGAGGTCAGAGCAGTGACTGCAGCTCTCCTTAGATCGCAGTATTTTGGAAAAACTGAAAACTTAGAGACCACTAGAATTAGCAATGAAAACAGCAGTACAAAGTACCTGGAGCTTGATATGGTGCCCCCACCACCTGATAAGCAAAACCCAAATTTAACGTACAGTTAAAAATCAAGAAATAGGAAGGGAAAATGAGAGGGGAAAAAAAGAATCTGACCACAGAAAGATACTATGGTGACAAGGAGGATCAAGTCACAATCTCAGAAGACAACAAATTCAAAGTAGCTACAATCAAAACGTCAAACAAAAAAAAATGTGAATTGATTATAGATCCAAAAACAAAAATCCTAGAAAAGCTCAAAATGCATTTTAAAAATCAAACAAGAGAGGTAGATACAAACATTAAGAAAATAAATTAGAGTGATATAAGAAAATCATAAAAAAAAAGAGTCAATAGCTTGGTAAAAGTGGCACAAAAACTAACACCTTAAAAAACAGAATAGTCCAAATGGTAAAAGAGGCACAAAAATCCACTGAAGAAAAGAACTCCTTAAAAAGCAAAATTAGCCAAAAGGAAAAAAAAAAAGATGTACAAAAATTCACTAAAGAAAAGAATTCCTTAAAAAGTAAAACTGGCCAAATGGAACAGGAGGTATAAAAGGTCAATGAAGAAAATAATTCCTTAAAAATTAGAAATGGGCAAGTGTGAACTAATGACTACAACACATCAAGAAATAATGAAACAAAGCAAAATAATGAAAAAATAGAAGGGAATTAGAAATGAGTCTTTGGAAATACAAATGACCTGCCAAATATATCAAGAAGAGGTGAATTAAGAATTATTTTACTATCTGGAAACCATGATAAATAAAAGATATTAGATGTCATATTTTAGAAAAAAAAAATCAAAGAAACTTGTCATGCTGTCCTAGAGCCAGAGGGTAAAATAGAAATTGGAAGAATCCACTGATTCCTTCCTGAAAAAGATCCCAAAATGAAAATTCTTAGAAATGTTATTGTCAAATACCAGAGCTTCCAGATGAAAGAGAAAATATTGCAAGCAGCCAGAATGAAACCATTCAAATATTGTGGAGCCACAATCAGGACAATACAAGCTTCAGCAGCTTCAACATCAAAGCATCAGAAGGCTTGGAATATGATATGCCGGATGTCAAACTAGGATTATAAACAAAATATTATTTTCAACTGAGTATATTTTTCAGGGGAAAATAGATATTTAATGAAATAGATGACTATTTAATGAAATAGAATCCTGCAAATTGTAAGATATAAAAACTCCATATATATCATCACCATTTCTATATATTACCAAGAAAGTCTAGTAGAGAGAGATAAAAAAAATTCAACAGAAAATAATTACAGAAAATATAAAATACTTGCAAGTCTACCTGCTAAGACAAACCAACAGGTTGTATGAAGACAATTACAAAACATTCTCAATAAAAATAAAGTGAGATTTAAACAATTGGAGAAATATTAATTGCTCATGTTGAAGTCCGAGGAAATATAACAAAAATCTCAATCTTCCTTGAGTTAATTTGCTTATTCAAAGCTATACCAATTAAAATACCAGAGAATTATTTTACAATGCTAGTAACAAAATTCATCTGGAAAAGCTAAATGTCAAAACTATTGAGGGAATCAATTAAAAAAAAAAGAGGAACGCAGCCTAACACTTTCAGATTTCAAAGTATATTAAAAAGTGGTAATCCACGAAACAATCTGGTACTGGCTTTGAAATCAAGTGGTGAATCAGTGGAATAGATTAGGTACACAACATATAGTAGTAAATGACCATGGTGATCTAGTGCTTGATAAACCTAAAGATTCAATGTTTCGGGACATAAACTCATCATTTAACAAAAATTGTTGGGAAGACAGGAGAGCAGTTTGGCAGAAACTAGACAGAGACCAATATCTCATACCATTTATTATGGTAGTGTCAAAGTAGATAAATAATTTAGACATAAATGGTACCATCTTAAGTAAATTAGAGAGGTGTGAAAAAAAATTACATATCAGATCTATGGGTACAGATAGAGTTTATGATCAAACAAGAGATGGAGAGGATCATGGGAAGTGAAGCAGATAATTTTGATGATATGAAATTAAAAGTCTTCTGCATAAATAAAATGAGGCTATAATTAGAAAGAAAACAGGAAACTAGGATAAAATTTTTATGATAAATTTCTCTGATGAAAGGCTCATTTCTCTATGATATAGAGGATTGAGCTATATTTTAAAGAGCCTTTCCCTAGCTGATGAATAATCAAAGGATATGAACAGTTTTTAGAAGAAATCAAAGCTATGAATGGTTTCATAAAAAAAAAAAAGCTGTAAATCCCTACTGATTCAAGGAAGGGAAATTAAAAATCTCTGAGATAGCACTTCACACCTATCAGATTGGTTAGCATGACAGGAAAGGAAAATGACAAATATTAGAAGGAATGTGGAAAAATTGAGACATTAATGCATTGTGGGAACTAGTCTGACCATTTTGAGGGACAATCTGAAGCTCTACCCAAAGAACCTTTGATTCAGCAGTAGCAGTACTAGATAAGCATGTCAAAGAGATCGAAGAAATAGGAAAAAGAACTATTCATACAAAATATTTATAGCAGCTTTTTTTTGTGGTGTCAAATAACTAGAAATCAATGGGATGCCCATCAATTGGGGAATGGCTGAAGAGGTTGTGCTATATGATTGTTATGGAATACTATTGTTATATAAGAAATTATGAGCAGCATGATTTCAGAAAAAAAAAAAAGCACACCTCGGAAGATAAATGAATTGTTGCAAAGTGATGTGTGCAGAGCCAGGAGAACATTTTTTACAGTAAGAGAAATAGTGTAAGCATTATCAACTATGAAAAACTTAGCTTCTCTGATCAAGACAATAATTCAAGACAATTTTGAAAGATTGATGATAAATGATGATAAATGATGTTTACCTCAGAAAGAGAACTGAGGAATTTTAGGTGCAGATTATAGTATAGTTTTGTTAAAAAATATATATTTTTTTCATTTTATTATTTTGTCTGTGTTTTCTTTTGAAACATGTAAAATATGGAAATATGTTTTACATGACTTCACAAGTATAACTGATACCAAATTACTTGCCTTATCAAGTGGAGTTGGGAGGGAAGGCAAGAATTTAGAACTCAAAATTTAAACATATATATATATATATATATATATATATATATATATATATATATATATATATATATATATATATATAAAATAGGGAAATATTAATGAAATAAAAAATATATATTTTAAAAAGAAAAACTACAATTATCCCAAAGTATTAAGTTTTGCTAATTCCAAAATCAAGGAAAATTTCAATTTACTAAAGATTATTGCTTTCTGAGTACTTAAAAATGGATTGCTTGTTCCTTGAATGGTTATTGTTCTCAACCAAAAAATGGGGAAAAAATAAGAAAATTTGCTATCCAAAGCATGTCTAGTTCATGCAGAGTTTTCTAAGTTATAGGAAGCTCTCTCGGTAGAGATTTGGTGCCTGATAAAGCTTCATCCCTTTACTTTCAGATAAACAACCAAACTGACTTGGCTTGGTCCCTACAAACTCTGGGTTCCAGAGCATTGATTTTGCTCTGGCTATCGAAATAAGCCTGGATTCCAACTCTTAGATTCATATAGCTTACAAGCCTACTTAAAGTAAAAGCCTCATTCCCTTTATGTGGAATTGAAATAAATAAAAAGAGCCAAAAACCAAGGTCTCAGATCCATATGGCCTTATAGGGGAAGAAGATCCTAAGGAACCAAAGTTGAGGACCAAAGTTGATTCTGACCATTTTGAAGACATTTTACATTCTGTCTAAACAGCTGAAAAAGGCTCATACTAATCATGGTCTTTGTCAGCCATATATAGTTACAGAGCATCCATGTACATCCACAGGGCATGCACATGCTTCACAGTCTGTCCATTGCATTTTCCTTATACATCATCACAATTCTCCTGTTTTCTCCACATGGAAAAATTGCATCAATTGAGGAAGCTGACGGTCTCTACATATATAGACCTGTATTAAGTTCCTAAAGAAAATTCTGTGGTCACACTACTATACTGATCAAAATTCCTTAGTACTTTTTCATCAAATACAGTATAGAATATAAATTATACCCTGGCATTCAAGGCTCTCCAATATCTGACACTAATATACTTATTCATTATTATTTTATATAACTAATGATGCTATGGTCTAATCAAGCAGAAGTACTCATTGTACTTGGATCTCAGCTTATTCTCTTTACCACCTCATTTTCCAAATATTTGCATATGTTATTGTTCCCCCCTGTGTTGAATGTGTTCTTTCTGCCATAGCACACTTGAATTAAAACCAGCAGGTCAATAAGCAAACAATGGGACAGAAAAAGGCAAATCTGATATTAAATATTCATGGATCCAAATTAGGTCAATAGAGCAATGTAAATTCCTTGAGGCCAGGTACCATATTTTTGCCTTTATTTGTCTGCTTAGAACTTTTCATATTACCTGACAAACAGCAACTAAAATCATCATCATCATCATCAATAACATCATCATCATCATTTATATAGCAATTTAAAGCTTTCAAGAATTTAAAAGTTTAAGTGTTTTACAAATATTATCTAATTTCATCCTCCCAGCAACTTTGGCACCTGTAGGTGCCATCATCATCTCCATTTTATGGCGACAAAACTGAAATGGACAGAGATTAAGTGATTTGCCCAGGTAACTAATAAATATCTGAAGCAAAATTTGAACTTATACCTTACTAACTCCAGGTCCAGTGTTTTACCAATCACACATTTGATAAGTATTAACTAAGTAAATGTTTGTTGACTGACTGTTCCTCCATAAAGCTTGTTTGGATTAATGAGCAAAAATCAGAGGAACATGATACTGCAGATCTAGTTTGCCTCAGTTTTAGAAAGGCATTTGTGAAAGTGCCTCATACTATTCTTGTGGCACAAATGGAGAGATGGTAGGCTGTAATCATGAAGTCAAGGATTTTCACTTTGAATTCTTACTGCTAGTGCTTAATCAAAGTGCTTTACACATAGTAGGTGTTTAATCAATATATGTTGATTGATTGTTTTATTGACTCGAATAGGGGATAGCACCATGAGTTGAATTCAAATTATTGGAATGGCTGAACTCAAAGAATAGGCTTGGTGGAAGCAAAAAGTTCCTAAGCAAGTTATGCAAAATGAGAATGAGATGCCTTGAATAGCGATTGGTTCTTAAAGATCTCCTTGTACATATTAAAGCAAATACTGGATGAGCACTTGGTGGTTCTTCCATAGATGAGATTCATTTTCAGCTATGAGGTAGGCAAGATTAATTTTGAGGTCCCTTCCAACTCTGAAGTTCTATGACTCTACCTACCTTTCCAGTAGAATAATAATCATTCTTCCATTATGTAATCTAAAATTTTGTCAGAAATTGTAGTCAAGTTCACTGACCGACTACAGAGACTATTCTCGTCCTTCTTGAGAAAAAAATCACAGTAAAAAATTTACTCGACATTATAAAAAGCATATTCTTTTTATAAATATTATTGGTTGTAGAAAACTGTTTTCTAGAAGTTGGAGTTATAACAATGTAAATGCAAGCAGTGCTTTATATAAATATTACACCAGGGTTTGCTTTCTATAAACCTAATTTAGAGTTTAAAATAGCATTATTTACCTAACAACAGCTTGACAATAGGAAAAACCTGGAATCAAAGCTCAGGAGATCTGTGTTTAAATCTCACCTTTGATATATGTGGGTTGTGTGACTCTGGGAAATAACGTAACTTCTCAGTGTTCTGGGGAAGTAGAGGGAGTTTACTTGCCAGGGATTTCCCTATACCAATGCATTTGCAGGCCTAGTACCTATTCCTTAATACCATTAATGATGAATGTGGCATAATTGAAGGAATATAGGAGTGACAACCAATAAACTCCCTGAGGCAGTAATAAATTCATATTCAATTGGTCCTGTATCCATAGACCTATACACTGTCACTATGTCTAGTGGAAAAATGCCCATGATAATAGGTGCTCAATAAATGACCGTACCTTCCAACATAGTGATTAAAATAAGTAATATCTTGTGACCAATAAAGATTGAGGACAGTATTTAGAACCACAAGCATGTAGAATTTTAGAGAAGAAAGGGGACAACAGCAATATCTGTCCTCACTCGTTGTAAAGATGAGTGGCACTAGCCCAGTTTCTGGAACATAGTAAGCACTTAATAAATGCTTCTTGACTTGACTTGGGACCAACAGAGTTAAAATGAGTAGCCCAAAGTCAGCCTGGGAAATTAAAAATTGAACCCAAGGTTATTGGCAGATGCTTTAGTCCAGAGTTCTCTATTCTTTGAGGCTGTTTACTTCTCCTCCTGAAGTTACCATTCATTTATCTATCTTGTATATATGTCTCTAGATTTGACTTTGGAGTTAGAAGATAAAGAACTATTTACTACCTCCTCTGCCCCTGCCTTTGGAATGTGGGCATGTTTTTTCTCCTCCTCCTAGAAAATTACTATTTATTAGTCACTATCCTTGATAATCCCTGCTGAGAGCTTTCTCTCTATGTGCATGGGGAAAGAGGGGAAAAAGTAAAGTAAATAAGGAAATATGACCTACCAATGCAGTCTTTACCCAACACAACTACAGCCCTCTAACTCATTTTGTCTTAGGAAAAATGTCATTTGGGAACTTTATTTTTTAAAGAATCTAAAACATAATATTCCCTCAATTTAAAATGGCCACCAGATAGACCTGGTACTCAGAACTTGATCATTTTTATATCACTGCATAAAAATGATAACGCACAACTCAAAAGCAATCTTGATTTGTCCTTTCTGTCAAATGGGCCCACTTTGATACTAATTAGAGAAGTGAACAACCTCAAAGAATAGAGAACTCTGGACTAAAACATTTGCCCTTGTAGACAAAAAGAGTATTCAAGAGGAAAAGTAGCACTTCATTAGCAACTTGAATGCTTAGGCACTGAAAAGTTCACCAACGTTGAACACTTCCTACACTCTGTTCAGTCAAACTTGGTGAATATATCAGACACTATGATGGTGTTCAGGATCACAATACATCCCCTCAGTACTCAACATCTTTGTCAAAACTTCTCTGTCTCAGAATAGAATAAATTGGGGGGTAGGATAGGATGAAGGAAATGTACTTAGTTTTTTACAACATGACTACTGTGGAAGTGTTTTGCATGACTATACATCTAGAGATGCTTACCTTTTCAATGAGGGTGGGTGGGGCGGGAGGAATGGAGAAAGTCTGTAACCCAAAGTTTTAAAACCACATGTTAAAATAAAAAAAAAATTAAAAACATTAAAAAAAAAAAACCCTCTCTCTCCTATTGCACACAGGGTTTCACTTACATAGCCTTAACATTCAGTTCAGGAATCTTTTTACTCTTCCTGAGCACTATTGCTACTGGAACACCCAATTCTCTTTCAAGGAAGTAAGAAGATATATTTTCTCCTCAAAACAACGTCTCCCAGAAACCTATGCAACCAAATCATGAACAATTCCGTTATATGCCTGATAGGGGGTTCAAAACAGAGAATAGGATTTGGATATGAAGGTCTGGGAATCATCTGCATAGAGATAATTGAACCTATGGGATTTGTTGAGATCAAATTAGGCAGCATAATGGGAGAACAAAAGAAATCCCCAGAACATAGCCTTTGGGGACATCTACAAAGTGGTTCTGACCTGATGGAAAATTAATCAAAAAACACTGAGAAAGAGGTCAGATAGGTCAAAGGAGAACAAGGAGAGAATAGAGTCAGGAAACCTAGAGAGGAAAGAGTATTCAAGAGGATGAGTTGATTATTATTAAGAGATATTCGGACCTCAAAAAGAATGCTGATTGAGAAAAGGTCATCATGTTTGGTAATTATGAAATCATTGACACCTGTGGAAAGGGCACCTTCGATGTTGGCTTTCTCAAGAAGTTTACCTGAGAAAGGGAGGAGAAAGACTGGGTAAGAGCTAGTAGGGATAGTCAGATCAAGTGGCCTTTTCTCTTTTTTTTTTTTAAAGATGGGGAAGGTATTAACCTTTTTGGGGGAGGATATTTTATACCAACTGTTCATACCATACCTCCTCAATAAATTTCATTTTATAAAATCTAATAGAAGTCTGTTTTTTTGAAGTTAATGGAAAACACTTCAGTAGGGGCTCACGAGTGATGAGAATAGCATCCAGGGGGGAGACCTGTGGCCCTGAGGCCACATGTGTCCTTCCAGGTCCTACGGTGGTCCTTTTAGTCCTTAGGCATGGCCTTTTGACTGAGTTCAAGTTTTACAGAACAAATCCTTTTATTAAGGGGATTTATTCTGTGAATTATAGATTCAGTCAAAGGGCCACACTTGAGGGCCTAGATAGCCATATGTCACTTTGAGGTTGCAGGTTCCCCAGCCCTGGAGCCCTTCTGAAATCAGAGGTTATAAACTTCCTAGAATTTTGAAAGTAGTTGCTCTCTGAAGGACTAGCCTGCCAGTGTAAGTAATTCTTGGGAAAAATAGCCCTAAAGAGTATGCTACAATGGGATCCTAGGTCTTGAGCTGCAAGTAATTTTACAGGGTATCCAGCTCCAAACTCTTTTTTTTTTTAATGAGGAAACTAAGAAGTAGAAATTTTAAATGAATCACCCAAGGTCACAAAAATAATAACTGTGGGAGGCAGAATGTCAGGCCAAGCCCACCAAAAGTAGTCCTCTTATCCATGTGTACTCTTCCTCACTATTTCTCTCAAGAATAGTACTGACTTGAGTGGTTCTCAAAACACACACACACACACACACACACACACACACACACACACACACACGAAGACAGGGAGCCAGAAATGTAGCGCAGAACTTCACAGAGGTTTCAGATTCCTGGAGCAATATTAAAATATAAAATAAAATGAAGAACTCTGACAGTTTCACTCTTTTGAGAGCACTTCAGCCTTCCGCCTCCAATCCCAGTTTGGTTCACATGACCTCTAATACAAAAACTACTAAATGAATTATCTGGAGGAGATATGACTATAGGCAGCTGGAAATTAATCTTTCACATAGACAGCCTTCTGTGCTGCTATAAACTTTGCATAATCTAACAATATACTGAAGTCCTCACATCCTTGCTGAAAATGAAATATACTTTTTTTTTTTTACGAATCATTACTTTCTTTAAGAAGGCTTGGCTCCAAGTTGTACAGTTGGTCTTCAGTGATAGCTTTAGTCTAGTGAAGTAGGATGAGAAGTCATGTATTCCATTTTCCAATCCACGTAAGGAGGCACTTAACCTTTTTGCGGATTTGCTTTCAAATACACCCAAGTAATATTCATCTATTAATTAGCATATCGAAATAACTATGGGGGGATGGTGCCAAGGGTATAGGGTGGACTAAGATACAGGTTTAAAATTTAGAAATAGTTTCTTACCTTAGAGTATCCAATAAAGAATATATGGGATTCTGGAAACAAAACAACACAGTCCAAACACTCTTATGAATTCCTCAAATGGTCCACTGTCCAGGCATATTTTTGAATGAAATGCAAATGAATGAATATGTTATCCTTAAATAACTAGCACAGAAGAAAACCTTTTGATCTTAGAGAGGATATTTTGCTGTTCAAAATATCTGGTAGAGTAGCAAATCTTATGATCAGGGGTAATTGTAGGCAGTCAACTTCAAGGACTTTTGTACCCTCTTCCTTATTCAATATCCCTTTCCCAAAATTCACATCCCTCTTCATATACTTTTCCTTGAGGGTCTTACTCTCAGCTTATTTTTAAGAAGCTTTTATTTACCAATATGATAGGTGATCATATCTTAAGGTGATATACCCCCAGAATGACTTATAGTTGGTTATTAGGAGTCCCTCAACCTCCTCTAAGCAACAACAACCTCAAAAGCTTATTTTCAGGCAATGTCTTTGTTTGTTTGTTTGTTTTTGTTGGTTGGTTGGTTTAAGCAATAGAATCTCATGAAAATTTATTAAGTTGTAGAAGGGTTGAAATCACTATTGATGGAAAACACACATGAAACAACAGTTTGAAGGCTTCAAATAAACATTTGACCACGTTGTATTGGCCCCTTTTCTGTCTTATCATTATCTTTCATGCTTTGCATCCTAAAATTTATAAATGTTTAATGAATAATTCCCATCAGCATCATGTTCCCTCCAGTGCACCATACTTCCTCTCTTACGTAGGGTAGCTCCATATTGACACAATTTTACAGCTCAGAAGGAACTAAGATGCTATATAGTCTAACCTTCATATTTTAAAGCTGAACAATTTGGCAGAGAGACGTTAACTGAATTGCCCAAGCTTCCATGGGTAGTAAATAGCTAAAGTAGGTCTTGAACTCAGGTATTCCAACTCCAAATTGAGTGTTCTGTCCACTCTATTATGATGCCTGTGTTAGGTAAATGTCATTTACTGAAGATTCTGCCATAATAAATCTAAATTTCAAGGCCTTGTATGCATTAAATGTTTAAGTATTTTGTTGAATTGCATTTAATTTAATTTAATTACATTCATTCTCAGTAATATTCTTTTTAATGAACTGTATGAATCTAGAATTCTAATGGAAATGAAGCTTGGTGGTTAGCAGGGCAAGTGGAGTTTATTTACAATTGCTTTAAAAATCTCTAGAGGATGAAGCCCCAATCATCATAAACATCCCAAGAGTCATTTTCCTGACCCTTAACAGACAAGCTGCTGCATTTACAGACATTTTGATGACTTGGATATTTTTGAAGATGGGGAAGCTCAGGCTCTTTAACTAAGAGCTATCATTAATAGCATAACCTTGGCCCTAATTTTAAGTAACTTTAGTTCAATCCCTTAGTAGCATCATTTTTTTTCTTTTGCAACTTTATAGCTGATTTAATGGGCTGTGATTTTGATTTTGAATAGTTTCTAATTGAGAATTATTTTTATAGTTCATAGAACTTCCATAGGCTTTACTTTTCTACCCTGTTGTTCAATTCCATTTATATTTCACTCTCAGCTGGTTAGTTTACACTATGATACAATAATTCACATTTACATTTCATTTTTTGTAATGTTGGGGCAAACTGTGATTTAAAGAGTTTCCTTATAAAGATATGATTTCCTTTAATATGTAGTAAATGTTTAGCTTAGACACAAGTCATTACACATCCATTTGCAATTAGGAATATTAATAACTATTTATATTTTAGAAGAAGAGTTAAACAACATTTGCTGGTTTATTAAATAAGATTAAAAATAACTTTCATTAATATCAGTACTTTTTCTTTTTTACTAGGTAGGCTATTGGAAATATAAAAACCAAAATGACTGTTTCACTAGCACCTCGAGGATAATGATATGCTTTTTGCCTTGATTTTCACAATGAAGAAATTTTGGGTCTCAGAAAGTTCTGGGCCCAGATTGGGAAGAAGATTGAACTTTGTGATCAAGAACCTTGGTTTGAGGATTGAGGAGGGTGGAGCCAAGATGGTAGAGTAAAAGCAGCGACTTGTTTGAGCTGTCCCCCAAACCCCTCTAAATACCTATAAAAATGGCTCTAAACAAGTTCTAAAGCAGCAGAACCCACAAAAAGACAGAGTCAAACAAATTTCCAGCCCAAGACAACCTGGATGGTTGATCAGAAAGCTATATCACGCCATGCTGGGAGAGGAAGGCAGTTCGGCATAGGTGCGCAGGCCTCAGCAAATCTGGAGCATGCTTTAGAAGACTGAATCACAAGCAGCTCAACCCCTGAACACCAAAGACAACTTAGAAGGTCAGCGGGAAAAGTCTTTGTCCTCAGTGGTGAGAAAGAAGTGTGGTTACCAGTCTCAGTTCTGGGCACAGTCCTGGCCCAGGGGAGGCAGCTGCCTCCAGAGCATCAGGCCCACAGACTGAAGGGGGCTTATAAAGACCTCTTTGCTGGTACAGGATTCTCTTGCTTTGCCTGTGCTTGGATCTGGATCACAGCTCTGGGTGGTGGTCCTGGGATGAGGAGAACTAGCTTGGTAGAGCTTATAGTGGTGGTATAGAGAAAATCCTCTTCACAGTTCCAAGGCAGAAAAGAGTGCTTGTGGTCCCTCATAGACCAGAGCACAAGCCGGGAAAGGAGTAAACACTTCACCCTTGATCATAGCACCTTGGAAGAAATGAAAGTTTGCAGGTCCCTAGAAGTATCTCTGAAAACAGCTGCACAAAACCCCCGAACCTTGGGATAGTACATTCTCCACACTGGAAACAGACTCCTACCACTAACAAAGAGTTTATAACTCAAGTAATTGGCTGGGATCATGAGCAAGCAGCACAAAAAGAGTCAGACCACAATCTTACTTTGTTGACAAAGAAGATCAAAACATGCAACCAGAAGACAACTAAGTCAAAGCTTCTACATCCAAACCCTCCAGGAAATGAATTGCTCCCAAGCCATGAAAGAGCTCAAAAAGGATTTTGAGAAGCAAGTAAGAGAAGCAGAGGAAAAACAGTGATGCAAGAAAATCATGAAAAACAAGTCAACATCTTGCTAAAGGAGACCCAGAAAAATATTGAAGAAAATAACACCTCGAAAAATAGCCTAACCCAAATGGCAAAAGAGGTCCAAAAAGCCAATGAGGAGAAGAATGCCCTAAAAAGCAAAATTGGCCAAATGGAAAAGGAAGTGCAAAAGATTACTGAAGAAAATACTTCCTTAAAAATTAGAATGGAACAATAGGAAACTAGTGACTTTATGAGAAATCAAGACATTGTAAAACAAATCCAAAAGAATGAAAAATTAGAAAACAATGTGAAATATCTCATTGGAAAAATAACTGACCTGGAAAATAGATCCAGGAGAGAGAATTTATAAATTATTGCACTATCTGAAAGCCATGATCAAAAAAAGAGCTTAGACATCATCTTTCAAGAAATTATCAAGGAAAACAGCCCTAATATTTTAGAACCAGAAGGCAAAATAGAAACTGAAAGAATCTACTGATCACCTCCTGAAGGAGATCCCCAAAAGAAAACTCCTAGGAATATTGTAGCCAAATTTGAGAGTTTCCAGGTCAAGGAGAAAATATTGCAAGCAGTCAGGAACAAACAATTCAAGTATTGTGGAAACACAATCAGGATAACACAAGATTTAGCAGCTTCTACATTAAGGGACCAGAGGGCATGGAATATAATATTCTTCAGGGCAAAGGAGATACCTACCCAGCAAAACTGAGTATAATCCTTCAGGGGGAAAAATGGATATTTAATGAAATAGATGTCTTGCAAGCATTCATGATGAAAAGACCAGAGTTGAAATGAAAATTTGACTTTAAAATACAAGACTCAAGTGAAACATGAAGAGGTAAACAGGAAAGAGATATCTTAAGAGACTTATTAAGTTTGAACTGTTTACATTCTTGCATGGAAAGATGATATTTGTAACTCATGAGTCCTTTGTCAGTATTAGTGTAGTTGGATGGAAAAGAAAATTATATGTATGTTTATAGATAGATAGAATGATATGTAGAGCAATAGATAGAATTATAGACAGATAAGTAGAGGGCACAGGGTGAGTTGAAGATGAATGGGTGATACTGGAGAACAAAATTAAGGGGAGAGAAAGGATTATACTGGGAGAAGGAGAAAGGAAAAGGTAGAATGGGGTAATTATCTCACATGATACAGACAAGAAAAGGAGAGGAAACAGGGGAGGGTGAGAGGGAATGAGTAAATCTTATTCTCATAGGATTTAGCTTAAGGAGGGAATAACATACACAATTGAATATGGAAATCTATCTTCACCTACAGGAAAATGGGGGGGGGAGGGAACAGACAAGAAAGCGGAGGGATGATAGAGGTGAGTGCAGATTAGAGGATGGGATAATCAGAAACAAATACTTCTGAGGAGGGATAGGGTCAAAAGAGAGAATAGAATAAATGCAGGGGGGTAGGATAGTATTAAGGGAAATATACTTAGTTTTTCACAATATGACTAAAATGGAAGTGTTTTGCATGACTACATATGTATAACCTGTAAGAAGTTGCTTGCCTTTTCAATGAGGGTGGGTGGGGATGGAGGAAGGGAGAAAATTTGCAACCCAAAGTTTTAAAAACACAGGTTAAAAAATTACTTTCACATGTAACTGGGAAATAAGAAATAAAGGAAATGGGGTACAGAAATCTATCCTTCCCTACAGGAAAATAGAAGGGGGGGGATAAGAGAAGGGGGGAGAGAGATAGAAGAGAGGGCAGATTAGGGAAGGGGTATACAGAATGCATGCCATCTTGGGGTAGGGGGAGGGACGAGATGGGGAAAAAATTGGAACTCAAAATCTTGTGGATGTGAATGTTGAAAACTAAAAATAAATAAAAGGTAAATAAACTGAAAAAAAAAAAGAAACTCGAGTGAGTCAGGCCATGTTTTCCACCACCACCAAGCCTTTATTGATTTCCCTTCCTCTTGAACTGTGAATGTCTTCTCTCTCACATTTATAGGTATTTTGTATACATGTGAATATGTATATTTTGTGTTCTTTAATTTGATTACAAGCTCCCCAAGGTCAAAAGAAAAAAAAAAAGAACCTTGGTTCCAAGTTTCAGTGTTGTTGCTTACTGTCTCTCTACCCTTAGACCCTCAGTTAAGTTATTTACCTTCTCTAGCCACAGTTCAGTCATCTATAAATGAGAGCATTGGAAGGACTTTCCTTCTTTATGGTCACAAATACCAAGATGAATTATTAGAGTTCTAGTTTTTTTTTTCAAACTATTTCTTAACTTTTCTATTTTCTGAACCATTAACCCTTACCAATTTACACAGTAACTAAGAAAAATAGCAACAAAAATAGTCAATGAATTCAGAACAAATTGAGAAAGAAACCAGCCTGTATGGTGCTATGCTGTAATCTCCACCCTTATTTATGCCTCAGAAATAATTCAAATTGCCTACAGATATCTGAATTCTATGAATTATCCTCAGTCAAAATCAAATAAATTTTCTTATCCAGAGATAAGAGGGCAAAAAATTAAATAATTTTAACAGCATTCAGCAGGCTGGATTCTTGTTACAACCTGGTTCTGATTACTTCAAATAATGGATCACTTGAAGTAGGGACATGTATTCTAATTTACACCATCAGAGATTGTAAATATAAACAGCAGTCTGTTGGTAAATACTTAACCAGCTATTCAGGAAAAAAAAAATAAAACACAAACCTCATGTATATGCACAACACATTGTTAAGTGTAATTTACATTATTGACATTTTATCACTTTCTTAAAAATAGTTAAGCAACAAAACAAACCCAGTAAGCCCAGATCTGTAGTGTTTGCCAACATCCAAGGTATAAATGATCCCACTGAAAATTTAATATTTGTCTCTTGAGCAGGTAAGAGCTGGCTCCAGCACATCCCTGATTATGTACACTATAGTAATTAGTTCTAGCCCAGTTGAATTGTGCTATGAAAATTGAAATAATGACAATATTTCCAGGAATTAATTATTTTTACTAATTGGGACCTATTTATATTATAATCAATGTCAGTATGGAGCATGAAATAAAACATTTGATATATCTTGATAACCAACATCTGCCCTACTCCAAAATATTTAGGATTCCATTGTCAAAAGAATTTGAATTTTAAATTCAAATTTTGGATGATCTAAAGTTAGTTATAACCTAACAAAGGTTACCTAACGGACAACAAATGCTGCAAGTTTTCTAAGTAGGATATGTAGATCTTAAATGAAGACCAATTCCAACCTTGACCTTGGTGAATGCATAGTTGAAGCATAGTTGCTCCTGGGACAGTGGTGGGGAACCTGAGGCCTGAAAGCCTTCTAGGTCTTTAACTGCTGCCTTTGGACTGACTCCAAACTTCATGGAACAAATCTCCTTTCCTCATCCCTGTGAGGACTATATTCAGAAGACAAGTCTTAGGAGACATCCAGGCTCTACCATTACTGAATCCATTCCTTAGGACCAATGCAATTAGAATAATTCCTATTTACCATCTCACAGTACAATCTTATGTCTCCCTATTGTTCATAAACCAAATCAAGATGTGAGATGAATCGTACCTCAATAAATTAATTTTCACCATTCATAATAACACCAAAATTCTTCCCAAGGAATTGTGACATTGTAGCTACATTGATTGAATAAAGTCGTTTCATTTTTATAAATGAAATAAGGACAGGTAGATGGGACAGCAGAATGTTAGGCCTATAGTCAGATATACCTGCCTTTAAATTGTGCCTCAGACAATTACTAGCTGTGTGACCTTGGATAACTTAACCTCTTTTTTTGCCTCAGTTTCTTAATTTATAAAATGCAGACAACTTTATTACTTACCTCTCAGGGTTATTATGAGGATCAAATGAGATAATAATTGTAATGCTCTCAGCACAGTGCTTGGCACATACTAAAAGCTATATAGGTATTTGCTATTGTTATTATGAATATAAATAAATGTTATATGAACATACATTCATACACACATGTATGTATGTATGTATATGTGTATATATGTATACGCATATAAATAATTTACACACACATGCACACCAATTTTATATAAATAATTCTCTAAATTTGATATCTCTACATGTATACTCTAGTTTCCAGGAGCCTAAAAAAGTAATTGTTATAGTTCTTCAATTTCTTACAAATAGTCTCAGTCGTCAACTTTAATTCAATAGAAAACAGCCAATACAGCAAAATGGAAGTTTTTAATCTAGGCAACTGAGCTGCAGCTAATGGTGCCACAAAGCAAGTGCTGGGGTATGCAAGAAGGGGGCTTGGAAGAGCATTTGTATAGGGTACTAAGACAGGGGGAATGGCCGGCTGCAGGTGAGAGAGGCTTAGGCAGAGGAAATGGCCAGGCTGTAGGTGGGAGGGTTTAGCAGCATCTCACAGTTTTGCCATGTAAGTTGTTTTGCATAATAAGCAAAAGTCCATAGAGAAAACTTGGGGAACTCTGGAGGGGAGAGTTTGGGATATTTAAAAAATTGGTCAGAGGCTGGGAGTGATAATGTCTGGTCAGTCCCAGGCAATTCATGGATCTGAGAATGGGGACCAGGTGTGATTCACTCAGCTGAGCTTGACAAAAATCTAAAAATAGGTTAAAGGTAGAACTTATTTTATTTAATGCAACTATAACAAAAAGGCAAAAAGTACTTCAAACCAAGCTTCTAGAAAATTAAGAGCTTCCTAAGCCTTTACTGGTGGGGTTCTGCCTTCTACCTCAGTAAAGATCAGCACAATTTTATATAGTTATAGTGCTATTCTTTCTCCCCATTCCCCTATATGGTCACAAAAAAATTTATCCCTTAAGGGAAAACAACTGGAAATCACTAAAAAGTCAACTCAGTATATAAAGAGAGATTAACTTTCCTCTAAACTGGCCTTTCATTGTAGCTACACCCAAATCTCCCAATTCTCTGTTATAATTAACCTAGCCCAGCCCTTCATTGCCTATTACCTCCTTATAGTCCCCAGCTACTTCCCACCCTATTTGTATCTAGACCACATGCTAGACCTCCCAGTCACTCCCATCAAGATCCTCTGTAGACCCTTCTTCCAGTCACCTCAAACTACTTGCCCACTTCTAGATCCCTCCCATAGTCTTTCTATATATAAAGTTGATCTTGTCTTCACTAAGGTGCTCAGATTCATAAAATCAAGCCAATGGCTGAGATTCACTGTAGCCTCTTATCAATAAGAGAATAACCAATGTTCAGATTCTTTAAGAGTCTGGCCAATATGGTGAATAATTAATAAATCTTGGCTTTGGCTGAAAGAAGGTTTGGGTCAAATTCATTAGGGCAGGACCTGTGCGTTGCTACTTTGGGGTCCCAGTACCCCTAAACCTCTAAAACCTCAACATAGGCCTAATTGATCTTCTATTTCAGCCTGTCTTCCTTTATTTGTCCTATGTCCCCCTCCTACACAAATGTCCTTCTCTTTTTAGTCCTCTATTCCTCTGTGGCAGAGTCAATGGCAGTATCGATGACCATGGCTCCTATCAAGCATTGGCCATGTTCACCTCTCTTCTTTGAATCTATAAGTATTAGTTTTGCTTTGCCTCAGGCCTGTAGTTATCTCCTCTGGCACTACCATTCATTATTTTTTTTGTCTTCTTTTCCCAGGAAGTGTTGACTTCTAATGATATAAGCAGCCTTTGAACTATTTGACACATATTTAGTTCTTTTAGTTTCATTCCCGTAGGCTAATCTTACACAGAAAAGGCCAACATTGGACAGTTGTGAAGGCCACTTTATGTGTTTGTTCTTCACTACCAAATCTTCCTGGTGGAGTGAGGAAACTTGATTCCCTGTCCTCTGCCCTGACTCAAGATTAGCCAATCACTATACTCCACCCTCTTACGTATATCAGTACCTTCCACTTAATCATTTCAGTACTGGGAAAAAGTACATTGAGGTTGCTTTGCTTTTTTTCTAATTGCCTTTCTGTATCCTATGATTCTTCCCATCACTCTTTTCCCTACCTTGGGACTCAGGCCAAACCAAGAAATTCACTAAAAGAAACCTCAAGAAAGTATTTAGCATATCACAGGACAAAAGGGCAAGGATACCCTTGGGATGGTGGGGGGAAGATGGTAGAACAAGGAAGTGACTCCATACTATTTAGCTGGAATACTCTCCTCTTACCATATGTCCTTCCACAAAAGATCTTATCATATGCTGTCTGATTTTCTTTACTAATTCATAATCCAAAAATTGTGTAATAGGTTATTAACAGAAAAAATAACTCTTTAAATTCCTAGATAACATATCACAATAAGGATGTTTGCTCTGCCATCCTTTTCCATCATATTCTCTCTAAGAAGGTCATGGTTCAATTCTAATAGAACTTGTATTCCCACTGGTGGATGTGTTCTATTATTTAGAAAATTTTATTTTATTTCTAAGCACTACACATGTATTCCTGATGAAATTGGTATGTGTTTTCATGCATTGTAAAATGTGAACTGAAAATGGATGAGTGAGGAAAATTAATTTTAACGTTGTATCATTTCATTATTAAAATTAATTTGTAATATTTCCTTTTCTGCCAAAACCTTTATCTCTTACTGGAGCTCAAAAGAGACCTCTTCCAGTCTAGCTGAGGAATGCAATTCCTCCAAGCCCTCTATCTCTAACCTGTAGCTCAAAAGAGACCTCTTCCAGTCTAGCTGAGGAATGCAATTCCTCCAAGCCCTCAAGGTATCTGCCTGGGTAGACTCTTACTTTGCTTATCCCATGAATAGACTCCAGGTCTTCTACCTACTCTTGTGTATTGATACCTGCTCTGTACAGGGGTGGACCAAAGAGGGACACAATCATCCACACCTGAAGGCAATCTACTCACCAATCAGGGTTGCCTATGGTTTGCCAGGGGATGTCTCAGTGATGTACTGTCAGAAGAAAGACACGTGGTTTTAAAAGACCTGTGACCTTCACTCCAGTCTCTGGTCACTGAGAGAGCGATGACCTCAATTTACTGTTTATCACTAGCCTAGCTAATAGATTGATTAATCATACCCTGAACTCAGTCTCTTGGAATTTCATTCAGGACATGGAAATCATAATTTATGTAGGAGAGTTAGTTACTTCTTAAGAAAGGCAAGAGGATAGTTTATAAGTTTGTATTCATAATATATTTTCCATTGCTTTCTTTAGGAAATGTTGCATCACATTAGGAATGATACATATGATATAAACAAAAGTGTTTTTTTTAAATTTATTTTAGTTGTGATTCCTTTGTAGTCATCAATTGGGACAAAAAACAAGAAATGAATTAATATTAATAAGAGCTGACATCTACATACTGGTTTTCTTTAAAAGTATATAAAAAGATATCGGTGATTTCATTTTAATAGCCACTTTTAGAAAAATAGTATAAATATCCAATACCTAAAGTTCTTAAATACTATTTCTTTCTAATTTTCATGCTATTATGTCTATACAAGATACTGTATTTAATTTTGTTCTCCGGTGAATGTGAAAGAACAAATCACTAGACAATTGAGAGAAAAAAATTTGGAATTTTGTTGGCCTTTATTTTCATAGTATTATATTATTGTTGTTAGGGCTAGAAAGAACCTCAAAAAAAAATAATCTTGTCTCAGTTTACAAATGAAGAAACTGAGGCTTAGAGAGGCAAAGTGATTTGTCCAAGCTCATAACCCAGCAAGTGGCAGTACCACAATGAAAGCTTAATCATTCTTGAACCCTCCCCGCCACCACTCTTTCCATTACATCATTAATGAATTTGCATGACAAAAGAAAATCAAAATACTGGAACATGCTTATTTAGTATGTTCTTGGATTGATAAACATACTATTAAAAAAAGCTTGTCTAGATCCTTTATGGTATTATATGCATTTGGTTGTGAAAATCT
This sequence comes from Phascolarctos cinereus, assembly GCF_003287225.1. Lineage (NCBI taxonomy): Eukaryota > Metazoa > Chordata > Mammalia > Diprotodontia > Phascolarctidae > Phascolarctos > Phascolarctos cinereus. Next base: position 71,163,536 of record NW_027555847.1, on the reverse strand, counting down.
AGCAGAAAATGTAGCTTTTCTTTTTTTTTCTTCTTTTTTCTTTTTTTGGTAGGAAGGGCTTTTTGTTAATGTGGGAATAAGGCTAGACTGTCTTGAATCTTAATGACCTAGATATACAGAATTTGTAGAAAGTAAAGAGCAGAAAAATGATAAGCTAGGCAAGGCAGTTAGATGAAAGAGCGCATAGCAGTGGAGGCACTTGGTTGGAACTAAAAATGTCTGACTTCAAATCCAGCTTCAGACATTTGCTACCTGTGTGACACTGTACAAACCACTTAATTTCTGTTTACCTCAATTTTCTCAGCTGTAAAATGAGGATAATAATAAGGAGCTACCTTGGAAAGTTGTGAAGATCAGACAAGATATTTGCCTAACATATTTATAACTTGATAACATAGCCTAACTAATAGTATACAGGCACTGTATAAATGTTTATTCCCTTCCTTTCCCCCCACATGGAATAAAGGATTTGGAGTCAGCAAATCCCGTTTGAATCCTATGTCAGCCACTTAGCTATGTGAACTTAGGCATGTAACTTAATGCCTCTCAGTTTCAGTATCCTCTTTTGTAAAATGGAGGAAAAAAAATTGCTTTTCAAACAAATCTTTCTCTATACACTAACTTATTACTTTCATTATCATCATCATCAAAATCATCATCACCAGTTTTCATCACTAATTTAAAAAAAAATAAAAAGCATGATATTGCTTCAGGTCCAGTGACTATGACTGGGTTTTGTACTTCTGTCATTTTCCAAAATAGAAGCACAAGTGATATGTACATCAGAAACTATGAAAAAGACAGATATTTAGAAGATATATGATAGCATTGTGAATAGAGTGGTGGGTTTGGAAGTAGAAAGAAATGGGTTCAATATTTGTTTTGTTTTCTCTTTACTCTGTGATGTTAAGCCATATGCTTATGTGCACGAGCCTAAGAATACACACTAGTTTTGTCCACTTAAGCATAGGCAGGTTCCATTCTGTGTAGGTAGATGGAATTCTCACACTGGGAGCTCCCTGAAATTTGTGATCTCCCAAATATTTTCAGGTACTCTGAATTACATATTCAAAGACTTCAAGATAGGTGTTGACTTCTAGGGAAGCAGAGTATCAGAGACTGTTTTGGCTTGTATTAGCTAGAAATTATTTAGAAGTAGTCTATAGAGAAGAAGAAAAACGAACAACCACCCTGTGTCCCATACTATAGCTATAAAAGCTAACCAGATGATACATAGCAGAATAATTCAGTCTATAAAGAAGTGAAGGTCAAACATTGATCTATTCAGCACCTTGGCACACACAAAAGCAGTAATAGCAGAAGTAACAGCATTTCCCTCAGATCTGAACCCTTAGAAAATCAAGACAGATGAGAAGGATACAACCATCAGCAATTTTTCAAGTCACATTAGTCCATCTCCACCTCCTGCCAACTTAAATGGCAAAGGCCTAAGAACTTATTATTTTCTTTTCTTTTTAAAAGACTTGATTGTTATCCAAAAACAAAAGTTCAGGAACAAGTGAATAGAATGAAAACCCAGCAAACCCAGATCTGCTGATTCTATCAGAAATAAACCAGCTTTCAGTCTGTTACAGTTTGCTTACAGAGATCTTAGAGTATAGAATACTCTTGTGATTTTTCCACTCACCCGACCAGAAGGGCAAAATCCAAAAGGCCGATTTACTCACAGAGGCCAGATGACAGCCACTTTTATTTAATTCTTATATACTCTTGGAAGGACAACAGTATTTTGTAATCCTAAGAATGTATTTGTGATGCTAACTATCTCTTAACTCTGAACTTAAACACCTCCTCCTCAAGCCAACCTGCTCTGCTCATTTCCCTTGAAAATACACTGAATTCAGCTTTCTATTTTCAACCCCTGTTCATGTGCCAATATTGTTCCTCCCATCTGGGCATCCGGACTATCATTCTTTAAAAAATTACAGATAGATAGATAGATAGATAGATAGATAGAGATAGATACATATAGACAGATAGATGTCCTTAAAGGCCTAGGTTCATATTAGACCTCCTCATGATACATTCTGCGGCCCCACCCACAGTGTTCCCCCCATCTCTGAACTTCTAGAGCACCTATAATATGAAATAGTCCTTGAGCACTAATTGCCTATTGCCCTGTACTGTTAGGCTATCCATGGGGTTTTCTGTGTGGAGGTCTGCACATCCCCACCCCAATACCATTATAGAGATAGAATTTTGTGAAAATAAAAATCAAAGGCTTTATGGAAAGGGGAAAAAAGGGGGGTGGGGTGTATGTATAGCCACAAAGCTTAATTGTGAAAAAAGAAAGAGTAGAAAGGAAATATTCAAATCACATTGGTGAATGCCAACTCTATGAAAAACAATTATTTTTAAACCTGAGATGAGGAGACTATTTCCTTCCCTGGAGGCACTTACATTCACCTGTATTGTTATGGTGTGTTGTTTCAATTACCTATTTTTTTAAGAGGTGACTCTGATTGTTAGTTTTATTCATATCTTGATATACACAAAAAGGGGCATATATGCATAAATCTATATATAGGCGTATATTGTATATATACATATATTCTATAATCTCTCTCTCTATAGTCATATACACAAATGCATAGACACATGCATATATACATGTACACACACACATATGCATATACATGAATGATTTTCTTTTTTGTCTTCATTTGTAGACTAGATCTGTGGTTTCATTAACTTAAAAAGTACTTGATGATGTATTCTTTCTACCAATGCATATTGTCAATCTGTAGTCCTAGAGGAATTACAGCTTAGTGAACACAGTTGGTTTTGGAATCAGAAAGCCCTGGGGTTAAGTCATGCCTCTGATATAAACTAGCTATATGCTTCTATGCAAGTTAATCATCCTTTTAATGCCATACACATCACATTCTAAGATAGCAGACCTCTAAGACTACAACTTCACTACTGTGGCTTAATTAGATCTTGAACTTCTCACATATATTTTTTCAGAGTTCTGTGGAGCATTGAGAGGTGGACTGTAGTACCCCCATAGTCAGAAATCTAGTCTATGTCAAAGGCTGAACTTGAACCTGAGTTTTTCTGATTCCAGGGTTGTCCATTTATTAACCACTGATCATTACACACGCACACGCACACACACACACAGATACACACCACACTTGACCTATGCCTTATACTTTTCTGCATTTTATGGAGACGAGATTACTCCCACCATTATACATGCAATATTGAACAATTGAACAAAGGCAAATTGTTTTGACTGGGTTGACTACAAATTTATGTTACATAACCTCAATGGGACCCTCAGTGCTTCTAGGCAATTCTTCTACATCTACTTCTCTTATCAACTTTCTATTCTACTCTTCATAGCTGCTCTTCATCCCTCCTCACACATGCCATAGTTCTGACTCCCCCAACCCTCTCTGATAAAAACTTTGCCTTACATTCAACTGAAAAAATTAGGCCATTTGCAAGAGCTCCCTCTTCTCCTCTCCTCTTCATCTCATGACACTCAGATGCTTTCTGCTACTATCACATTCTTCATTCATATTTCGCACAAAGAAATTGCCCTGCTCAATGATAAGACAGATCCCTTTACCCACATAAGCAATCTCATCCCATACACTTTCTAAGAGATTGCCCCCCCAAGATCATCCCCATTTTATCACTTATCTTCAAACATCCACTGTCTTGTAGCTACTTCTTTACTGCCTACCAATACACCCATGTTTCCTCTCCTTCTCAGAAAACTGTTACTTGCTCTTACCATCACTACTATCAACCTAAATCTCTAATGCCCTTTTTAGCTAAACTCCTTGAGAAGGCTGTCTATAACAGATACCTCTATATTCTTTACTCTGACTCTCTTTTTAATTCCTTATAATCTGGCTTCCAATGATTTCATTGTTTAACCAAAATACTTTCTTCAAAATGTCCAATTATCTCTTAATTGCCAAATCCAATGGGCTTTTTTGGGGGTGAGGCAATTGGGGTTAAGTGACTCGCCCAGAGTCACACAGCTAGTGAGTGTTATATGTCTGAGGCTGGATTTGAATTCAGGTCTTCTTGACTCCAGGGCTAGTACTCTATTCACTGTACCATCTCACTGCCTCTAGATTTTTCTCAAGACTTTTTTCTGGACTTTGCTAGATCCTCATTTAGTTCACTCCCTCTAATAGCAGATTTCCCATAGGGTTATGTCCTGGGCCCTCTTCACTGCTCCCTCTATATTACTTTACATGGTGACCTCATGGGCTCCCATAGACTTAATTATTATCTCTATGCTGATTATTCTCCACTCTACTTATTCAGACACAACCTGCCTGCTGACTTCCAGTCTTACATCTCTTTTCAGACATCCTGAAATTTAAGATTTTCTCTTTTCAGACATCTTGAAATGTAAGATGTCCAAATACATTTTAAACTCTGAATATCAAATATCCAAAATCAAATTCATTTTCTTTTCTACTAAAACTTCCTCCTTTCCAAACTTCCTCTTGAAGGCACCACCAGCTTCCAAGTTCCATAGACTCAAAACCCAAGTGTTATTTTCAACCAGTCCCTACCTCTCAACTCTCTACCTTCCTATCATCTGTCAGGAACACTATCAATTTCACTTTTGCAGTATCTCTTGAATATAGCCCCTTTTATTTTCTGCTACTGCTGCTACCCTGGTGCAGGCCCTCATTACCTCATGTTGGCTTGCTATTGGTTCTGCCTGCCTCCAGTCTCTCTCCACTAAAATCTGTCCTTAATTCCACCACAAAATTATTTTCCTAAATATGTTCTTAAAGAACATTTCAACCATTAATTTCTACTCAATAAACTCCAGTAACTCACTATTACCTCCAGAGTATTTTTTTTTAAATTCAGATTCTTATTCAAAACCCTTCATAACTAATCAGCCTCAACCTTTCCGGTGTTTTCACACCTTACCCTCTCCACCCCCCAAACAATTTGATCCCAAGACATGTGACTCCTTACTGATCCCTGAACAAGACACTCTGTCTTTCATCTCTCATCATTGCTTTGGCTGGCTCCCATGCCTGAAATTCTCTCCCTCCTCAGCTTTATCTCCTGCCCTCCTTGAGCAGGACTCAACCAAAATCTCACCTTCTATAGGAAGCCTTTCTTAATCCCTTTTAAATCTGGTGTCTTCCCGCTGTTGATTATAACTTTGTCTTTCATTGAACGTAGTGGTTTGCATGCTGTCTCCTCCATTAGATTGTGAGCTCCTCAAGGGCAGAGACTATCTTTTTCCTTTCTTTGTATCCCCAGAACTTAGCACAGTATCTGACACATGGTAGGTGCTTAATAAATGCTTATTGACTGACTAATTAATATGGTTTTGAAAGAGCCTTCTGGTGCATTATTCTGGCACTAGCATCTAAACAAGATAACTAAATGACATAGAAATAATAGCAACTAATAATCTAGAAGAAAAAAAGAATATCTATCATTATTTAATCAAGATCTCTTCCTTAGCTTGAAAGGGTAGTTTCCCACCTCCATTATCCACTTTCACTCACTCCCTTTCCAACCAATATGGAAATTACTTTATTTACAGTTTGTTCCAAATAAAAATTTGTAAAGTACTATGCAAATGCTTAAGGAAATTTTTAAAAGAAATGCTTCTTCTTTCAATGAGTATGTGATCTTGTTGAGCAAGAAAGCATGCTCTTATGGGAAACATATACAATGCAAGAATATTTACAAATTAGTGTCAAAACAAGTATGCACATATGCCATAGTGTAAATTATTTATGCTAAAGTATGTTGAATGCAGAATGGAAAGTTGAGTGGCTATAATCAGGGAAGAGTAACCATACATCTTTGGAAAAGTGGTTGAAATGTGATTAAAAGTTGGGAAAATGATCATTATTCTATCAGAGTCTATTCTTCGTGCTGACAACAAAGAGTTTTGTAAGAAACCATTTTAAGCACTTTAGCCTTGTAAAATCATCAGTTCTCATTTTCTGATAAACCACAGAAATAACACTAAAATCAAATTACAATCACCATGCTCTTTGTTTCAAATAAGATTTTGAAAAATCTTAGATATGTTGTGTGTTTTATGCCTTAATGAGCTCCAGAGAGAAAACATCGGTCGGCTTGGACAGGCTTACTTCCTAAAGATAAACACAAAACAGTACTTGCACTTCTCAAACAAAAAATGGAACTAAGGCTAATGAAAATACAAATGGAGGGAAGAGTGTGTGTGTGCACACGTATGTGTTGTATGTACATATATGTATGTGTATGTATATGTGTACACACACTAAATACATACATACATACATATACACACATACACCAACTTTTATTTATTTATTTGTTTGTTTGTTTTATGTACAAGCATATCCATACACACATATACACATATGCATACACATATATGTGTGTATGTATGTATATATGTATGTATATAAAACAGCCAATGACCATCATGAATACATTGTGTCACTCACAGCACATACATAAAAAAGCACTGGATTAGACTGAGAAAAATATGCTTATTCCCTGTGTTATCATAAGCAAGTGACTTCACCTTATTGAGCCTTAGTTTCCTGATCTAAAAGGAGAAGGGCTTGGACTCTATGGCCTCTAAGGTCTCTTACTATTTAAAGTGAACAAATTAATTATCATTTAATATATGCATGGTTGTAGATGTACTTAACATCATCTAGTTTAGGCATTGTTTTGAATTAATACAATTTTTTCTTCATTCTGTTGATCCTTCTTTTATGTTTTTGTGAAAGGTATATACATACATGCACACATGTGTTTATCCTTTCTTTCCCCCTTTTTCCCCTGCCCCTCCTCAAAAGTCTATTTTGCTTCTAACTATTGTCTCCCTTTATCTGCTATACCTTCCCTTTTGGGTAAAGTAGATTTATGTATTCGACTGAGTGTGTATATATCTATGTATCTATGTGTATATATGTATACGTATATATGTATGTGTATGTGTGTGTATTTCCCCACTCTTCAAACCAATTCTTCACACACACCCCCCAGCATTGAAATAACTTTATTAGAAAACTGTTTTAAGTGAAAACTTTCATATTGTGTTCTTAAATTTAGTTTTGGACAAATTTCAGTTATAACTAAAAAGACTAATTTTGTATTGATCTTTGAAGCCTGTGTTTTTACCATTCAGCCATACTGGTGGAATGAAAGTATAACTGTCTAAACAAATGATTTATAATCACTATTTCAAGAAGGGGGAAGAAAGAAGCAATACAACCCCAGGCTCTAAAAAAAATAGCGGTCTCCTGGCTACAGAATGTGGAATATGTCAATCTGAATGGTTTGGCACCTTTTCTGCCTCACTGGTAAAATGGAGCAGACAAGACGCCAAACCATTCCTACTTACACACCCAGCCAATCAATTCTGCCCTTCATAGAGGGCTTTTCTCTCCAGCATGTATACTTGGAGAGTCAGATCTTTGTAGCCACTTGATTCCACCAGAAATAATGTTTGGGAAAAACAAAAACAAAACAAACAGTCAAACAAAAATCTTTCCATTATTTTGGGTTATTATTTGAATTTTCATCTTTGAAATGTCTGAGATTTCTCCCACCCCACTTCCCCTCTCTCCAAATAAATTTTTGTGGCCATTAATCCCAATCATTCATACAATCTCACCCCTTCTTCAATCACCTGTACTGCTCCAGGAGAGCAAGTCTAGACTCTGTACAATGAAATAAAGTTTCTCCTGTACCATGTTCCTATTTCTGTCATCCATAATCCTCAGGTTCCAGTCTAATAGGAAATTTCTCCTCATTGATATTGTACGTATAAGTCAGGCAAAAAAGGCTACCTGGAATGACAGGCCCCTTTCCACATACCTATGGTCCTCCCCATAGATTTTCTGCTGCTGCATAGTGCTAAGAAGGTATGATCAACTATGAACATAAAAAAGATTAAAAATTTAAAAAAATAAAAAATACAGGCTAATAATTAAATACATCTATAAAATGGTTAGGACATAACTGTTCAAATGAATATAAAATAAATATACTTTAAGCAGCATAATGCATCGTTTCAGTGTAATGTGAGGCTGAGCCTGTTCTGCCCCATTTAGGAATTGGAGAAGAATTCCTTAGATTAGAAACACTCTTTAATGCAGTCAGAGAAATAATGTCTCCGCCTTTTCCTCTTCCTACTCTAAAGGAAGCAAAGGAAGAACATGCATATCTATTTCTCTTTCTGAGGAACTAAACTCCACCAGAATTTAAGGCCTTTAACTGTCATCAGGGAAGAGAAATATGACAAGAAGTCTCCTTCTTGATGTCAAGCTGCAGACTGACTCTTACGCAGGGAGAGTGGCTTAAACTCTGATCAAACCCTTGGCTTGGTCACTACGTGGGAGCCACACCAGAGCACCTTGTGGTACTAGAAGCCCTTCAGTTCCAAGGGCTGAGTGATATTATTCAATAAAGTCATGTATTATGATGTGCAACTGTTAAGATAGATAAGGTATTAGCTTTACCCACATTTTCCATGCACACAAACATGTAGGGCACCAATTCATTGTTCATTTAATTGAGCTGCTTCAGTTAAAGAGAGGTGTTCTTCTTATAGCAAATATACAAGTTGGTCATTCTCTTTTCTTCAGTAATTATAGAGGCTTTTACTCTCTACAGTACATTAGAAAATGCTATATGTGAAATTCAAAGTTAAATCTCTTCTTGCCATGGGTACATACATGATAATCAGATATGACCTGGAAACATTGACTGTCCAACCACAATTTGTTTTAAGAATTAAAACAACAGATAGGAAGTGAGCAAAGACTGAAAAGGGAATGCACTTAGCAAATCAGACAGTTAAGAACCCCAAGAACAAAGAGCTTTGTTGTTTACTGCAAGAAAGTAAAAGTAAACCAGTTTCCCAAGCTTTTACTTTTCAGAAGGCATAGCAGAGAACACTATTCTCCTTATTAGAGGGTTCCAGGTCTTGTTCCTACCCCTAGGCCTCCAGGAGGCCTTATAGGGAACTAACAGAGTTTCCTCAGGATCTACAACAAGATCTAGAACAGCAAGACTGACCCTTCAACTGTGAATATGGCCTAGAAGCTTTTTCTTGAGTTGCTCTATTTTCCAGAGGTACTAGATCCAGGGTACAAAGGAGGCCCAGAATGAACTAATGATGAAGTCCCCTGAGCTCACATAACAGTGATTCTTTGCAACTCTCAACTCAAACTGAACTCTCCTTGCCCTTGAAGCTGAGTCAGCTACAAGACAGGTGCCAGCCAATCTGCAGGAAACTGATAAACTGTTTGTGCAGCTGAGGCTTTTCAGATAAACAAGGACGTCCTTCTTCCATGGTCTAGAAGTTCCCAGAAGGTCTGTCCTTTCTGCACCTTCTCTTCCCATGTAACCACTTATTTGGGAGAGGACTATCTCTTTCTCCTCCCATGTAACCTCCTATTTTTGCTGTAACTCATAAATACTCAGGGCTTTGCCTGTTAGTTGAGGCTCCTGTGTACTTTATATAAAGTGTACCTAATATTCATTTCTTCAGCTTTCTCTTGTAATAAAGTAGGTTGCTACTCAAATCTTTTGAAATTATGACTATAGATTGACACAACCAAAGGCTTAGACTTCTTTTCTCCCTACCTCTTCTAACTCTCATATACATTCTGGGGTTTTCATGGCTTGGCTTGTCAGCTTAGTATTGACACATTCACAGAATGAGATAGCTATACATCCTGAAACTTCAGCCAAGATCATTATGTTACATAGCCTGGGAGGGAGTGGGTGCACTAAGATGGAAAGAAAAGTCAGGAACTCACTTGAGTTCTCCCAAATTCCCCACCCACCCACCCAAACAACTTTGAATCATGGCTCAAAAAATTCTGGAAAGGCAGAACCCAAAAGAAGATGGGGTGAAAAAATGTTCCAGTCCAAGACAACTTAGAAGGTTGTCAGAAAAGGTCTATCACACCAGAATTAGAGTGGAGCTCAGGCTGTAGCCCAAACAAACCAGAAGCAGGAACTTTGGGTGACTGAATTAGCAGTGGTAGTGGCTGCTTGCTGGAGCTCTCAGCACACAGATAGGAAAGGGGTCAGACAAGTGGTAAGAAGGAGACTGTTTGCTGGCACTGAGTATGAGACTTTGTTACATTACTGATACTTGGTTCCAGGTTGGAATTCCAGGGTGAGGGGGATTACCAACAAACCGGAGCTTGTGGCCACAGGGGAGTGAAGACACTGGTCACAGTTTCGGGCAGAAAAGAATGCTTGTAGTCATTCGCACACCAGAACACATGCCAAGAAAATAGTAAGCACACCTTTCCTTAGATCATTTGACCTTGGAAGAACTGACGGCTCACAGTCTCCCAGAACTGGTGGTAAAAAAAATTGCCCAATGAACACAAAGCTTTGGACAGTGCTCCCTCCATCCCATGAGCAAAGCCCAACTTTGTTCAAATCAAGAGACAGTAAGGAAAAATAAGCAAAAAACAACAACAAAAAGATCCTGACCACAGAAAGTTATTATGGTGAAATAAAAAATCAAGACACAAACTCAGAAGAAGACAACAAAGTCAAAACTACTCTATCCAAAGCCTCAAAGAAAAATGTTAATTGGACTCAAGCTGTGGAAGAAATCAAGCAGGATTAATATATATATATATATATATATATATATATATATATATATATATATATATATATATATATTTATATAGGAAAAGGAAAAAAACTAGGAAAAGAAATGAGAGTCATGCAAGAAAATTATAAAAAAAAGGAGTAAACAGCTTGTTAAAGAAGGAAAAAAACAATACCTTTAAAAATCATAATAGGCCAAATTGCAAAAGGGGCACAAAAGTCCTATGAAGAGAAAAATGCCTTAAAAGCAGAATTGGCCAAATGGAAAAAAAAATATTAAAAAAATTCGCTGAGGAGAAGAACTCCTTAAAAAGTAACGTTGGCCAAATGGAAAAGTGGGTACAAAAGCTCAATGAAGAAAATAATTCATTTGGGGGAGGGGTAAGCCAAGATGGCAAAGTGAAAGCAGGAACTTGCTTCAGTTCTCCCCCAAACCCCTCCAAATATCTATAAAAATGGCTCTGAACAAATTCTAAGGCAGCCAAACCTACAAAAAGACAGAGTGAAACAAATTTCCAGCCCAAGACAACCTGGATGATTGATTAGAAAGATATATCACGCTGGGCTGGAAGCGGAGCACAGCACAGCATGGGGGCACAGGCTTCAGGGAACCTGGAGCAGGCCTCAGAGGACTGAATCTTGGGCAACTGCAGAGGTTTCCAGACTCCTCAATCCACGAATGCCAAAGACAACTTAGAAGGTCAGTGGAAAAAGTCTGTTTCTGTTGGTGCTGAGAGAGGAAGGCAGGGTCTCAGCTCCATTCCCTGAGAACAGGGCCCTGGGGTGGGCAGCTGCTTCCTGAGCTTCCAGCCCACAGACTGAGGGGGAATCAAGTGGCTGATCAGAGGGGGATTTCAGGGATCTCTCTGCTGGTCCTGAGGCAGGAATCTCTTGCCCATGCTTGGATCTGGGTCACTGTTCTGGATGGGAGTCCTGGGGTGAGGAGGAGCTCTGGCATGGTGGAGCTTGTAGTGGCTGGGGACAAGAAACCTTCCTCATAGTTCCAAGACAGAAAGGAGTGCTTGTGGTCGCTAATAGACCACAGCACAGGCCAGGAAAGGAGTAAATACATTGCCCATTATCATACCACCTGGCCAGCACTGAAAATTTATGGTCCCTACAAGTATCTCTGAAAACAGCTATATAAGCCCCCGAAGCCTGGGACAGTACATTCTCCACATTGGAAGTAGACTCTCACCTTGAGTTTAAAACTCAAGTAATTGGCTGGAATCATTAGCAAGCAGCACAAAAAGAGTCAGACTGTATTATCTTACTTTGGTGAAGATCAAAATATACAACCAGAAGAAGACAACAATCCAAAGCCTACATCAAGCTTCCAAGAAAAATGTGAATCAGTCCCAGGCCTTGAAGAGCTCAAAAGGGATTTTGAGAAGCAAGTAAGAGAAGTAGAGGAAAAACTGGGAAGAGAAATGAGAGTGATGCAAGAAAATCATGAAAAACAAGTCAACAGCTTGCTAAAGGAGACCCAAAAAAATACTAAAGAAAATAACACCTTAAAAAGCAGCCTAACTCAAATGGCAAAAGAGGTCCAAAAATTCGAAGAGGAGGAGAATGCCCTAAAAAGCAAAATTGGCCAAATGGAAAAGGAAGCGCAAAAGGTTACTGAAGAAAATACTTACTTAAAAATTAGAAAAGATCAATTGGAAGCTAGTGACTTTATGAGAAATCAAGACACTGTAAAACAAATCCAAAAGAATGAAAAAATAGAAGACAATGTGAAATATCTCATTGGAAAAACAACTGACCTGGAAAATAGATCCAGGAGAGAGAATTTAAAAATTATTGGACTATCTGAAAGCCATGATCAAAAAAAGAGCCTAGACATCATCTTTCAAGAAATTATCAAGGAAAACTGCCCTGATATAGTAGAACCAGAGGGCAAAATAGAAATTGAAAGAATCCACAGATCTCCTCCTGAAAGAGATCCCCAAAGGAAAACTCCTAGGAATATTGTAGCCAAATTCCAGAGTTCCCAGGTCAAGGAGAAAATATTACAAGCTGCCAGAAAAAAAATTCAAGTATGTGGAAACACAATCAGGATAACACAAGATTTAGCAGCTTTCTACATTAAAGGACCAGGCATGGAATATAATATTCCAGAGGGCAAAGGAGATAGGATTACAACCAAGAATCACCTACCCAGCAAAACTGAGTATAATCCTTCAGGGAAAAAATGGTCATTCAGTGAAATAGAGGACTTTCAAGCATTCTTGATGAAAAGACCAGAGCTGAATAGAAAATTTGACTTTCAAATACAAGACTCAAGTGGAACATGAAGAGGTAAACAGGAAAGAGAAATCATAAGAGACTTATTAAGGTTGAACTGTTTACATTCCTGCATGGAAAGATGTTATTTGTAACTCATGAGACCTTTGTCAGTATTAGCGTAGTTGAGGGAAAAAAAATTATATCTGTGTATAGGTAGATAGATAGATAGATAGATAGATAGATAGATAGATAGATAGATAGATAGAAAGATAGATAGAGGGCACAGGGTGAGTTGAAGATTAAGGGGTCATATCTGGAGAATAAAATTAAGGGATGAGAGAGGATTCCATTCAGAGAAGAAGAAAGGGGGAGGTAGAATGTGGTAAATAATCTCACACAAACACAAAAAAAAAACAGAAAAGTCTCAGAGTGGAGGGGAAATGGGGTAAGGTGAGAGGGAATGAGTGAATCTTATTCTCATAGGATTTGGCTTATGGAGGGAATAACATACACATTCAATTGGGTAAGGAAATCTGTCTTACCCTACTGGAAAATAGGGGGGAAAGGGAACAAGAGAGCAGGGGGATGATAGAGAGAAGGGCAGATTGGGAAAGGGGGTAATCAGAAGCAAATATTCTGAGGAGGGAAGGGTCAAAAGAGAATAGAACAAATGGGAGGGCAGGATAGAATTAAGGGAAATAGAGTTAGTTTTTCACAATATGTCTACTATGGAGGTGTTTTGCATAACTGCACATGTATAACCTATATTGAGTTGCTTGCCTTTTCAATGGGGATGGGTGGGGAGGGATGAAGGGAGAAGATTTGAAACCTAAAGTTTTAAAAACATGTGTTTAAAAAAATGTTTTTACATCCTACTTGGAAATGGGAAATACAGGAAATGGGGTACAGAAGTCTGTCTTGCCCTACAGGAAAATAGAGAGGGAGGGAGATAAGAGAAGGGAGGAGGAGACAGAAGAGAGGACAGACTAGGGGAAGGGATATTCAGAGTGTATGCCATCTTGGGGTGGGAGTAGGGGTGAGATGGGATGAAAATTTGGAACTCAAAATCTTGTGAAAGTAAATATTGAAAACCGAAAATAAATTTTTATTTAAAAAAAATTAAAAAAAATTAAACATAAAAAATCTTCATGTGTTTATAGCAAAAATAAAAATAAAATAATTCATTAAAATTTGGAATTGGACAAGTAGAAACTAATGATTACATGAGACATCAAGAAGCAATAAAATCAAAAGAAGGAAAAAATGTGAAATCTCTCACTGGAGATACAATTAAGTGGAAAATAGATTGACAAGAAATGATTTAAGAATTATTGGACTACCTGAAAGCCAAGACCAAAAAAAGAGTCTAGACATCATCTTTCAATAAATTATCAAAGAAAACTTCCCTGACATTCTAGAACCAGCGGGTAAAATAGAAACTGGAAGAATCCACTGATCACCACATGAAAGAGATCCCAAAATGAAAACTCTCAGGAATATTATTGCCAAATTCCAGAATTCCCAGGTCAAGGATAAAATATTGTAAACAGCCAGAAAGAAAGAATTCAAATGTCATGGAGCCAGTCAGGATAACAAAGATTTAGCAGCTTCTACGTTTAAGGATCAGTGTTTAGAATATGATATTTCAAAAAGCAAAAGAATTAGGATTACAACCAAGAATTACATACCCAGCAACTAATTATAATCCTTAATGGGGGCAAATGGATATTTGATTAAATAGAAGGCTTTCTAGCATCACTGATGAAAATTAAAAAAAAAAGCCCAGAGGTGAATAGAAAATTTGACTGTGATGAAAGGGCTATCCATTTTCAGAGACAGAACTGAGGGAATCTGAATACAGATCAAAGCATACATTCTCTCTCTCTCTCTCTCTCTCTCTCTGTTTTCTTTCATTCCATGACCAATATGTAACTTAAAAAACAAAAAAAGAAAAAGTTATATAATCTGCAGGCAACCTTCCCATCACCAAAACTACACTCGTAATGTGATGCTCATGTTCTAAATAAAACACAAACCTGATGCTTACAGCTGGTATCACTTTTATGAACTTGGAAGCCAAGCCACCAGTCTAAATATCCCTTCTGACTGAAGGATCTGTTTGAAGAGGCTGCTTATGATCACTTCTATGTTTCCCTCAATTGAAGCCTGAGCCCGAATCCAAATTTTCACAGGAGCCAGAGGATAATTGACCAGCTGTTCATTAGTACTAGATATTTTGCCATAAGCTAAGAAGACAAACACACCAGGATCTGCCCTGTTTACTGCATAAAGTTGTAACCAGGTAATTTTTAATTGTCTCATAGACAGGCAGTTCTGTATTTGCATAAAGAATAATTCCAAACATATTGGAGATATAGCCTTTCTGGAAAACTGTCATCCCTCCTTAGATAGGATTTTCTTGGCACAATCCAAAATGCCCAAATGCTGCTGTTTTCTTCTGCAGTGCTATCCTTCTTTTTAGGGCTTCCATAGAACAGTTGCTACTCATGGCAATAACTCCTGCTAGAGAGTCTGCCATCAATCTTTCCTGCATCATCAATGTTTCTTGGTCATTACCAAGATGTTTGATCTGCTCATAGTCCATAAATTTTATAGCTGACCATCCTGGGGCAATTTTTGTGGCATTAATGTCATTGCCATGCCAGAGAGCTTTGGCCTCTCTTTCAACCACTGTCTGTGTGAACTTTCCTACAATAAACATGTTGTTAATGTGGAAAGTGAGGATCTACATAAGCACCTTCAGGCTGTCCAGGGAGGCCATGAAGGTCCTGAATACAGCTCTTGCTTCTCCTCCAGCTATGTGATGTCTCCACTGCACCCCTGTCTGCCTCTTTTCCACTGTGAATTCTTCAGGGAGAGTTAGGCTCTCTCTCACTTCAAAGATCTTGGAATGCTTCCTGTACAGAATGATCTTAGAGTGATCAGTGATTTTCAACTGGATGTAAAAGAAATAGTCTCTCCATTCATTTCTGTCAATTATCATTGTTCCATTTTTATCCATGTAGATGACAGGGCTCCAGAAATGGCCCATTCATATTTTCTGAAGGAATTTTTTCAACCTGCTACTCAGCAACTTTGACACCACCCTCCCCGCCAAGACCCTACAGGGACTGCATGATGTCTTGATTATTAATGTGACCATCATTCTTTTTTTTTTCTCCAATCTCCTAACGACAAGTTTCTTCTCATGGTCTTGAAAATAATGAACAAATTCCTCAAAGTCCAGCTGCCCACTGAAGTCTTTATCTCTAGCTTCCACTATTTCCAGAGCTCTCCTTCTCTGGCATGTAAGTCTCATAGACACACAGACTACCATTGAGGTCCTGGATGAGGCTCCAGAGGTGGAGTTGGTGGTCAGGGCTCCCCACATAGCACTTCCACATTGGTCCCATGGCAGCAACTAGATGGAGGGTCTACCAAGGGAGGCCATGAAGCAATACTACACTCTGCTTACCATGTTCCCAGTCAAAGAGGAGGTCTGGCCCAGCTGATGGATGAGGTAGCAAGGATCACTTTCCAGTGCAGCTTGAGTACTCCTACACTGAACCAGTTCTTATAAGAATGAGGTTCAAGCATAGCCCAACCTCCTCCTTCATTTTCCCCTCCACTGTAAAAGCTCTTCTTTGCATGCCTCTTTTGTGAGAAATAATTTTCCCCATTCTTCCTCTCCTTTCCCTCTTCTCCTGGTGCATTCCTCTAGAATTCTTACTTTTTTTAAAAAATATCATTCCAAAATAATTGACTCATGCTCATATATTCTGTCTATGTCCTTCTGACTACCCTAGGAATGATAAAATTCTTAGGAGTTACATGTATCATCTTCCCATATAGGAATGCAAACACCTTAAAACCATATTGAGTGCCTTATGATTGCTCTTTCATATTTACCTTTTTAGTACTTTTCTGGAGTGTTATATTTGAAAGTCAAGTTGTTGTTGTTGTTTTTGTTGTTGTTGTTTAAATTCAGCTCTAGTCTTTTCATCAGGAATGCCTGAAAGCTTATTTCATTAAATATCCTTTTCTCCCCCTTAAAGTATTATACTTAGTTTTGCTGGTTGTGTTATTCTTGTTTATAATCCTCTATCCTTTGTCTTAGAGAATGACATATTCCAAGCCTTTCACTCTTTTAAATATTATGTAATCCTGGGCTAAATATTATGTAATGCTGGCTGTGGCTCCACTTATTTGAATTGTTCTTTCACACTGTTAGCAATATTTTCTTCTTGATTTGGCAACTCTGGAATTTGGTTATAATGTTCTTGAGAGTTTTCATTTTGAGATATCTTTCTGAAAGTGGTAGGTAGATTCATTCAATTTCTATTTCACCCTCAATTGAAGATATTGGAGCAGATCTCTTTTATAATTTCTTGAATTATGATGTACTTGCTTCTGTTCTCATGGCTTTGACGTGGACCAAATATTCTTAAATTTCTTTTATCAATCTATTTCCATGTCAGTTGCTTTTCTTATGAGATATTTCACTTTTTTCTATTTTTTTCATTTTTGACTTTGTTTTATTGCTTCTTGATGTCTCATGGAGTCATTAGCTTCCACTTGCTGAATTCTAATGTTTTATGAATTATTTTCTTCACTGAGCTTTTGCATATCTTTTTTTTTCCATTTAGCCAATTCTGTTTTCTAAGCTGTTATTTTTTCAGTAATTTTTGTGCCTCCTTTTGCCAAGGTATTAATTCTCTTTTCATAATTTTCTTGCATCACTCTCATTTGTTTTCCCAATTTTTCATCTACTAATATTAACTCTTTCCTTAAACCTTCCAGGAATTTTTGTTGAGCTTATGTCAAATTAGCATGAAGCTTTGCTTGAAGCTCTTTTCCTTTTATTTTCTGAGGCTAGGTCTTGGTCTTCCCTGCCACTGTAGTAGCTTTTTAGGGTCAAATTCTCGTTGATGTTGTTTGCTCATTTTTCTAACTTATTTCTTGACCTCGCACTTAACGTAAGAGTTGGATTCTATTCACCTGAGTGTGGGGAGACACTCTCCCAAGCTTCACGCTGTTTCATGCTGCTCTTTTCACAGCTAGGTCTGGTGGTCTACACATTTTTGGTGCTTTAAAATTATTGTGATCCAAGGAAAGGTGTGGTCACTATTCTCCGCATTTGTCCCAGGAAGGGCCCTTATTCATCTTCAGTCAACCGCAAGTGTTAATGCTCCTTTGAGCTCTGGGACAGTAAATAGGTCCAATGCTTTCCTGTAACTGCAAGAGCTAATTTTCCTGTCTGCCTTGGACCTGCAACCAGGGACCTTTCGCCTTTGTTACTGACCACAAGTGCTCCTCTACACTCTTGAACTGTGACCCAAAAGTGAATATGGACAAAAGAGTTGCCAAACAGCACCAAGTATTGAACCCAGAGCCACTAAAGGGTCCTCTGTAATCTCTTTCTGATTAGTTGTATCATCTCCTTACTGTCTCTGAATGGAGAGCTTCTGAAGCTGCTACTGCTACTGTTGCTAATACTTCTGTCAAGGCCCACAGCTGGTGCTGTTGCAGCATGCTCTCTGGTGTCACAGATCTCTCCTGCCAACCTTATAAGTCATCTTGGCCTGCAAAAGCATGTCACTCTGACCTTTTTTTGGCCCTGCTGCTTCAGAATTTTATTTGAGGCATTATTTTAAAATTATTTTGAAGAGAATTTTTGGGGGGAGAGTTAAATTGGATTGCTGCCTCTATTCCTCTATCTTAACTTTGCCCTGAGCAAGATGCCATTTCACCAAATAACAGGAAAGACTATGTATAAAAAGTACACAAAATTAAATTCCTTGAATAAAACTAAAAGTGATTTATGTCTGAATGGAGTCACTGAAATAGTGAAAATCCAAGAATGGATTAAACAGGCCCTCTATAGCTTGTATTTGTATGAACTCAGCCAACAATATGACATTAAAGAAGTAAGAATTATTATGCATTTAAATATAGGAATATATATGTTAATTTAGGACCAACCTGCTGTAAAAATTTACAAATGAATTATCCTTATGAAGAGACAAATGTAGAATATGCAAGAAAATGGTAGAAATTTTGTATTCACAGGCTGTGAAACATTGTCACTTAATAATTACCGAGCAAGATATGACCTGATGTCTGGAACTATATATCAGAATATTACTATCTTTCATGGACTGACAGATGACAAACCCCCATGTTACAAATATAGATTTCAAAATATCCTGGAGAACAAATCAATAAATTATACTGTAATCACATGATTATCACAAAATGAACTGTTGTGAGCAATCATCTATCTATCTCTACAGCTGTCTATCCATAAAAGTTCAGGGCAATGTTTTTAATCCATATCACCATATAAAATACTCATAATCTCCAAGTTAAACATTTTAACATTTTTATTAATGATGGTTATAATGATATGATGATTATGTTTATCACTGATAGTGACTATTATTCAATAAGTTTCCATTTCTAGAGGCATAGTGTAGACATTTAAAATCGTGGGATTAGAATAAGTTTTACTGCATCTCTCTTTTCCTGTCTGCTTCTAAGGTAGTATTATGGATCCTCTCAGTGAATGTATAAAGGATAAATTTGCATCCTGATGCTTTTATTCAAGTACAGATACAGTTCTTTTTCTTTGAATCTACCTATCCAATAGCATAGAATATTCAATATACAAAAATGATAATAGATTAGTGTTTTTTTCTAGTACCTTATTTATTTTTTTCTGAATCTTATTGAAAGAGATGAGAAGTATTAGGTAATAATAACAATAGCAAGAATGAGCATTTACTGTCTATAGTTCATTGTGTGCCAGTTTTTTTTACATAACTTCCTATTATATGATCACAAATAATGTCAGAACTGATACTTATGCCAATCTTTTGACTCTAAAGCTGATTCTCAAAGTTATTTTCACCATCTTGTACAACATTTATATTTGTATCACATATATGTTCTTTCTGTTACCTTATAACTGTAAATTTTAAGGGAATGTATTATCTCCTGATTTTCAATAACATTAATGAATAGAAATTACAATAGGTACAGAAATAAAACCTTGTACACTAAAGATCAAGTTATGTAATTCCATGAAGTGCATTTTAATTCCTTAGCCTTCTGGGAAGTTAAAAGTTTGGTGATTAATTTGCAAAAGCTGGTCTCTTTAATTAATTTCACACTGTTCAGTTAGTCCAGGTTTAAATTAGAAGCTTTACAACTTACAGACTGTAATCTCATTTGCAATTAGCACTTAGGAAATATTCTTAGTATGAGTGTTTTTGAAAATTGGAGATTCTGACTAATTTTCTTGAATTGACTAAGAAGCTCTTGACTATGAGTCTCAGAACCCAACATGACTTTTCACTAAATGAGTATATTAACCAAACTAGAACCCACTGCTATCCCCAAAATGGGAGCTTCTAGAAAAAGTCTGGAAAGTCTTCTCCCAAATCATTATTTACAGAAATATGTGAATGATGACTGAGGAATTAGCAGCTGTAAGGAATATATATGTCCCAGAGTAGACAACCAAAGAAGCCACTTTAGAGAACTTTAGGTGACAGTAATCCCTTCTTAAAGACTGGTTCCCTAATGAATGCTCATCTTGCTAACATGACCACAAGTGCAATTCTCCTCTGTTGGATCTGCATATGTATTGCTATTCTCTCTCCTGGGCTCCAGTCCCATTTTACTGACTGCCCACCAAGCTAGTTGTTCTATAGACATCTCAAATTCTTTATTTCTATATCAAGTCAAATCAAGAAATATTTATTATATATTTACTATATATGCCAGGTACTATGGTAAGTGCTGGAAGCACAAATACAATGCAGTAGATGGGTAATGGAATACTTTTTAAAACACCTACTATATATCAGGCAGTGAGATAAGAGCTTTTGAAACATTATCTTATTTGATAGAAAGAAAGGTGGTATCTACCCTCAAGGAGCTTTCATCATAATAGAGAAAGAAAATATAAAAAAGGAAGCTGAAAGGGGGCATGGTAATACACCTGTACAGGAACATAGGAGATGATAGCACTTTTGGCAAGTTAGAAATAGAAACTGACTCCATTTGTTTGAAGATTGAACATAGAAATGAACACTCATGTGAGTGACCTGTGCATTTTCTTTAAAATAGATGATCAAGGAGGAACCAGCCAATCAGAGAAAGAGGTTGTAAGGGAAGAATACATTTTTTTATTCTTAATATAAATTTATTTATTTTTAGTTTTAAATATTCACTTCCACAAGTTTTTGAGTTCCAAATTTCTCACCCCTCCCCCCACCCCAAGATGGCATGCATTCTGAATACCCCTTCCCCTGGTCGGCCTTCTCTTCTATCTCTCCCCCCTCCCTTCTCTTATCCCCTTCCCCTTCTATTTTCCTGTAGAGCAGGATAGACTTCTGTACCCCATTTCCTGTATTTCTTATTTCCCAGTTGCATGTGAAAACATTTTTTTAAAACATGTGTTTTTAAAACTTTGAGTTCCAAATTTTCTCCCTTCCTCCCTCCCCACCCACCCTCATTGAAAAGGCAAACAACTCAGTATAGGTGGTACATGTGTAGTTATGCAAAACACTTCCACAGTAGACATGTTGTGAAAAACTAACTCTATTTCCCTTAATCCTATCCTGCCCTCCCATTTATTCTATTCTTTCTTTTGACCCTGTCCCTCCTCAGAAGCATTTACTTCTGATTACCCTCTTTCCCAATCTGCCCTCCTCTCTATCACCCCCCTGCTCTCTTGTCCCATTCTCCCCCTATTTTCCAGTAGGGTAAGACAGATTTCCATACCCAATTGAATGTGTATGTTAATCTCTCCTTAAGCCAAATCCTATGAAAATAAGATTCCCTCATTACCTCTCACCTTCCCCTGTTTCCCCTCCACTGTGAGAGACTTTTCTTTTCTGTTTTATTTTTGTGAGATAATTTACCCCATTCTACCACTCCCTTTCTTCTCCAAGTATCATCCTCCGTCATCCCTTAATTTTATTCTCCAGATATGACCCCTTAATCTTCAACTCACCCTGTGCCCTTATGATTTCTCTTTCATGTTTACATCTTCATGTTCCATTTGAGTCCTGTACTTGAAAGTCAAATTTTCTGTTTAGCTCTGGTCTTTTCATCAGGAATGCTTGAAAGTCCTCTATTTCACTGAATGACCATTTTCTCCCCTGAAGGATTATACTCAGTTTTGCTGCATAGGTGATTCTTGGCTGTAATCCTATGTCCTTTGCTCTCTGGAATATTATATTCCATGCCCTGCGGTCCTTTAATGTAGAACCTGCTAAATCTTGTGTTATCCTGATTGTGTTTCCACAGTACTTGAATTGTTTCCTTCTGGCAGCTTGTAATATTTTCTCCTTGACCTGGAAACTCTCAAATTTGGCTACAATATTCCTAGGAGTTTTTCTTTGGGGATCTCTTTCAGGAGGAGAGCTGTGGATTCTTTCAATTTCTATTTTGCCCTCTGGTTCTACTATATCAGGGCAGTTTTCTTTTGATAATTTCTTGAAAGATAATGTCTAGGCTCTTTTTTTGATCATGGCTTTCAGATAGTCCAATAATTTTTAAATTCTCTCTCCTGGATCTATTTTCCAGGTCAACTGTTTTTCCAATGAGATATTTCACATTGTTTTCTAAGTTTTCATTCTTTTGGATTTGTTTTACAGTGTCTTGATTTCTCATAAAGTCACTGTCTTCCAATTGCTCTATTCTAATTTTTAAGGAAGTATTTTCTTCAGTAATCTTTTGGACTTCCTTTTCCATTTGGCCAATTTTTCTTTTTAGGGCATTCTTCTCCTCATTGGCTTTTTGGACCTCTTTGCCATTTGGGTTAGGCTGTTTTTAAGGTGTTATTTTCTTCAGTATTTTTTTGGGTCTCCTTTAGCAAGATGTTGGCTTGTTTTTCATGATTTTCTTGCATCACTCTCAGTTTTTCCTCTACTTCCCTTACTTGCTTCTCAAGATCCCTTTTGAGCTCTTCCAAGGCCTGGGACTGATTCATATTTTTCTTGGAGGCTTTGGATGTAGGAGCTTTGATTTTGTTGTCTTCTTCTTGTTGTATATTTTGATCTTCTTTTTCACCAAAGTAAGATAATATAGTCTG
This sequence comes from Phascolarctos cinereus, assembly GCF_003287225.1. Classification (NCBI taxonomy): domain Eukaryota; kingdom Metazoa; phylum Chordata; class Mammalia; order Diprotodontia; family Phascolarctidae; genus Phascolarctos; species Phascolarctos cinereus. The sequence continues at coordinate 71,140,585 of NW_027555847.1, read as the reverse complement.
ACTCTTTTTGCGCTGCTTGCTCATGATCCCAGCCAATTACTTGAGCTTTAAACTCCTTGTTAAGGTAAGAGTCTGCTTCCAATGTGGAGAGTGTACTGTCCCAAGCTTCAGGGGTTTGTGTAGCTGTTTTCAGAAATACTTGTAGGGACCTGTAAATTTTCAGTTCTTCCAAGGTGGTATGATAAGGGGCGAGGTGTTTACTCCTTTCCTGGCCTGTGACCACAAGTATTCCTTTCTGTCCCCGTAACTGTGAGGAGGGGTTCTTCTTCACAGCCACTACAAGCTCCACCTCGCCAGCGCTCCTCCTCACCCCAGCACTGCCGCCCAGAACTGTGACCCAGATCCACACACGGGCAAAGCAAGAGATTCCTGCCTCAGCACTGGCAAAGAGATCCCTGCAGTGCCTCTCTGATCAGCCACTGGATTCCCCCTCAGTCTGTGGGCTGGAAGCTCAGGAAGCAGCTGCCCCATCCAGGGCCACGCTCTTCGGGAATGGATCTGAAACCTCACCTTCCTGTCTCAGCACCGACAGAAACAGACTTTTCCCACTGACCTTCTAAGTTGTCTTTGGCATTTGTGGATTGAGGAGTCTGGAAACCTCCACAGCTGCCCAAGATTCAGTCCTCTGAGGCCTGCTCCAGGTTTGCTGCAGCCTGCCCGCCCAAGCCGCTCTGCGCTCCCAGCCTTTCTGATCAATCATCCAGGTTTTCTTGGCCTGGAAATTTGTTTCACTCTGTCTTTTTGTGGGTTCTGCTGCTTCAGAATTTGTTTAGAGCCATTTTTTATGAGTATTTGGAGGGGTTTGGGGGAGAGCTCAAGCAAGTCATTGCTTTCACTACGCCATCTTGGCTCCGCCCCCTCAGCACAGGGAAGAATACATTTCTAATGTGAGGAATTATGCTTTTTTATCTCATGCCTTCTGCCATTATTTCCTCCTTATCCCATATCTAACATAAAAAGTGACTTTCTTCTTTCCAATGTCAACTCTCTACAGTTATAAATTATCTTATTCCATATAATCTCTTTCAACAGACTGTTTTCTCTGTCATTGCCACTCTATCGCTTACACTCAATTTCTTAATTCATCAATTGGTCATCTAATTCTTAGAAATTTGATATTCCTGTGACATCTCTATATACTTGAGAGTAAAATGTTATAAATAAACACTTATAATAAAATAGCTCTAGACTATGATTTTGGAGTATAACAAAATGTGTACATACACACATATTTACACATAAGTATGCATCAAATTACTTGTGTATATGTATACATATATATGAACATTAATTTGTGCATATATTCATATGCATACATATAGTGTAATGTGTTGGAAAGAATATTAGATTGTGAATCAAAACAATTTATTTGATATTGAGTACTTTTATGTCTCAGTAATACTCAACCTGTCCGAGTCTCAGTTTCCTTTCCTGTTAACATTTTATAGGAACTTGTACATCTCCAAGAATACTTATAACTCTCAATCCTGTATCTATGAACTTATATAAGTTGCTTAACATTTCTGTGTTTTAATTAATTTCTTCTTATCATAACTTCGGCCCTAAAAGAGACCTCGGAGATCCAGGGATGGGGAACCTGTGGCCTTGAGTCCATATGTGGCCCTTTAGGTCCTGAGGTATAGCCCTTTGACGGAATCTAAACTTCACAGAACAAATCCCTTTAACATAAGGCTTTATTCTGTAAAACTTAGACTCAGTCAAAAGGCCACACCCAAAGACTTAAAAGTCCACTCATGGCCTCAAGGCTGCAAGTTCCCTACCCCCTTTCATTTTCTTGATGAGGAAGCTGAAAAGCAGAGAGATTAAGAAACAACATAGAGTTCACAGAGTAGGATGAAAATATTCAATTAGGTAGTCCTTGAAATTAATTATCCCAAATATTTCAATCAAACTTTAAAATTTTATGATTTTGTTTGCCAAATTTGGAAATTGATAGTCTTAATTGCTTTCTTGATTGCTTTCATGTGCTGTGTACAGTTGAATATAAAAATGAATGGATGGATGGAATAGACTAATTTATTAACCATATTCATAGAGAAATAAGAAGGTTAATCTAGTGAGGGATAGATAAGCAAATCACAACTCTCTCCCTCTGTCTCTCCTGTGTGTGTGTGTGTGTGTGTGTGTGTGTGTGTGTGTGTGATTGTTTTCTTTTGGGAAGAAAGAATAAAAATTAAGTACAGAGATTGTTTTTTCTAATAACAAAGCCTAAATTCCTTTTAAATTATTCCTCTTTTATTTTCACTTTGCCTTTTTTTTATTACCATGATACCCCCTGGACCTGTTGTGGCTTGTCAATATTTTTTATAAAGTATAATACCCTGAAATGAGTTTAGTAATCCAGATATAGTTTAAAAGGGTAGTTATTTTTTTCCCCCCAAGCTGTCCATGAGGCTTTTCCATCCAGGAAACCTAAAACTAAGTTTCTATTTATCACTGTTGAGGAGACCTGAAAGCTCTACTGGTGGAAAGTGGAGTCATTAGAGGATAATAATATTATTTCAGATTTCTATAGCATTTTATACTTTACAAAGCACATTTTCGTACAGTATCCCAATGAAATAAAACATGTAAATTTTATTATCTCATTTAGTAGATAAGAAAACTGGCACTCTAAGACAAAGTAACTTTCCAAAAGTCATTGACCATGACATTACCCCTTCCCACCAATAAATAAAAAACAAACAAACAAAAAAATCCTCAAGTCACTCTCTATTATTTCCAGAATCAAATGCAAAGACCTTCTGTTTGAATTTTAAAGCCCTTCATGACCTAGATCTTACCTTCTTTTATAATATTCTTATACTCAGTTCCCCTCCTATACTCTGTACTGTATTATCCAGAATCATTACTGTTCCTTCCACAAGACACTCCATATCCTGATTGTACAAGACACTCCATATCCTGATTGTGTGCAGTTTCACCGATTGTCCCTCATTATTGGAATTGCCTCCTGGCTTCCCTGGTTTCCTTGAAGTCTTAGCTAAAATCCTACCAGTGTCCTTAATGTAAGTCTCCTCTCTCTGAGATTATCTCCAATTTATCCTGTATAGATCTAATATTAATCTAGATGTTTGAATGTTACCTCTTTCATTCTATTAGAGTCTCTGAAGGCAGAGACTGTATTTTGCTATCCTTTGTATTCTCAATGCCTAGCAATATGCCTGGCATATAGTAGGCATGTAATAAATATTGTTGACTAGCTTCTTGTGTGTAGAAGAAATAGATACATCAGTGAAGTCATAGATCTCTAAGGAAACATGAAGCATGTTGTCCTTTGAACAGCATACCTTCTATTTTATTCATTTATCTATTGATTTCACATTTCATGAATGTCTTTAAAACTCAAATTGTGAAAGAATATGTTTGATATGAATCCTATTTGTATATTCAAATTATCTTTTTTTTCCTTAGAATACATAAAGAATCTATTTTTTATATTATTGAAAATCATTAATAAAATCCATTTACTTTCTTAAATTTTGAGGGCACTTTTAAAAATAGATGAAAATAATTATTGATTCCATAAGTGAGATAGAAGTAGTTTGATTGAAGACAGCTCTAGGTATTTTCCTCAATAATATTCAGAATGTCTAAGTTCATAAGAAGAGATGAGAAGAACTGCAGACCAAACACAAGTGAGGAGTTAAATCTAGTGATTTTAAAGAGAATATATCAAATATAACAATTATGTTTAAAAAGGGACCAAGAGCTCATTATTTAATAAGCATAAAACATCAAAAAATAGACAAATACATTCATTTTCCAATATTTATAATTCACAAAAGACATACGCTAAGCTTCTGTGCGTGGAGAGGCCTAGGGCCTTACCTATGTGAAGAGAAGATGCCGCCTCTGAATATTTCTTATTTCTTTTTTTGCATTTGTTAGAGATAACTACGACCTTATAAACTTCAAAAGAAGTACAGGAATCAGGATCCATACCGTATTTTGCAACCGGAGTATCAAGTCCTTGTGGAATGACCTATGACAGCCAGTCTAGCTATAGCAGAGAGGATTCATCCAGCAGCTAACCATATTTAGAAGTGAATTTGATGGGATTACTGCTGGTAGAAACTGCTTTAAGCTTAAGCCCCTCTTCCCAGGGAATGGAGTATTATAGGAGAAAGTGTGTTCCCAGGAATTGGGATATTAATATTATCTTCATCATAAATATCCATTTGTGAACTTAAGGGTAGTTGTTTAAATACGACTGGATTGCTCATTGCTAGTAGCTAACAGCAGGGAAAATACATTGACTTGGGGATCTAAGTCACCTATAAAATTGAAAGGTGGGATATGGATGCTTTAGAACTTTTATATGAACTACACTGGAAAAATTTAGTCTGTATTGAATTCCTAGCAAGACATGACTTGAGGGAAAGAATTGTCCACCAGAAACTCACTATCTTTCACAAACCATTAGATTATAAATCCTTATATTACAAATACAGCTTTAAATTTTTTCTAGCATATTTACCCAATATTAATCAGTCATAATCTTCTAGACAGAATTGAGAAATAAAAACTTTAAAATAATATTTTAATAGCTTTGATTATATTAAATACTGATAAGTTCCCAGCTACTTGAAACAAGGCCTTTCAAAATCTAGAAGCCTATCATTACAGATCAAAACCATGTTGGATAAGGATAAGGTACATATGATGCTTATTGAACCATCTGCTATTAGAGTTGTAACAAGTAATTTTGCAATGATCCTTCAGGAAAGGAACTTACATCCTCATATTCATATTTAATTACACAGAGTAGTTATTTCCTCCTCTAGGCAATTATCTATGTAATATTAAATATAAAAGAACAATAGCAATTTGATATCTTTTCCTAAAAATGGTTTCATTACAACCCCCTTAGGAAAGATAAGAACCAGGGAGTAATAAAAACAATGATGAAGATGATGATGATGGCAACAAATAATAATTATAATAAAATGCTACTACTATCAAGGAAAGGAATAAGCATCTATATAATACCTACTATGTGCCAGGCTTTGTGCTGAATGCTCTTACAAATATTATCTCATATGATCCTCACAACAACCTGGAAAACAGGTGCTACTATTATTTCCATTTTACAGTTGAGGAAACTGAGGTTAAAAAGACATTAAGTGACTTGCACAGGGTCACACAGCCAGTAAGTATAAGAGGCTGGATTTGAACTTGGGTGTTTCTGAGTCCAGGTCTATTGTGTCAACAGGTGCTTCTGTATTAAAACTACTGTTACTACTTCCACCCTTATTATCATCACCACCACTACTACTATTACTACTGCTACTGCCACTGCTACTGCTATTACTATTACTGTTATTGTTGTTATTTGTCCTTCATGTTCATGAAGGACCGAAATGATATCACGATATCAGGATCAATGTGCAGTGTGTCCAGTTATGACTGACTGACCAAAATGAGCCCAGAAAGCTCAACCACAGGTTGGGCACAAATAGTCTGTATGACCATTTGGGAAGGAGATGTCTCTAAATCTCATGTTTCTTTTGAGCTACTAGAATTCTGCTTTGCTCATGGAGCGTAGTCCCTTCTTTGATGCAGGCACACCGTCCGGGATGATCCTGTTCCAGTTTCTCCCACCTCTCACAACTGTTACCAAAGTTCTTTGGAGAGACTTTGAGAGTGTCCTTGTATCATTTTTGATCTCCATGTGAACACCTGCTTTGTGTGCATTCTCTGTAGAATAGTCTTTTAGGCAAATGTACATTTGAAACTTGAACAATGTAACCAGCTTTTCAGAGTTGTGCTCTCTGAAGTAGAGTTTGAATGCTTAGCAGTTTAGCTCCAGAAAGAACCTCAGTGTCTAGTACCTTATCTTATCAGGTGACCTTCAGAATCTTCTTAAGACAATTCATGCAGAAGTGATTCAGTTTCATGGCATAGTGCTGGTATATCGTCTAGGTTTCATGGGCATATAACAATGACCTCAGCACACCAGCTCTGTAGACCCTTATTTTAGTAGGCAGCATAATAACTCTTCTCTCCCACACATTCTTTCAGAGCCTTCCAAATGATGAGCTAACAGTGTGTAACCTCATTATCTATGTGTACCTCCTTAAAAAAGCCAAGGTAAGTGAATTCATCCACAGCATTAAAACATATCTCCATTTGCTGTAACCAATGATTCTACACATGGATGGTGTGGTGATGGATGGTGGAGACCCTTCATTTTGTTGGTGCTAATTATTAGGCCAAAATTGGCATAAGAAGCAGAGAATCCATCCAACTTTGTTGCATCTTGGCCTCAAAGGCTACATTGAGTGCACAATCATATGCAAACAAAAAGTCATGCATCAACTCTCTCTCTACTTTAGTCTTGGCTTGTAGGCTTCTGAAATTACATAATTTACTGTCAGTGTGTAAATTGACCTTGATACCATTTTCCTCCTTATTGAAGGCATCTGAAAACATCAATGAAAAAGATCATGCTAGAAAGAATAGGAGGAAAAAAAACTGCCTTGCTTCACTCCATTTGTGATCAGGAAACTATAAGAGTATCATCCATTATCTAGTACCCATGAAAATGGCATATAACACTGATGAATAATTTTTCTCTGATCTTCCACAACACCTCAGGATTAACAGAATCAAGTGCCATGGTTAGAATGAAGAAACATAGTGTGTAGACCTCTGTTCTGTTTCTGACATTTTTCCTGAAGTCGTAGGGCAGCAAACACAATGTCAACCATTCTTAGGCCCTTCCTGAAGCCACATTGGATCTCAGGTAGATAACCATCTTCCAGGTGAAGAATCAGGTGATTAAGTAGAATTCTGGTGAGACTCCTCCCTGCAACAATCAAGAAAAAGCGAAACCCTTGTGGTTGACACAGGACATTCTACTTCCTTTTTACAGATGGACAGTGGAGACATCCTTGACCTCTTGGGCAATAATTTCCTTTTGTCATGTAACCCAGAGGATTTGTGTCAGCTTTTGTATGAGCATTGGGCCCCTTATCTTGTAGATCTCTGCTGGAATAGAATCAGCATCAGGGAGCTTTGAAACAGGGGAGGAGCCTAATGGTTCAAAACATCTTCTTCAGTTGGAAGTTTATCTAGACAGGTATTGACCTAAATTTGGGGTAAATGGTCAATGACTTCAGCATTGGTTGACAATTATCTGTTTAGAACACCATGGAAGTGTTTAGCCCATCCCTGTGAGAATGTGTCCTTATCACTTATCAGTGTGGCTCCATCAGCACTAAATAGTTGAGATATACCAAAAGTCTTTGGCCAGTAAATAGCCTTCTGGGCATTGTAAAATCCCTTTGGATTGTTAACATCACTGTAAAACTGAATTCCCTCTGCCTTCTTACCGAGCCAAGAATACAGACTCTCTCTAAGCTTCACTTGCACTTTAATTTTGATGGAGTTATTGTTTGTTCACTTGTATCAGTTGTATCCAATTCGTTCTGAACCTATTTGGGGTTTTCTTGGCAAATATGCTGTATGAGTTTGCCATTTCCTTCTTCAGCTCATTTTACCAATAAGGAACTGAGGTAAACAGGGTTAAGTGACTTGCCCAGGGTCACAAAGCTTGTAAGTATCTGAGGTTGGATTTGAACTCGGGTATTTCTGACTCCAGGCCTGGAGCTCTATCCACTGTACCACCTAGCTGCCCCTTTTGGTGGAGTTATTCCTTCTTCATTTCATTTTATAGATGGAGAACTAAGACAAATGGGGTTTAAATGACTTGCCCAGGGGTACACAGCTAGTAATGTCTGAGGCTGGATTTGAGCTTAGATCTTCCTGACTCCAGGCCTGGTACTCTATCCATTTTGACACATAGTTGCCCATCTTTGATGGAGTTTAACTCACCTTTTCAGAGACAGATGAAGGATCCCTTGGTAGACTCTGTAGAGTTCTTATTTTTCATTTCTTAGCTTCTGAATTTCCCCATCATTTTTATTAAAGCAGTCATGATGTTTGTGAATGTTCTGGCCCAGATGAGTAAGCACCAAATGTCTGAAAGCTACCCATTCCTTTTCTGCTCTGCTGCTCCAACAACATGTTGGCTCTGCTTTCCCTCCAACTCAGTAGCAAACTGTTGATAAAAGGAGGAGTGTTCTAATCAGAAGACATTGTCTTTTTGATAGTTGTCATGCCTTGTGGCTGCCATTTTTGTTGAATGTGAATACTTAACTTAAAGATGACAAGTGTATGATCCAGTAGTAGTAGTGGTGGTAATGATAGTAGCAGTAGCAGCAGAAGCAGCAGCAACAGCAGTAGTAGTAGCAGAAGTAGTAGTTGCACACAGGCAGCACTGGCCAGTAGATCCAGCACTCTGTGCCACACCTCTCCTTCATCCCTCTTACATCCTGTCCTTCTCTTCTCTTTACAAAGACACAGTTGGGGCAGCTAGGTGGCACAGTGGATAGAGCACTGGCCCTGGATTCAAGAAGACCTGAGTTCAAATCTAGCCTCAGATACTTGACACTTACTAGCTGTGTGACCCTGCGCAAGTCACTCCCATTGCCTCACACACAAAAAATAAATAAATAAATAAAGAAGACCAAAACCAAAAACAAAAAATGCAATGACACAATCTATTAAATTCCAATGTCTGCTGCAAGGGTGCATCCATGCAGTTGTGTTGTATTTAGGTAAACAAAAGAGTGTTGATGATGAGAAAATTATGAGGGGCACAAGTCTTCAATAGTGAGCAACCATTGCTCTTGCTATTTCCAACTCTATTTCTCCTAAGGATTCCTTTGCATGTCTGATAGACTGTGCCTGCTCTGATGTTAAAATCATCCAGAATTATAAACTTATCCTCTTTCAGTACGTTGATAATGAGGGTCTCCAGATATTCATAATTTTTTTTTTCTTTGACCTACTTAGGATTTGTCATGATGGGAGCATATGCCCTAATGATGGTGGCATGGCACTTTCCTGCAAATAGCAATCACATTGTTTTGAGCCTGTCATTCACTCCTTTTGGGAGGCATGAAAGTTTGTTACTAGATTAGATTTGATTAATAAACATTCACTAGATTTACAGCACTCCCCATCGCTGTGTCCATTCCAGGGGGAAAACAAACATGTATCTAGCTCCAGCTTCAGGAAGCTGGCCATCATTTGTCAGCCCTGTTTCACTCAAGACTTCTATTCAGATGCAAAACCTATTGAGTACTGGCACAATAAGATCTGTTCATCTCAAGTCTATTGGATTTCTTGTTATCCATAAGCATGCACAAATTTTGTCTACCAGTGGTGAGTGGAATCATTTTTACAAAATCTTTTGTACATGTTTATTTTGTTTCAACCACAGGGTGGGATCCTCACCTGCCACAATAAAGAGGCCTCTTCAATTATGCAAAGGGTTTTCATAAGGAAGAAAGAATATATACCCACATATACATATATGTACATATATATATGTACATATATATATATATATATACATATATATACACATACCTGTGTATGTGTGTGTGTATTGTTTGTTCAAATAGAACAGAAAGAGCATGGAAGTTGCAAAGAAACTAATTAAATTAATGTCAAAAGAGATATCTGGTTGCAGCTAGGTGGTGCAGTAGATAGAGCTCGGGCCTTGGAGTCAGGAGGACCTGCATTCAAATCCTGCCTCAGACACTTGACATAGACCAGCTGTGTGAACCTGGGAAGTCTCTTAACCACAATTGCCACACACACACACACACACACACACACACACACACACACACGAGACACAGAGAGAGAGATATCTAAGAAGTAGCACTGTCCTAAGGAAAAATATGCTGCCTCGTAAAGTAGTGACTTTGTCCTTGTGGGAGCAAGTGAAGAGGAGATTGGATAAACACGTATGTGCATTGTGGTAGGGATTTTATTTTCTATTTATGAGTTGGACTTACTGCAAGTTGAGGCCCCTTCCAAGTTTAACATTAAGTGATTCTATGAATCTATCAAATCAGAAGAAAAGATTAATAAATATTTTCAAATAAATCACAAGAAAGACAATGAGAATACATCAAAAATACTTATAATGACCAAGTGCTATTTATAACAGGGATGCAAAGATAGTTCAACATTAAATAAATAATTCACATAATCACATTAAAATAAAAAATGTTTATACATACTAGAAAAGTAGTCAAAATTTATGATTATGTGAATAGATTCAGAAAACGCTTTTGATAAAGCACAACACTCATATCTGCTGAAGACCCTACAGAGCATAAGAAGTTTTAAAAAAGTGTGAGTTTAGTTACATTAAATTGAAAAGCTTTTTCATAAGCAAACTCAATATGGCTAAGATAAGAAGGAAATCACTTGTTGAGGGGAAAAGTTTTCATCAAATATCTCAGGTAAGGATCTAGCACATCAGAAATGTAGGAAACTAAAATAAATGCACAAGACGAAGAATCATTTTCAAACGCATAAATAAGCATGTGAAGAAAGTTTTTAAAAGAAGAACTGCAAACACTTAACAATGATATATACACATTCTAAAAATCCCATTGCTTGGCATACACTCCAAGGAAGTCAAAGACAGAAATGTCATACACACATACATGCATGTACATATGCATACACCAGCATATACACACGTGCATACATGGATATGCACATCAGAAAAACGACATGCATAATGACTTCAACAAAATAAATTGAGGGGAAATAGAGTAAAATAAATTGAATGTTCTATAATTATATTGACCAAATTTAGTTCTGGGAAAGATTGAGGAAGTGCATTGAGTGAGAACACTAAGCTGTCCTCTTGCCCTGCCTCTTTGTTGGGAAGGAACCTGAAGATGAAGTTGGGGAGCCGATGTTCTCTAGTTAAGCCTCCCATTTCCCTTTTCCCTCTGTGCATCAGCCCTCCCCATGTTCCCCTGGAAGCATGGGAGACAGTTGAGCTAATTGTTTGGGATCAGGGAATTCCTTGAGTGAACAATCAAGCCACCCCAATCATTGTTAACCTCCTTGCCACACTGGTCTCCTCCAGGGTCCTAGCCATCAACTTCCAGATTATTGCTCAGGTTACCAAACTCAAACTGAGTCGAAGGATTTCTAGGCCCCTGGACCTCAAATCCGACCCCTAGAATGGGACCCAGAGAGGCAGGCATAGCTCTACCCCTTGCCAGCAGGAAGCAGTTTCAGAAGCTGAGCGCTTTGAGCCTTCCCCCAAAAGAATTTGGGCCCCATTTTTCTAAGGGATTCTCCTTGAATTCTCCCATTTATTCTAGGAAGTTTTGATTTTTCCCTGAGGCTATAATTCTAACAACTGGCCTTTCATTATCACCTAAACCCAATCTCCCAATTCTCTGTTACTTTTAACCTAGCCTAGCCCTCCATTGTCTTGCCTCCCTAAGGCCCCTGGCTACTTCCCACCCTTGACCCTATTTAGACCCCATTCTAAACCTCCCAGTCACTCCCATCAGGATCCTTCCTAGATCTCTCCCACAGTCTTTCTGTACAAAAGGTCCATTTTGTCTCCATTAAGGTGCCTTGAGATTCCTTGAGAACCTAGCCAGTAGGGGCAGCTAGGTGGTGCAGTGGTGGATAGAGTCAGGAGGACCTGAGTTCAAATATGGCCTCAGACACTTGACACTTATCTTTGTGACCCTGGGCACATCACTTAACCCCATTTCCTATCAAAAAAAAAAAAAAAGAACCTAGCCAGTAACTCACAAACGTTCAGATTCTTTATGAGTCTGGCCAGTATGGTGGATCTTTAATAAACCTTGTTTCTGGATGAAAAAAAAAAAATAAAACACACAGGCATTAATAAAAAGTGAAAAAAAGAAAAGAAAAACAAATAAAAGAAAAATGTTAAGGTATGTGTTGCTAAAAAATACTCTTTAATTTTCTAATTCAGAAGATACTATTATTATTTCAGCTCTAAATTCTACAAATTTTTGTTACCATATTGTCCTCTTATTCCATTCATTAGATTTGTTTAAAATTCTCATATTATGTTTTGCTCTCACTGTCTTTTTAATTTCATTTATGAATTTAGATGCCATGACATTTGGTGCGTATTTTTATAGTATTGACACTGGTTCATTTTCTATATTCCTTTGAATATAATATACTATTCATATTTATCTGTCACGATACTGAGAGTTTATTTTTACTTTATGTATTTTTTCAGAGTCACCTGATACATAGTAAATTTTATTCTAACCTCTCATTTTGATTCTGTATATGTATTTTTTACAAAGGCAAACTAAAGAACTGTATCAATGCAATTATAATACCTTTCTTAATGAAATAATTAAGTAACTAAAGGATATCTGGGCCATGCCAATATAATAAAATGTTATTATTTCCATAAATTACAGAATAATATACCAAGTGGGAATATATTATAGAGCTAGACAAAATAACACTTCATTTGGAGGAACAAGAGAAGAAGGGAGAGAAACAAAGGATCATTTTTCAGTTATGGGTCAGATGGACCTCACCATTGTTGAATGCCCTCTCAACTCAGAAAATCTTATGATTCTTTATAATGTGTGCATTTATGCACATTTTCCATTTCCTAGCAGGGGTCCAGTTATTATTTTTGTGAAAGGACAGTTCTGGGAGTGGGCTTACATTAGGTGACAAATAAATATTTCACAACATTATTACTGATGGGACACTAATTTATGAACTGACTAATAGCAAGTTTACAAGCATTATTGCATGTCTTTAGCCCCGATGTATACATGGAGAGGTATCCCAGAATTTATCTCCTTTGTAAATACACACTTTATATGAATTATTTACTATTGCTATGTTATTTCTTTTACAAAAAGCAGTGTGGTGTTATGGCAAGAGAACTGAACTCACTATCAGGAAGTCATATGTTCAAGTACCATCTCCTGGACATACTAGTTGTATGACCTTGGGAAAGTCACTTACTTTTTAGTACTACAGGCAATTATATAACACGTCAATGTATAGAACAATTCCCTACATTGGTAGAGGAAGTTTCTTAATGGGAAGCTGATGAATTCCTAAGTTAGGGTGGAGTTTGAAACCAGAGATTTACTGCAATTTTAATTATATTTTTGGGTACTCTATGACAATGATGCCCAATTCTAATGCTACCAAAAGGATCATTGGAGCTAAATAAGTCAATGTGACAGTGACAAAATGTTAGATTTGGAATTGGAAAGCAGAGGTTTGCTTGTTGTCTTTTCCATTTACTATTTGTCTGAGCTTGGGCTAGTTACTTATTCTTGGGGTCTCAGTTTCTTCATCTGTAAAATGAAAGGGTTGGATAGGATAATCCTTATTGCCTCTTTCAGTTGTAAAATTCTCATGATGAAGAATGAGAAAACTGGGACTGCATTTGCTGTATTCTATCTCTTTTCAGAGTGAAGAAAAGGGCTCTGAGGCAAGCAGGTAAATGGTAAACATGTCCATTTCCTCTAGTAGTATCCTGAATATTGACAATCTTTATAAAAGGAGAGGTGAATGCTGTTTTGGAAAGTACTGAGTTTGAATCCTAATTGTTGCTTACATGAGCTTAGGAAATTTCTTTAGCTCCTTGGGACTCTCTTTCCTCATTTGTAAAATGGGGTCCTCAGAACAGATAGTCCTAGGATTCCTCTTTTTTTTTTTTTTTGGTGAGGCAATTGGGGTTACGTGACTTGTCCAGAGTTACAAAGCTAGTGAGCGTTATGTGTCTGAGGCTGGATTTGAATTCAGGTCCTCCTAACTCCAGGGTCTGTGCTCTGTCCACTGCACCACCTAGCTGCCTCCACATAGGATTCCTTTTAACACTAAATCTATATTCCTGTGAACCCTAAATTAACCATTACTGAATCTTATTACAAACCACCAAAGTCAAAACAGATTCAAACAAGATTAGAGATTTAAAATGACTAGTCTAAAACTTCTTGATTTCATCTTCTACACCTAAATCAAATGCACTAGGAACACGTAAGTTTTGAATTGTGCATTTTTGTCTTAAGATGAAAAGGAGACTTATAATTAAAAAAATGGATTGAATCTCATTCTAAAATAACAAATAGTGTTTCATGACTGAGAATGCTGTGTATCTATAATCCCTTCCGACTAATTTCCAAATATAATCAATAAAAGTTTCAGAAAGTTCAGCTATATAAAACAAGGCTTCAAGTATAGGAAATCTCATTTAAGGTTAATAAAAGGACCATATACATTTTGAAAATGGTTTTCCCCCCATTTTATTTTTTGCTACATACAGTAGTAGGACAATTATTTCAGTTGGACATTTTCATAACGTGGCATGTGGCATGTGAAGGTACACAATGATGTGTATGAGTAAAATCAGAAGACTGCAATGCAGGAGGGCAAGTCTTTAGAGAAATGCTTCTGTGCCTGCTATCATCTCTACTATTACTTCCCAATCAGCCAGCTGTGATTAATCATCATCACCAGATATCTGGATCTAGCTGAGTTCTTTGGGCTTGATTTTTGGAAATTGCCTTCTTAGATGGGCTGGTGGAACTAGTGAGCTATTGCTTTTGATTGTCTTTCATGAGTGTACCATAACTATATGCATGACAGTGCATAGTTGTAGCAGCAACTGGTACTTAGAAGGCTTTGTAAATAGTCAAATAGTCTTGGGTAAAAGACAATGAAGTCCAAGTTGAAAGAATGTTAGCAGGTAGAAGAGACATAAGTTAGGATAAGACCAAGTTCCTCATTGAGACAGATGAGCCAAGCAGTCACTGGGGAGCAGGCAGAAACATCATCAGTAAGGTGGGAATTATTGGAGAATCATGCAACAATTGCCTTAAATAAAATCAAAAGAAACAGTGGAAACCTACAAAGAGAACAAGTTATGCTGATTGAGAATCAATCAAGCAGCAATCATAGTGCACCTACTATGTGTCAGGTATTGTACTAGCTGCCTGAGATACAAATATAATTAGTGAAATCATCTTTATAAAGGATATCTTTTAACTAGGAAGTTTCGTGCCTCCTACTTGAAAGAGACACAAACTCATGAGGTTTTTAGGCCTAGTCTTCTCCTCAGAGCCAAAAGGCAAGAAGATATTGTCATGCTACCATAATCTTTTTCACATTTATTGTGAGATCCAAATGCAACGTCTAAAGTGTTTTGCAAGACTAATATTACCTATGGCATTAGCTTACTGCTGCTGTTGCTTTTGCTGTTGCTGCTGTTGCTGTCTCTGCTGCAAACTGATAGAAGGCTCTTATGACTCCAGGGAAATTATTTCCTCACAGATTTTCTCACGGTTCCTAATAGCGGGCCTTGAGCAAGGCAGGATAGTTGGACACTAGTGTGTGTGTCTGTGTGTCTGTATATATATATATGTGTATATATATATATATATATATATATATATATATATATATATATATATATATATATGTGTGTGTGTGTGTGTGTGTGTGTGTGTGTGTGTGTGTGTGTGAATGATGCTATAGTTATACACACAAAATACATGTATGTATACATGCATGCATATATTAATATATACTATATATATAAATACACGTGTGTAGACATATACATATATATGTGTGTATATATATATATATAAATATACACTATCTGTCTATAATCTATCTATCAATCCACCTATCCATCTATCTCTCTCAAGCAATAAGCTACTGCAGAATCTGTCTAGCCCAACCCTCTCAATTTATAGATCGCAACAATGAACACTGGTGTTAAGAGCCTTGTACAAGTTAAGACAAGGGCTAAACTGGTATTCAAACTCAGCTCACCTGACTCCAGGTTTAGCATTATTTTCATAATATCATGCCAACATTACCAAGACACTCAATCAGCATTTCTCAACAGACTGATGTCATACTGAACCATTAGATTTCAGGGAATCAGGTTGAATTTTCTGAGAATGGAGCAAAGTTCTTCCATTCTCTGTAGTGGCTATTGGGTAATTTAAAAATGCAGAAGCAAACTACAAAACCAGAAGAAATGGATATAGTTGAAAATAAATAACTTTTTTAAGAATATTAATCGGGAATGAATATCAAGGATTCCAAAAGCCAGTTCAATGGATTGAGTAAGAAATAGTGATCCATCAATCAATCAACAAGTATTTATGAAGTTTCTATCATCTACAAGGTAATAGACATGTAAGGCAACTAACACTTCATTATTGATGTAACTATGGATAATGCCAATTATACCAAATCTAAATTATGGATTCCCATGTCTTTTAAGGGCTAGCATAATATGAAAAATAGAAATAAACACCATATATTTTATAGCCAAATTAAAAAAGGAAGATTATCACCAAATGCAAACAAAGAACAGAAAGGACAGTAGTGTCTACTGTAGTTTTCTCTGAAACAAAATATTGATGATCATACTATCAGAAAACAATTCTAAAAATGAAAAAACAATCTATGTGTAATGTATTATATTTCCTGTAGTTGCTTCCTTTATTGCAAAACATAGTGGTTGGGCAGGGTCAAGAAGGAGAGGAGGTAGGGCTGGAATGCAATACCAAAGAAGCTTAAATGCTGGGAGAAGGCAACTTCTGTTTACTGTCAGCCATGAAATGGACTTTCCTGGGAAATACTTCGAAAACATCTTTAGTTCAATGCACTATGTATTTTTAAAATTTTGATCTACTGTTTGTAGAATACATGGAATGATTTAAATACTTTTATGGTACTACAATTTGGAACACTCAGGACAAAAAAGTAGGCATTAGTTATTATAGGTCAAATTTGCAAGAGCTCTCCAAATGAGTGCTTCAATCAATCAATCTACAAATATTTCTTAACCACTTAATATGTGTGAGGTTATGTATTAGGTGACAGAGATACAATGACAAAAAATTAATAGTCTCTATCCATAAGGAGCTCATTCTGTTAACATTATGTCCACATACAAGTAAATACAAATGCAAAATAAACACCAAATGTTTTTGTGAGATAAGGAAGCTTGAAGTAGCTAGACATTCTGTCAGGCAAGTCATTAGACAAATGCTTTTTGTTATTATTGTTCCTTGTATTTATTGAGTGGTATGAAGCCACTGGATCAAAGAATAGGAGAAATTTGTTACCTTTTTCCATAAGTTACAACCAAACACTCCCCAGTCCTTCCACTGTATTCTCCAGAATGTATCTTTCATAGCAGCAAACTACCCATTATCCCAAAGACAAATGCCTTTAATTGAAAAATTTAATGTAAATCAATCAAAGAAAAGGAACTTCCTCCTATACCAAAACATTTTTTTAATATGAAATCTATCGAACACGTACATAATGCACAAAATGTCAGTATATGTATATGTATGTATGTACACACATACAGGTGTGTACATATATACATATGTGTGTTGTGTGTTTGTACACATACATATAGGCATAGCTTTATTTTGCTAAAGGCAAAAGTTGTTTGGGTTTTTTTTCCCCTTTCTTCCATCTGTTTCAGCTACAGCTGAAGAATTCAGTTATGAGTATCGAAGTACATTTAAGCAAAATTTTTATCACTTGTGAGATGTGAGTATGATAGGACAGTGTAAAATATGTTTTTACTAATATTTGGTGGGAATTGGAGAAAAGAAAAAAACTAGGTTGTAATCGAATACTTTAGGTGCAATGGCCATATTCCCCAAGCAAGTGATTGTATTTGGATAAATTTTCTCTGTACCTTGCTGGCTACAGTGCTTTTCTTCATGATATTTAATCAAATGGGAAAATGTATTGAGTGATCATCTATGCTGCCTCAGAAAAACTGAAAATGCAAGTATTTATAGACTGAAATAAAGGTAACTAAAGAACCAGGTGATTTCAAAGTGTTAACTCTAATTTTCCAGAGGTGATCAAGGTAAGGTGATTATTCTAGGCTTTGTTGCTTCATATTTAAGGAAAGGGTGTGCATGTGAGAGAGGAGGGGGTGTCATTGGTGGGGAAGAGAAGCAGGGAGGAAAAATTGGAAGAAACCTGCAGTAAAATGGCAAAGCAGCAGAGGGGACAAGGAGCAAGAATAAGTTTGAACTGAAGACATAAGTGATGCCAAGAGATTTATTTCCACTTCAGTATAATTACTATTGAGGGTATTGGGATGAAGGCTGGGGTTTGACTAGGATTGAAAAAAGGTTGTTCTTCTCTACAAAATCCTGATTCTTAGGATATGGTTTGAAGTATTTATGAATAGTTAGTATTATATTTATATGCACTACCATCCTTAAACCCCTATCTCTTGGTCCCCATGCTTTTTAGGACCTTCCTCATCATTTTAAAATATTAAGATAAAAATGAAATATAATAAAATAATTGTGAATGATTTTCACAACTAAGTAATTGTTACCTCAGCTATATAGGATATGCTTTATGGGGTATGGGACTATCTGGATAAGCCTTAATTAATCCAGGCAATAGTCCTGTATAATATGGTGCAAATGTGGTGTGATGATAGTTAGAAGTTCTACATGGAGGCTGGTGGGATAATTCAGCCTCAGTGTAAAAGCCCCTGATTTGGAGTTGATCTGCCAGGTTGACAAATGTTAGCTTGCAATAACCCAGCTCCAGGGTGGTAGGTCTCCACTACCAGGTCCATTAGAATGAAACATTTGGGCTTGTCTATGATAGCTAAATTCACCCTGCTGCACACCCCCCCCCCCCAAGCAGTCCAAGCAACCACTAAAGTTTCAGGTGGGAGTGTCAAGTGATTGAGGGGAAAGAAAACCCTGAAGTCATCTTTGGCCAGACTAGACCAGATTTGAACCCTGTGAATGTTCCCAGACCTAGTGCCCAGACAAGGGGCAGAAACCCAGGGACTGGACCACATTCTGGATTCTGGGGACAAGGTATGGAATAGGCATTTATATCAGTGCTTTGTGCCAGGCACTGAGTTAAACACTTTACAGACATTATCTTATTTGAACCTCATAATAACCCTTTGAGGCAGATGCTATTATTTTCCCAATTTTACAGATGGGGATATTAAAGTAGACAGTGGTGAAGTGACTTGTCCAGGGTCACAACAGCTAGCTTGAGCTAAAATTTGAATACAGGTCTTCCTAACTTCAGACCCATGCTCTATCCATTGTGCCAGTTAGTTGCCTTTAGGATCTCATCAGCATGACTTTTTCTGCCATCTCCCAGGACTCTGTGCCATCTGGGGATTGGCTGCTTTGTCTGTAGAGACACCCTTAGTCCCAGGATGTTAAGGAGGTAGACTTTTTCAAGAGGACTTTGAAAAGTCCTCTGAGTGTCATAGGGAACATACGTACACATACAACCAAAATCATCACGGATCTTCTCTTTAATGAGGAGGATAAATGTTGGAGTGTCCCATCAACATCAGTCTTCTGGTCCATGTGCCTCTTTCAAGTACAGAGTGAGATATAATCATGGTAATATTAGCAACAGCTAGCATTTACATAGTCCTTGGAAGTTTTTGCAAACCTTTTACATATGTTATTTCAAACATAGGTCTTCCTGACTCCAAATCAATCAACCAATCTATAAAGATTTATTAAACATTTTCTTTCTATGTCTCAGGCACTGTGCTAAGCTCTGGGGATATAAAAAGAAGCAAAAGACAATCCCTGTCCTCAAGAAGCTTACACTTGAATTACAATGTCCCACTTGTACTAAATATCTCAATCACTACTGAAATAGTAAATTTGAATTTAGAAACACTTTTTTTTTCCCATTGCCCTTGCTTTGGACAGGGAGGACTAAGAATACTGGGTATGATCTGTAAGGTGGTCAGATCAATGTAAAAAGCTGTTATTGAGAAGAGACTTGACTTAGACTTAGTTGTGTGAACATGGGCAAATCATTTAAACTTCCCATGTCCTAGGCCAATATTTTCCAAACTATTTTGGCAGTGGCCCTGATCAATAAAACTGATTTTGTTTACTTATACATAACATGCATGTACTGGTATACTATGTTACAAACTATTTTTTTTTCAATTATACTGTTTATATAGATAGGAGCTTCACAAAAATTAAAAAAAAGTTGGTCAACCAACCAATGAATTAATTAATGGATGAATGGACAAACGGATAAATAATTCTCTTGGAACATGCATACTCTATGGTGGCTCCATTACATATGTGTAGTGACAATAATAATAATAATAATAATAGTAATAATAATAACACAGTGCTTACTACATGCTAAGAACTATGCTAAGCATTATATAATTATTATCTCACCTGATCCTCACAACTACCTTTGGAGATAGATACTATTATTATCCTCATTTTATGGTTGAGAAAAATGAGGAAAATAGAGGTTAAATGACTTGCTTAGGGTCACACAACTAATAAGTGTCTGAGACTGGAATAGAATTCAGGTCTTCCTGTGTGTGCGCACATCTATCACTGATCTATAAACTTCATGAGGATAGTAACTGTCTTGTCCTTTAGAATGAGTACTATTTCATTTTTTGTTGTCTTATTAGAGAAACGGGGACATAGTAGGGACTTAATAGATGCTGATTGATTGACTTAAAAATGTTTGGTTTGTGTACTCCCTTCATGGGTACAAATTATTGTTCTTCAAAACTTAATGGATGGATTCAGAGTATTATGTAAACAAAAAAAATCATCAGTCCAATCTACTGATAAAACTCTGTCATCTAGGTTGTCAGACATTATATATGTTACATTCTATGCTCGAAGCCTTTCCATCTTGTCAAAACCTGGAACATCTTTTATCTTGCCATTACAGCCATCAGAAATGGGGAATTGCTTCCATGCCATGAAATATTAGCAATTAACCTCTAAAATATGCAGTATTTTTATTTCCATAGCAATTTTAAAGTGTTCTAAATGAAACCAATAAAATAGCATTTTTATGAGCTATCAAAATTTACCATAAATAATTTAAAAGGTAAAACAGCTTAATTTGCTCGTATTTCAAAATGTTAAGGGTTAGTTCTTTTAATAGAAGTACTATTTAGTACATTTCTTTCTTTCTAAATAGAGTTTATGAGCTGTTTCATGCATTGTCCATTGCAGACAATGATAAAGAAATTATTCCTCTCAACTATACCCACCTCAAAGAGGCAGAATTCATAATCATTTTATTTTCTGAATAAAAAGAACTAGGTGCAAGCCATACCATGCTTTCCGATGAATTTTAGTAATTCATAGCTTAACCTATCTTTGGGTTCAATTTTTTAAATTTAATTTAATTTGAATTTAATTTTCATTGTCTGATACTAATTCAGACAATTACATTCACAGTACTTCTCTTTCAGATTCTATTTAAAAACTGAATCTTTTAAGCATAGCTGAGGGCAGCAATAATCTGGGGTCTCTTGATTTTCTTGAGGTTCACACACAATTTGCACTTTTAAAATGGCTTCCAGGGATATAGTCAAAGGACTTTGATGATCTCAATAGAAAAACAGAATGCAATTTTGTATGGATAGAGCTTCATTTTCATTTTTTAAAAAAAATTAGTTTATACACATACAGAAAGAAAAAAAGTAAGATAGAGTAAAAAACAAAAAAGGTGGTATGATCACATGGAGAAAGTCAGTGATAAGAGATGGAAGCCTGTTAAGTATCTTCATGATTTCATGAAACACAGTATTTTACTTTTTCCAATTTCATGTAAAGATAGATTTCAACATTAATTTCCATAAGATTTTGAGTTCCAATTTTTTTCTCATTCTCTCCCTTCCTTCCCCTCCTCCATCCACAAGACAGAAGGCAATATGATAATAGGTTATACATGGACAATCACGTTAAACATGTTTCTACATTAGTTATCTTGTGAAGAAAAAACAGAACAAAAGGGAAAAAAAACTTGAGAAAGAAAAAAAAAGTTGAAATAATATGCTTCAATATGTACTCAGACTCCATAATTCCTTCTCTGGATATGGAAAGAAATTTCCAACATGAGTCTTTTGGGATTGTCATGTGTTGCTGAGAAGAGCTAAGTCTACCATAGCTGATCATTGCGCAATGATGCTGTTACTGTGTTCAGTGTTCTCCTGGTTCTTTTCATTTAGCATCAGGTTATGTAAATTTTCCAAGTTTTCTGAAATTCACCTGCTCATCATTTCTTTTTTTTCTTTTCTTTTTTGCTTTAAATAGTATTTGTTTTTTCCACAATTACATAGCGACAAAATTTTTAATATTTATTTTTAAAAGACTTTGAGTTCCAAATTTTTTTCCTTCCCTCCCCTCCCCTCTTCTGAAAATGGTAAACAGTTTGATATAATTTGTACATATGCTATGATGTAAAATATATTTCCCTATTCATTACAGTTGTAGAAGAAGGACCAGATCAAAAGGGGGAAAAAAAAACATGAGAAAGAATAAAGGAAGCAGAAAAAATGCTTTGATATAAATTCAGAGTCCATCAGTTCTTTATCTGAATATAGGCAGCATTTTCCTCTATGAATCCTTTGTACTTGTCTTGGATGAATATGCTCCTGAGAAAAGCTGAGTCATAGCTGATCATCATATGATGTTGTTGATACTATGTGCAGTGCTTTCCTGCTTCTGCTCATTTCACTTTGTATCAACCTGTACAAGTCTTTTCAGGTTTTTCTGAAATGTGCCTGTTCACAATTTTTTTATTGTACCATAGCAGCCCATTGCATTCATATACCAGAGCTTGTTCAGCCATTCCCTAATTGATGGGCATCACCTCAGTTTCTAATATTTTACCACCACAAATAGGGCTGCTATCTATATTTTTGCACATGTATGTCATTTTCCCTTTTTATGGTTTCTTTGGGATACAGACCTAGTAGTGGTATTGCTAGACCAAATGGTATGCACAATTTAGTTGCCTTATGAGCATAGTTCTAAATTTCTTCAGAATGGTTGAGTCAGTTCACAACTCCACCAAGAACAAATTAGTGTACCAAGTTTCCCACATTTTCTCCAACATTTATCATTTTCCTTTTCTGTGATATTAGCCAATCTGATAGGTATGAAGTGATACCTCAGAATGGTTTTAATTTGCATTTCTCCAGGTAGCTTTGATTTCTTCATCTGAAAACTTAATGTTTATGTCCTTTGACCATTTATCAATTGTAAAATGATTTATATTCTTATGAATTCAACTCATTTCTCTATATATTTGATAATGAGACATTTATCAGAAAAAAATTGGCTGTAAAGATTTTTCCCAGCTTTCTACTTTCATTTCTACATATCATATGGAATGATATAAGTGAAATTAAGGAGTTAAAAAAGAGGATTGTACTAGAAGAAAAGGGAAAGGAGAGGCAGAATGTGGTAAATTGTATCACATGAAGAGGCATGAAAGACCAATTACAGTGGAGGGAAAGGAGGCAAGCAATTGAGCCTTGCGTGAACCTTACTCTCATCAGATTGGCTCAAAGATGGGATAGCATACACAATAAGTTGAATATAGAAATCTAACTTAACTGACAAGAAAGTAGGTGGAGAGGGAGATGAGAAAAAGGGGGCAGATGATAACATGGAGGGTGATCAGGGGAGGCAAAGAACTGGAAACTTCAGGGATGCTGATCAATTGAGGAATGGCTGAACAAGTTGTGGTATATGATTGTAAGGGGCTATAAGAAATGATGACCTTGAGAGGTGGAGTCAAGATGGTAGAGTAAAGGCAAGGACTCAACTGAGCTCTCCCCGAAACCCATCCTGATACCTTTAAAAGTGACTCTCAGCAATCATCAAGACTGCTTGTTACTGGTTAAGAAATAGAGTGCTTGATCAATGGAATAGATTAGGTACACAAAATGATTATACTAATCATTTGATAAATGGAAAGACCACAGCTTCTGGGATAAGAACTCACTATTTGACCAAAAAAACTGCTGGGAAAACTAGAAAACGATGTGGCAGAAACTAGGCATAGACCAACATCTTACACTGTATACCACAATAAAGTCAAAATGGGTACAGAAGAAGAAACAAACTATCAGTCTTTGTAGAAGATATGATAATATACTTAGAGAAGAATCCTACAGAATCAAGTAAAAAACTATTTGAAATGATAAACAACTTTAGCAAAGTTGCAGGATATAAAATAAACCCATATAAATCATTGACATTCCTATCTATTACTGACAAAGCCCAACAGCAAGAGATAGAAAGAGAAATTCCATTTAAAGTTACTGTAGACATAATAAAATATTTAGGAGTCTACCTCCTGAAACAAGCACAGGAAGTATAAGAGCACAATTACAAAACACTTTTCTCACAAATAAAGTAAGATCTAAATAATTGGCAAAATATCAGTTGCTCATGCATAGGCCAAGCTAATATAATAAAAATGACAATTCTACCTAAATTAATTTACTTATTCAGTGCCATACCAATCAAACTACCAAAAATTATTTAATAGAGCTAGAAAAAATAATGACAAGATTCATTTGGAAGAACAAAAGGTCCAGAATATCAAGGGAACTAATGAAAAGAAAAACAGACTCAGGTGGCCCAGCCATACCAGATCTTAAATTGTATTATAAAGCAGCAATCATCAAAACTAGTTGGTACTGGCTAAGAAATAGGGTGGTGGATCACTGGAATAGGTTGGGTACACAAGACAGTAATCTATAACTATAGTAATCTAATGTTTGATAAACCCAAAAACCACAGCTTCTGGGATAAGAACTCACTATTTGCTGGGAAAACTGGAAAAGAGTACGGCAGAAACTAGACATAGACCAACATATTACATCACATACCAAAATAACGTTAAAATGGGTACATTATTTAGATATAAAAGCCGATACTATAAACAAAGTAGGAAAGCAAGGAATAGTTAACCTGTCAGATTCATGGAGAATGGTAAACTTTATGACTCACAAGAGATAAAGAACATTATGAAATGCAAAACGGATAATTTTAATTATATTAAATTGAAATGCTTTTGTACAAACAAAACCAATGCAATGAAGATTAAGAATGAAAATTTGAAAAGAAGTTTTACAGCTACTGTCTCTGATAAGGGCCTCATATCTAACATATTTAGAGAACTCAATCAAATTTATAAGAATACAAGGCATTCTCCAACTGACAAATGGTCAAAGATATGAATAGGCAATTTTCAGATGAAGAAATTAAAGCTATCTATAATCAAATGAAAAAATGTTCCAAATCACTATTGATTGGAGAAATCAAATCAAAATAACTCTTAGGCATATATCACACCTATCAGATTGGGTAACATGATGAAACAGGAAAATTATAAATGCTGGAGAAGAAGAGGGAACATTGTAATACTAATGCATTGTTGGTAGTGTTGTGAACTGATCCAACCATTCTGGAGAACAATTTGGAACTATACCCAAAGGGCTATAAAAATGTACATAACTTTGACCCAGCAATACCACTTCTAGGGTTGTATCCCAAAGAGATCATAAAAGTGGGAAAATACACAAATGTACAAAAATATTTAAAGCAGCTCTTTTTGTGATGGCCAAGAATTGGAAATTGAGGAGATGCCCAACAATTGTGGAATGGCTAAACAAGTTGTGGTATCTGAACATAATAGGATACTATTATGTTATAAGAAATGATGATCAGGCAGGCTTCAGAAAAACCTGGAAAGACTTATATGAACTGATGCTGAGTGAAGTGAGCAGAATCAGGAGAACATTGTACATGGTAACAGTCATATTGTATGATGACTGACTTTGATAGATTTAGCTCTTCTCAGCAATACAAAGATCTAAGACAATTCTGAAAGAATCATGATGGAAAGTGCTATCCACATCCAGAGAAAGAACTATGCAGTCTGAATGCAGATTGAAGCATACTATTTGCATGTGCACTTTCTCTCTCTCCCTCTCTCTCTTTCTCTCTCTTTTTCTCTCCGTCATTTTGTTTTGTTTTGTTTTTTCTTTCTGGTGGTTCCTCCCATTCATTCTAATTCTTCTTTACAACATGACTAATGTGAAAATAGGTTTAATAAGAATGTATATGTAAAACCTACACCAGATTGCATACTGTCTTTGGGAGGGGGTAGGGGAGAGATGTTGAGAAAATTTAAAACTCAAAAGCCTATGGAAGTGAATGCTGAAAACTAAAAATAAATTAATTAATTTTTAAAATTAAAAAAAAAATGACTCTAAAGAAATTTTAGAGCAACAGAACCCAAGAAAGGATAGAGTGAAACACATTTCCAGGCCAAGACAACTTGGAAGGCTGCCAGAAAAGGTCTATTGCAACAGGGTGAGAGATGATCACAGTCCAGTACAGGACATGCCAACACAGACTGGGCCATAGCAAACCCCAGAGCAGGTTTTGGGGTGACTGGATCACTGGCAGCAGTGGCAGTTTCCAGATCTCTTAGTCCACAGATGCCAAAGACAACTTAGAAGTCCAGCAGGAAAGTTCTGTAGCACCTGAGTGAGAGCAGCACATTCCAGGGCAGGCCCTACCAGCACAGCCCCAGCCACAGAAAGCCAGGAGCAGGCACTGGAGTGACTGAATCAGCAGCAGTAGTGATAGCAGCTGCTTCTGGAGCTCTCAGCCCACACATGGTAAAGAAGTTCAAACAACTGGTCAGAAGGAGATTACTGGGGTCTTTTTGCTAGCACTAAAGCAAGACTGTGTTGCTTTGCTCATACTCAGGTCCTGGTCAAAGCTATCACAGTCCATCAAAGCTATCTATAGTCATATTTTTAAAAAATGCTCTGAATCACTATCGATTAGAGAAATGCACTATTGATTAGAGAAATGCAAAAAACAACTTTGAAGTAATACCTCATGCCATCAGATTGGCTAATATGACAAAAAATTAAAAATGATGAATGTTGGAGCAGATGTGGGAAAATTGGAACATTAAAGCATTGTTGATGGAATGGTGAACTGATCCAACCACTCTTGAGAGCAATTTGGAACTATACCCAAAGAGCAATCAAATTTTGCATACACTTTTATCCAGCAATACCACTGCTAGTTCTGTATCCCAAAGAGATCATAAAAAAGGAAAAAGACTGATTTGTACAAAAATATTCATGGAACCTCTTTTTGTGGGGGCAAAAAATGGAAATTAAAGGGATGCCCTTCAACTGGGGAATGGCTGAGCAGATTGTGGCAGATGAATAGAATATGGTATTGTTATAAGAAATGATGAGCAAGTGAATTTCAGAAAAACCTTAGAAAGACTTACATGAACTGATGCAAAGTGAAATAAACAGAACCAGGGGAACACTGTACATATTAACAGAAATGTTGTACAGTGATCAGTTATGAATGTCTTAGCTCTTCTCCCCAACACAGTGATCCAAGGCAATTCCAAAGGACTCATTATGCTTTTTTGGTTTTGTTTTGTTTGTTTCTTTGTTTGTTTGTTTTTGGCTAGGCAGGCAATGGGGTTAAGTGACTTGCCCAGGGTCACACAGCTAGTAAAGTGTTGTGTCTGAGGCTGAATTTGAATTCTATCCACTGCGCCACCTAGCTGCCCCTCAAAGGACTCATTATGGAAAATGCCATCTACATCCAGAGAAAGAACTTATAGAGTCTGAATGAAAGCCACAACATACTATTTTCACTTTATTTTTTCTGTTTTTCCCCCCTTTGGTCTGTTTCTTCTTTCATTATATGACTAAAACAGAAATATGTTTTACATGATTATATATATATATATATATATATATATATATATATATATATATATATATAACCAAAAGCAAATTGCTTTCTGTTTAAGGGAGAGGGGAGGATGTGGAAGTTGGGAAAGAGAAAAAATTTGAAGTCAGACTTTTTTGAATTAATATTACAAATTGTCTTCACATGCAATTGGAAAAATATTATTAAATTTATATCCTAGTAAAACTGATAGTTGAAAAACAACAACAAAAGAAACCTCTCAGGTATATTCAAGGTATACATTCATGTGAAGTAAGTGGTACAGGTACTGTTTTCCACATTTTTAAATGAGGGCACTAATTTCAGGAGTTTAAAGTATTTGGCGATAGTCATATCACTAATAAATACCTGAAAGGGTTATTGAAGGCAGATCCTCCACCTTAAAGTTCAGCACTTCTGTTACAGCACTCTGCTTTTCTTAATTTACAAAGGTAAGCTATTATTATTAACCCAAATTTTATGCAGGAGAAAACCTGGACTGGGAATTCAAGTGCCTTACCATTAGTCAGGTAATAAGTATCCATTCTTACCTTAAGGAGCTTATAACCTAGCAGAGGAAAGAAGACAAATATATGATAAAGTATAATATCAGTTATTATGTGATATAAACAGCAGACAGATACAAAGAAAACTGGGGAATCAAGCATGAGAAAGGATAAATCAGACGATGGTCTGTTTACCAAAAAAAATAATACTTGAAAAATGCATAATACCAGAAAATATCTATTGTGCTATTGTACCTATGGACATATAATTACTGAAATGCATATTATTTCCAAAGAATGACAAGTTCAATATATTGACTGATACATAAAGAGGAATTTGCAGAACATATCTATCGTACATTTTTAAAAATAATCTAATTTGTCATCTCCTTATTTATAGAAGAATCATAATACTAGACTGTTAATTCAGATATGGGGCTACCCCCAAAGTAGTGAACTAGGCATAACAATCCATTTATTAAAATGAGATGCTACTTAACATATCTCCAAGAGAAGCAACATTTTATTTTATTATTTTAAATATGTTCTTATATTATATTGTTGTTGTTAATAGTATTTATATAGAAAATTAAGGTTTCTAAATTACTTTACAAATATTCTTAGTTTATCCATATAGCAGTATGTGCTATTATTGTTCCCATTTTATAGATAAGAAACCTGCGGCAGACAGAAGTAGGTAACTTTCCCAGGGCCATCTGGCTGGTAAGGACCTGATGTTAGTTTGGAACTTTTGACTCCAGCTCTGGCATTCTATCTACTGTACCATGGAAGCCTGGCACTTGAAAATTGTGAAGTCAAAGCCATAATACTTTAGCCTTGTGTGCTATTGGTCCAGGCAACTCTTTCAGATTATAAATTAGATGAGAGGTGTCAATCTCCCTCAGTGGATGGAATTTCAAAAAGTAGAGCTCGCTGGTTGGATGAAATCCTAAGTTTTGAACATCAAATGCAAAACGTGCTACTATGTTCCTACACTGTGCTGGAAACAAAGGGTACAAATGTAAATCTGAAAGGGTTTTAGCTGATAAGGAGGCTCTCCTACGAGGTAAGACAGCATGCAAATAGACAAATTCAAAATTGATAAAAAAAAAAAAGACATACAAGGCATATAAAAGTGGGATAACTAAGAAGAAAAAGAAAAGATCTTTTAAGAGATAACATGAGCTGGACCTTGACCAAAGCTAATTATTCAAATTTTCTGATGTGGGGGAGTAAAACATTGTGCTCATAGAGGGCAGCTTTCGTGCAAAGGAAGGCTGGAAAGTCATATCTATCTATGCATCTATCTATGTATCTATCTATCTATCTATATGTGTGTGTGTGCATCTATATATGTGTCTATATATGTATATGTATATCGACATATAATAAATCTTATCTTCACACATAGTATCCATATCCTAACACGAAACTTAAGTAGGAGAATTTTTTTCAGACATGTTTCCTAAATCTTGAGAAAACAGTTTATGTAGCAGGATTGGTATAGAGACTCAGCTATGTAGAGCTAAGAAATAGGTGGATAAAAAGTAGAGTAGCAAACACAGACCCCTGTTTCCAGGAGTTGGCTATTGAAGGAAAGAAAAATACAAGATGGATCCCTGGCTACCCATACTTCCAAAAAAATAATAATAATAAGTAACGTCCCGTGTAGGCCAAAGGTGTGTTATATCAAGATGTTTTCTTTCTTCCTTCCTTCCTTCCTTCCTTCCTTCCTTCCTTCCTTCCTTCCTTCCTTCCTTCCTTCCTTCCTTCCTTCCTTTCTCTTTCTTTCTTTCTTTCTTTCTTTCTTTCTTTCTTTCTTTCTTTCTTTCTTTCTTTCTTTCTTTCTTTCTTCCTTCCTTTCTTTTTTTGAGGATGTTATGAGGGACTGACATTTTAAAATGCAGAAGGCCAAATATCAGCAATGGG
The DNA here is from genome assembly GCF_003287225.1 of Phascolarctos cinereus. Lineage (NCBI taxonomy): Eukaryota > Metazoa > Chordata > Mammalia > Diprotodontia > Phascolarctidae > Phascolarctos > Phascolarctos cinereus. The sequence goes on along the minus strand of NW_027555847.1, from coordinate 71,110,635 downwards.
GAGAACCTTTGAATGGGAACATCACCTCTAAACACTGAAGCTAGAAGTCTCTTTTGAAGTTAAGATTTTTTTGTCAGTTTGTTTTGATGAAAGAACTTGCTATTTTTTCACGGGAAGCATACAATATGTGCATTTTTGTAACCATCAGGGAAGAAGACTTATATGGGGTGAAAGTTTTATTGAGAAGCATTTCACCTTAAAGACCTTCCTGGGCATGGACTCTCAGTATTGTGAGGTAAAAAAAGGTGTCAGTTGAAAAATGTATAAAGAATAATGTCTGTAGCAGGTGATATCTGCTAGTCTACTTATAAATTAGACCTATTTTAATTCTATTACAAATGAAAGTCATGTAGTATAATAAGTGAGAACTTACAATATCATCATACATCTCAGTAAGTAAAAATATTGACTGTTTCACTTACTAGAAAATACCAGATAGGTAAAAAAAAAAACAAACTCATTTATAAAATTCACAAATATAATTATACATCAAGGAACATTTAGTGGTGAAATGAAGTCAGAAAACTATTATAAATAAATGGTAAGAACTGATCATAGAAGCATAAACAATGCATGAATTGATTAATCTCTAATTTTCTCAACTATGTTTAACAGCTACAGTTGTACATAGAAATATACACAAAGCGTATAAATATACTGATGCGTATTTGGACATAACACAAGCTAAATCACATGCTCTTACAAAATATTTCCCTATGATCCCAGCCTGCTGAAAAAATGTAATTCATTGAAAGCCAAATCATTTCAATTCGATCTACTAAGCATATTGACTGCTAACTACATACGAGACATCCTAAAAGAAGATAAATGAAAATGAAAAATAATTCCATCACTTTTCTCAAGTATAAAAGGCATTCTAAACATATTCATAAATAATTTTTATGGTAGTTCAAATGCAATACCTCACAACCTATTTGTAACTATATAGGGAAGGTCAAAAAATGACTTGAGAGATATGAGGAAGAGATTTCACTTATCACTGTGTATCAGGAAAATGTGTTTTACACTAGCATGACCTTCAAAGAAGGTTAAGATTTCAAGTGATCATTTTATTTGGAGAAAGAATTGGAGTAAGAGGAAGGGCAAAGAGAACATTTTTCCAAGCCCAAGTAGATGGGGTGAGAAAATGCACAGATGATAAGAAGAGTAATATGAGGTTGGAAAAACAGTGTCATCTCATATTCCTGAGACATAGAGCATGTGAATGTACATGGGATGAAATAAGGCTAGACAAGTAAGATGAAATCTGATTATGGAGGGCTTTGAACAGCAGGCTAAGGTAACTATATTTTGGCATATAAAGAAAGAAGATGTCAATTGTGTGTAGTCACACTGCTCCTATCATATTATTAAAGAATATGTGTACTCACACACACGCACACACGCACAGAGAAAATTTGGTCAATTATCATGTGTTCAACGCTCCAATATGGAATATTTAAAACTTGCTAGTAGGTTCCTCCTTCATGTTAAAAAAAAAAAATCCATGTTCAACACAGTCCAGAAATATTTTAAATATTTTCCAGTGATGCTATGTGGCTCTGAGTCCCCAAATGCCCAAGTCTCCAAAGATTTAAAGTTCTAGATAATCCAGAGCCCAAGAGGGAGGTGAATGAGTCAATTAGATAACTTGGCCAATTTGGAAATGGACAGAAGAATGTGCGTAAAGGATACTATCAGACAGGTGTATGACCACAAAAGGGGACACACTCTTCATGAATTTAGAAAAATTGAAAACTAGTGGACATCCTATGGACTTCATTATTATTAATACAGTAAATACCAGACATCTAGAAGTAGGTTCCAAATATGTTCATAATCCATGGAGGACTTAGGTAGGCAGTCAGTGGATAGGTAATGAACTTGAAAACAGTTAAGACCTTAATTCAAGACCTGCCTCTGATGTACACTGTTGATCTGACCCTGGGAAAAGTCACTTAACTTATCAGTACCCTAGATAACTGCCAATCTTTATGAATCACAGAGAAAGTAGGTAAGTTTTGTCCTGCACCATTTAAGGAGCATGACATTGATGAGATCACAGCGCCCTAAATACATCAAAATATATAATCTCATTGCAAGATTCTGGTGTGATTGTCATTTAATTCTGTGACCCTTAGAAGTGTCTCCATCTATAAAATAGAGGATAATAACCTCACATTGTTATGAGGAAAGAGATTCATACACCTTAAAGTGCTACAGAAATGTGAGTTATTTCTCTCCCTTTTCTCTCTTCTCCTTCTAACATAAAATACATTCAAAGGCATAGAGAGAAGCACATCCCTCAAAAATCAATTTCAATCCAATGATGAAGGCTTAACATAAAATAAAGTGAATACAAAATCTTGTTCCTATCTAGAGTAAATCACTTAATAGGATTTCCTTACTTTTGTCATTTGTCTTACTTTGTATTTTTTTTTAAATTTATACTTATTAGGACAGGTAGAGTCAATTTTCTCCATTTTGTAGGGAAAAAGTAATTTTTTTTTTAAATGTCATCTATATACGGAGGCAGCATAGTATTGTGGCTGGAGTTCTGGTACTGGAGTCAAGAATACTTGTGTTCAGATCCTGTCTCTGAAACGTATTCTCATTGTGATTATGATCATGTCACTTAACCTGCCTGTTGATCATGCAACAAAGAAAGAAAGAAAAAAAAGAGAAATCAAGCAAGGAAGGAAAGGAATGAAGAAAGAGAAAGAAAGAAAGAAAATAAAAAAGAAAGAAATCTACTAGACTATAAAAAGTTTATAATATATAATCTAATGCCTAAGTTGGGTATAGTGAAAACATCAGTTTGGTGCACTTTTTTTTTCCAGGAGAGAGTCTTATTGAGGGGAAATGCTAAAAAACGTAAAGCAACAACTCAGGAAGAAAGAAAAAAGTCACAAAGATGAACAATTTCAAATTTTTTTCTGAAATCAAGGAAAGTTTTCACTAGCTTATTTGAATTTGGAGATTTATCTCAATAGTGACTGACAAAAGGAAAATGTCTAAACAAATATCTTGCTTTTAATGCCAATCACTCTGAATGTCATGTGAGAATTCCATCCACGTACCAAATACAAATTCATGCAATGTAAAACTGACACCTCTTTCTTTGGAAATTTCAAATCATTGCTAAACAGAATTTGAGGGAAACATTATTGCAAGCTTGAGTGCTTTGGAATATGTTCATATATTTAGAGTACTTTCATTTGCAATTGCACTTTTCTATGTGGGCATTTTTTCCCCAAAGAATTTACACATGGCATCTTTCTCATTTTAAGAGAGTGGAACACAAAGGTGCCAGCTCTGAGCAAATTTATAATACTGGGAAAATATTATAATCTATTTGACTCTAAATGGAGTAGGCCATGACTATTTAATGTTCCTTGAAGAACTTCCAACTGAGTCATTTAATTTTTATATGTCATCTCAGGCTATTTAAAGACCCTGCAGGAAATTATTTTGCATTGGAGAAAGAAGATCTGAGCAAGCCAAGGCATTATAAAAGTAAATAACAAAAAGAGACTCCTTAAAAGCAGAGTCAGGGAGAACACAGAAATAAAAAGTCGATGTATAAAAAAACATGACAAAGAAAAAAGCCTTAAAAGTTATGTCATGCCAATGGGCATAGACTACTACCTTAAAAATATTGCTGTTACCACAACTCAAATCATTTAAAAAATAAAATACCTAGTATATATGAAGTAGAAGGCTAGGTACTGGTTATCAAAACAGATACTGCCACCTATACTGTTGTAATTATTATTGCTCCTACTACTCTGCTGCCTCTGCTGGCACTCAGATATCCTCCAGATTTCATATTCCTACTAATTAATTTTTATAATAAAATGGTTGATGTGACAATGAAATTACAAGGTCATAATCAACTTCTCTAAAACAAAAATAATCTTTTTTTCATACTTTACTAAAGAGTTGGCTATATTATTGTAATTTTTAAAAAAACTTACTATAGAGATCATTTGTAGACAGTACAAATTAAGGGCAAGGGATAGGAAATCATGTAAAAAAAATCCTAAGATTACAAGTATCTCAATATCTCTTGAGAATATTAATGCTAAACTTGGATTTATAGAATCTGAGGTTGAAAACAATATACAATTTCTTATAAAAATCAGATATAGCTTCTAAAATGTGCCTCAGTTGAGGGAAGAGATTGGGTAAGAGAGGTAGTGTTTCATGTTATTTTGTCTATTCTATGTAGGATCTGAAGATGACACTAATGTTATAAATTTGGGGCTGTTAGATATATTTCTACAGTTTCTTTATGACTGTTTACACATTCGATTTTTTTCTGATTGTTATTGTAGTTCTTTTTGTCCCAGATATTTTCCCTTAAGTTGTGCTTAGAATCTTAATGTTAATAAATATATCTAATTTGTCTTTGAATTTTCTCCAAATTCTAGTCAATACATTCCATGCAGTCTGCCTTTAGTAAATGTTTGTTGAATGAATGAGTTTAAATTAAAGGTTATTAAATGTTTTTGTTTCATCGACCTTTTGAGGATTCTAGTGAATCTTAGGCGCAGTCAGGAAGACCTGAGTTAAAATCCTGCCATAGACACTTACCAGCTGTGTGATGCTAGGAAAGTCACATGCACTCATCTTCCCTCAGTTTTCTCATCTGAAAAATGGAGATGATAATAATAGTTACCTCCATAGTTTGTTGTAAGAATAAAATGAAATAACATTTTAAAAATATTTTGCAAACCTTAAAGAGCTGTGCTTTAATTATCCTATAGACCCTTCTCAGAATATTAAAAAAAAATGCATAATAGACACAATATAAACAAGTACATGACCACAAAAATCTAATGTTTGATAAACTGAAAGATCAAATTTTTTGAGTCAAGAACTCAACTATTCAATAAGAACTGCTGGGAAAGCTAAAAGGCAATCCAGCAGAAAACAGGCATAGACCAACATCTCACACTGAATACCAAGATAAGTTCAACAGAGGTGCATGATTTAGATATGATGTTTGATATCATAAGTAAGTTGGTGGAGCAAGGAAAGAAATCCTATTAGATCTATGAAAAAGGGCCAAGCTTATGACCAAAAATGGATACAGGGGATCATGGGAGGAAAATGGATAATTTTAATTATATGAAATTAAAAAGAATTTACACAAAACCAATGCAGGCAATCATAGAAGGAAAGTAGCAATTCCTCAAATTTCTCAAATATATAGGGAACTGATCCAAATTTATCAGAATAAGATTCAATCCCCAATTGGTATGTTCTAAAATGTTCTAAATCATCAATAATTAAAGATATGCAAATTAAAATAACTCTGAGGTACCACCTCACACCTATCAAATTGGCTAAGATGACAGAAAAGTAAAATGGCAAATGCTTGAGTGGAGGTGGAAAAATTTGGACCAGTCCATCTGTCAGGAGAACAATTTGGAACTGTGCCCAAAACAATATAAAACTGTGTACACTCTTTGATCCATTGGTACCGCTGCTATGTCTGTATCCCAAAAAGATCAAAGAAAAAAAGGAAAAGAATACATGTTTAAAGGTATTTATAGCTTATATCATGGTGTCAAAGGATTGGAAATTGAAAGGATGCCCATTGATTGGGGGAATAGTTGAACAAGCTATGGTATATAATTATGACGGAATTCTCTTCTATAAGAAGTGACAAAGGAGATGTTGTGAGAAGAAATCTGGGAAGACATATGAACTGATACAAAGTGAATTGAGCAATACCAAGTTAACATTGTACATACTAACACAACAATAGTTAAATAACTGGCTGTGAAAGATCTAGTTTCTGATCAATACATTGTCCCAAGGCAATTTCATGAGGAAAAATGCTTTCTACTTCCATAGAGAGAACCAATGCCTTACCATGGAAAATGAACTACCATCTCAGATATATTGCTGTTACTACAACAATTTGAATCATAGAACAAAAAAAACAAAAACAAAAACAAAACATTAAGTGCCTGGTATATATGAAGCACTGGGATAGGCACAGACTTCATGAGAAAACAAGAAATACTGAAAAGAAAGTCTAAAGTTGGAACAAAAAGAAGACAAGGTGGTATATCAAGAAAGATAGCTTCAGAAAACAAATATGGGAATACTTATATTAATTGATGTGAGCAGAACCGGGTGAATAATTTATACTATGACATCTGTATTTTTTAAATTAAAAGATTCTGAAAGATTTAAAAATTCTGATCAGCACAGAAATCAATCATGATTCCAGAGACCCAGTGATGAAAAGTGCTGTCCATCTCATGACAGAGAGGTGATGGACTGATATGCAGAATTAGAGAAACATTTTTGGATGTCTTACAACTTTCAGATGACTTCTGCCATTATTATTCACCTGTTTCTCGCATGAAGAGATGGTTTTTCTCCTGCTGAGACAAGATTCTCTATATGCAGAAGTGATCTCATTTTAACATTTTTTTCCATTGCCAGCCGATTACCTCATCTATCATCCCTACTTTATCACTAATCTTTAATTTCTCCCTGTCTACTGGCTGTGTTCCTATTGCTTAAAAATATTTCCACATCCTCAAAAAACCTTCACTTCATCTATCTATTAATTCTACCCAGACTATTTGTACCCTCCCTTTTGTGGTGAATCTCCTCAAGAAAGCCATCTGTATAGCCACAACTATTTCTTTTCTTCTCACTCTATTCTTAACCAGGCAGTCTGAGTTCTGACTTCATCATTTAACTGAAAAATCTCTCTCTAAATTTATCAGTGATCTCTTAATTTTCAAATTGTACAGATTTTTCTCAATACTCATTCTTCTTCACCTCTCTGTAGCTTTTTTGATCATTCTTTTCTCTGTGACTCTCTCATATCCCTATGTTTTCATTACCCAGCTCTCTCCTGGATCTCTTTCTACCTTTCTGACCACTCCTGCTTGGTGTCCTTTCCTGGATCTTTATCCTGTCCACAACACTAAAAAAGATGTCCCTCAAAGGTTATGTACTGGATCCTTTTTTCTTCTTGCTCTATACTGTTTCACTTGGTATTCATATCAGTTCCTTCATAATCTCTGTGATGAAGATTCTCAGATCTACTTCTACAGCTCTAACTTCTCTCTTGACCTTTTTTTCATATCTCCAGCAGATTATTAAATATTTTAATATGGAAGTTAAATAGACACAATAAATTCAGTATGTCCAAAAATGAGCTCATTAACTTTCTTTTTTAAAAGTATTTTTTTATATTTATTCATTTTTAGTTTTCAACATTTACTTCCACAAGATTTTGAGTTCCAAATTTTCACCCCATCTCACCCCTCCTCTCACCCCAATTTGGCATGCATTCTGAATATACCTTCCTCTAGTCTGCCCTCCCTTCTATCTCCCCCCCCCTTATCTTATCCCTTTCCCCTTCTACTTTCCTGTGGGGCAGGATAGATCTCTCTACCCCATTTCCTGTATTTCTTATTTCCCAGTTGCATGTGAAAACAATTTTTTAAACATGTGTTTTCAAAACTTTGGGTTCCAAATTTTCTTCCTTTCTCCCTCCCCACCCACCCTCATTGAAAAGGCAAGCAACTCAGTATAGGTTATACATCTGCAGTTATGCAAAACACTTTCATCTTAGTCATGTTATAAAAAACTAACTCCATTTCACTTAATCCTATTCTGCCCCTCCATTTATTCTATTATTTCCTTTTGACCCTGTACCTCCTCAGAAGTGTTTGCTTCTGATTAACCCCTTTCCTAATCTACCCTCCTCTCTATCATTCCCCTGCTCTCTTGTCCCCTTCTCCATGTATTTTCCTGTAGGGTAAAACTGATTTCCATACCCCATTGTGTTATGTTGTTCCCTCTTTAAGCCAAATCGCATGAGAATATGATTCACTCATTCCCTCTCACCTTCCCCTGCTTCCCCTTCACTGTAAGAGCCTTTTTCTCTTCTGTTTTTTGTGAGATACTTTATCCCATTCTCTCTCCTTTTCTCCTTCTTCTAGTATAATTCTCTCTCATCACTTAATTTTATTTTCCAGATATGACCCCTTCATCTTCAACTCACCCTGTGTCATCTATCTATTTATCTAGCTATATCTATATCAATACACATACATATATTTTTTTCCCTCCAACCACCCTAATACTGACAAAGGTTTCATGAGTTATAAATATCATCTTTCCATGCAGGAATGTAAACAGTTCAACCTTAATATGTCTCTTATGATTCCTCTTTCCTGTTTACCTCTTCATGTTCCACTTGAGTCACGTATTTGAAAGTCAGATTTTCTATTCAGCTCTGGTCTTTTCACCAAGAACGTGTGAAAGTCCTCTATTTCACTGAATGCCCATTTTTTTCCCCTGAAGGATTATATTCAGTTTTGCTGAGTAGGTTATTCTTGGTTGTAATCCTATCTCCTTTGCCCTCTGGAATATTGTATTCCATGGCCTCCGGTCCCTTAATGTAGAAGCAGCTAAATTTTGTGCTATCCTAATTGCATTTCCACAATACTTGAATTGTTTCTTTCTGGCTGCTTGCAATCTTTTCTCCTTGACCTGGTAACTCTGTAATTTGGCTACAATATTCCTAGGAGTTTTTCTTTTGAGGATCTCTTTCAGGAGGAGATTAGTGGATTCTTTTAATTTCTATTTTGCCCTCTGGTTCTAATATATCAGGGGAGTTTTGCTTGATAATTTCTTGAAAGATAATGTCTAGGCTCTTTTTTTGATCATGGCTTTCAGATAGTCCAATAATTTTTAAATTCTCTCTCCTGGATCAATTTTCCAGGCCAGTCGTTTTTCCAATGATATATTTCACATTGTTTTCTAATTTTCCGTTATTCTGGATTTGTTTTACAGTGTCTTGATTTCTCATAAAGTCACTAGCTTCCAATTGCTCTACACTAATTTTTAAAGAAGTATTTTCTTCAGTAAGCTTTTGGACTCTCTTTTCCATTTGGCCAATTTTTCTTTTTAGGGCATTCTTCTCCTTATTGACTTTTTGGACCTCTTTTGCCATTTGGGTTGGGCTATTTTTAAAGGTGTTATTTTCTTCAGTATTTTTTTGGGTCTCCTTTAGCAAGCTGTTGGCTTGTTTTTCCTGATTTTCTTGTATCACTCTCATTTCTCTTCCCAGTTTTTCCTCTACTTCTCTTACTTGCTTCCCAAAATCCTTTTTGAGCTCTTTATTATGGTAGAGGTCTGCTTCCAATGTGCAGAATGTACTGTCCCAAGCTTTGGGGATTTGTACAGCTGTTTTCAGAGATACTTTTAAGGACCTGAAAATTTTCGGTTCTCCCAAGGTGGTACGATAAGGGGCAAGGTGTTTACTCCTTTACTGGCCTGTGCTCTGGTATATGAGTGACCACAAGCTCTCTTTTCTTTCTTGGAACTGTGAGGAATATTTTCTCTTCACCATCACTACAAGCTTACTCCTCCTTGCACCAGGACCACAGCTCAGAACTATGACCCAGATCCAAGTATGGGAAAAGCAAGAGATTTCTGCCTCAGCACTGGCAAAGAGATTCCTGCAGTCCCCCTCTCATCAGCCACTCAATTTCCCCTCAGTCTGTGGGCTGGAAGCTCAGGAAGCAGCTGCCACCCTGGGGCTTCACTTGGGAACTAGGCTGAGACTTAGCTACTCTCTCACCACAGAAACAGACTTTTCCTACTGACCTTCTAGGTTGCCTTTGGCATTTGTCGGTTGAGAGATCTGGAAACTACCACAGCTGCCCATGATTCAGTCCTCTGAAGGCCTGCTCCAGCTTCACTGTGGCCTGTGAGCCCACACCAAACTGTGCCCCTCTCCCTACCTGGCACGATATACCTTTCTGATCCATCACCCAGGTTGTCTTGGGCTAGAAATTTGTTTCACTCTGTCTTTTTGTGGGTTCTACTGCTTTAGAATTTGTTTAGAGCCTTTTTTTTTAGGTATTTGGAGGGGTTTGGGGGAGATCTCAAATGAATCACTGCTTTCACTCCACCATCTTGTCTCCGTCCCTTCAATCTATAAGGGAATCTAAGGAACTCCTCTCATTTTAGAGAAACCAAAGTGTAGTTTGCTTAAAGGACTAGCAAGAAACCACAGAAGTAAGCAACAGTTGTGATTTGTACTCCAGTCCTTTGACTCCTAATCCACATTGTCACTTAATAACTATAAGAAGGAGCAGGATTAACTAGGTGACCACTGATGTGCTTCAAGGGTGGATCATTTATAACAATGTTTTGTTTATATTATCAATTACAAAATATTGTCATCTTTGGGTATGATATGGAATATCATTTTCAAAATTCTTGTTTGTGTAGAAATATGATTCATTTCTCCCTTTGTTATAAGCAAGATTTGGTTTATTGATACCACAGAGTCAGAAGTAATCTATCATAGCCCCCTGATTTCCAATCATAATTCTCCCATCTCATTTCTGATTCACCATTTGCAGGGTATGAATTCTGTCCTGTGGGCATGAAAAAGGACCACATGAATCCTGGCAGGGTACAATCAAGGAAAATTTGAGTTCAGTTCTGTTAATAAGACAAAGAACATCTCAATGAAATATATACAAGGCCCCTATCTGAGGGTTTCAGTGTTTGGCATAGGGATAGGGGGAACGGGTGGTTGGCAGGATGACAGTACTTTATATTCCTCCTCTAATTCTGTTAAGTTCCTCTCTTTCCAGGGAAACAATGTTTATTCCAATAAAAGTTCAACTTAAAAACTAACAGTAGTTCTTAGAAACATTTACTTCATGAGGGAGAAGATGCTGATAAATAGACTAGGCCTCACTCCCAGAAAGGGGTGGAAAGTATTGCTTTCTGCAGCCTACTCATGACTTATAAAGTAGTAGAAACTATAGGAAAAGGCCTTCTCATAGAGTAGGACTTGGGATATTTTAAGATGATGAAGTTTAAAGATTTCAGATTAAGTTTAAATCCAACTTTTTACAAGAAGTCTTCTTTTTTTGTGCCTTAATATTGTGAATATAATATAATCTGCCCTCTAAAATTACGTCCACTTCACCCTGTTTGTATATCAAATATCCATAGGTGTTTATGAGGTACTTTGCCCATTATAGTATGATCCACTTAAAAAGTAGGGACCGTGTTTTTGTCTTTCTTTTGTCTTCAGGGTTCAGCATTGGGCTTGACATATAGCAAGCCCTTAAAAAATGCTGATCGATTTGACTGGTTGCTAATGAATAAGAAAATATATTCACAGTAAAATCAAATTGTACAATAATAATAGTGATGGATTGGAGGTTAGGGAATAAATATGCACGTGTCCATCCTCTTCCTCTTCCTCTTTCCTTGCTCCCTGTTAGGGAAGGGTCAAAGCTGTCTAAGGAAATACAAAGATGTACTGGTCGTGCTAGCTTGTTCAAAACTAGACTGTGAGAGTTCAGAATTCAATTTTAACTGAGATTTAATTACTTCCAAACTAGTACTGATTTCATCATTCATTCATCTGCAGGTTATGACAGTTTTTAATGGTATAGCAGCTGTTGCCAGTATCTTAGTGAAATTATCAAATAGGCAAATATTTTATACTCTTGTATAGCTTTGTGAATCATTCCCTCATCTATTTAAGTATAAAATTCATCACAGTGAATTGAGCATAATGTAAACACCTTGGATTCAAAGTTAGAAATTCTGGATTCAAATTCTGAATTTATCCTTATTGATTATGTGTTCTTAGGTGAGTAACTTTCTTTCTCTCAGCCCCATTTCTTCATATTGTATAAGAGGAAATTCAATAGGAAGACCTTAAAAGTTACTTCCTCAATCTTCTGATGAACAATTTACTCTAGAGTGGGAATGAGCTTTAATTTTCTCATTTGCTCACTGAAATATGTATCTAACAGACATTAATGTATTCTAATTGGTAGAACGGGGAGGAAGACATTTTTGAGTAAGTGGTTCTCCAGTCCTGAGTAACTACCTTTCTTTCTGTAAGTTTTTCCTTCCCAATAAACATCACCTGTGTGAAGTATAAAATATAAGAAATCAACATTGTAGTCAGTCTCATCACATCCACTAACTTCCATCAATTATGGAAATACTTCTGTTCCTTAACGGCTTCAGTAACTGCAAAGAATCAAGTAATGGTTGTAGCAACAAACTTTGGGAATATTTGAAGTCAAGAACTATTAATGTAAAAATGCAGTCTCTTCTTTACATCTGTTTTTTTTTTCTATCTACAATCTATCCATCCTGCTTCCATTTTAAAATCACAAATGCAGTGGAAGCACATTGATATAACCCAAAGCAAGTCGAAGTTTCTGATTTCACCTTGCCTAGTCTGTTCCATTAATTTATCTATTTTTTATTTAATTCCAAATGTTCTTGTACAGAATGATTTTGATGACTATGATTTATAAGTTTTTGAAGTCTATAAATCAGAGCCTCTCTTTATCTTAGCCTCTATATTCATCATTTCCCTGGATATTTTAGATATTTTGGGTTTTTTATGATTTTTATTATTTTAGCAAATTATGTAAAGCAGTCATATGGTAATTTGATTCATATAACATTAAATATGACCATAAACATCGGAAGCATTGTGATTTTTACTTTATTCATATGATCTTAGCCACAAATCCTGAAATTCCTTCCATCTACTTAAGTTACTTTTTATTTCCTTCAGAAATACTTTGCAAATGAATCTGTACAAGTTTTTGTATATTTTGTAGATTAATCCTTAGATATTTCATACATTTTGAAGTTATTTAGAATGGAATTTCCCTATTACTGCTTTTTTGTTTTGTTTTGTTATTATTATGTAGAAATGCCATTTATTTTTGATGATTTATTTTGTTACCTGCAATGTTGCTAAAGCTATTAATTTATTCCATTAGTATCTCTGGTGATTCCCTAGGATTTTCCATGTATGCTATAGTATCATCACCAAATATCAATATTTTTACCACAGTAAAATCTTTTACCACTTGACTACCTGTATGTATTTAATTTCTTTCTCTTATCTTATTGCAGTTTATTGAATTTTTAGAATTATGTAAAATAATAGTGCAGAGACTGGACATTCTCACTTTCCTTCTATATTTGCTTGGAAGGATATAAAGTATCCCTATTGAATATGACACTTGTTTAGGTTTTAGATAAATGTTTTTAATTGTATTAAAATATTTATCTCTGCCTATATCATACAGAATTTTTAGAATAATTGAGGGTTGTATATTGTTAAAAGCTTTTTCTGCATTTATTAAGAAAATTGTATGATTTTGTATCCCTTTATTTTTAATATGATTCATTATTTTTATTGATTTCCTAATGTTCAAGCATCCTTGCATCCCAGGGATAAATATAAATAGGTCATAATGAATGATTTATTGTATAAATCATTATAGTATATCTGATAGTATTTAAAATTGAATTTAAATTTAAAATACAAATTAAATTAAAATTATTTTAATCAATATTCATAAAGAATGTGGACAGATAGTATCCTTTCTGTGTTTTATTCTTCCCTTGTTTAGGTATTACTGCTATATTTATTTCATAAAAGTACCCTAAGTTACTCTCGCTTTCTAGTTTGAAAATAAATTGTGAAGTATGATTATTAATTATTCTTTAAAGAGTTTGATATAATTATCCTGTGAATCTAGCAGGACCCTTAAGTTTATTTTTTTCCTTTGTTAAATTCCTTTATAACTAGTGAAATTTCTTTTCTGAGATTGGCTAATTAAAGATTTTTATCTGATCTTCTGATAGATTGGATATTATATATACATATATATATGTCCTTACATATGTATATATGTATATGTGTATGTGTGTGTGTACCTCTAATTCTTTTGTATTCTTAGTTACATTGAAGTAACTATTCATATGTTCTGATTATTAATATTATTAGTATTTTTATTTCTTTTGGTTTTGTTGTGACTTCAAAATTCTCATGTACTCATATTAACTTGATTTTTTACCCTCTTATTTTAATTACATTAAATAAAGTTTCCTATTTTTAGTAGTCTTTTCACATAAACAAATTTTAGTTCTGTTTTGTCCAATTTATCTGTATCTCCTCTGATTTTTAATATCTCCTATTTTTTTCTCTTTTTTTGGTTATTTTTTGGGAGGTTCTAATTTTAAATGCATATTCAGCACATTAATCCACTCTGTTTTAAAAATATATGTTCGAAGAGATATAATTATTTCCTTAAGGAATACTTCAATCACATCTCCCAAATTTTGGCATGCTGTTGTATCTGTCATTTATTCCACGTAACTATTATTATTTTTTTTTAAGGCAGACCAACCATTTTATTTTTTTCTGATAGGTTTAGGAATATTGATGGGCAAATAGCTCTTTACATAGGTTTGGAGGGGGTCTCAGGGCAGAGGTGAGAGTATCTGATCCTTTCCTGCCTCGCGGACCGATTCCTCACTACCTTGCTTGCTGTGGCCTGCGCAGCTCGCACAGGAGCGTAGTTTCACATACAGTTTGGGCAGCACATAAGAGTCGAAGACTCTGACCTCGCAGATGTCCCTGACAGCCGCGGCAATGCCTCTAACGGCCGCGGCTTCCACGATGTTATGGATGACGAAATTCTTGATGGCCTTGTCCTTGGGCTCGCAGCGGAGCACAGTTTTTTGCAGCGGTAGGGCTGCAGGCGACTGCGGCCCTTCTTGGCTCGCCCCTTGTTTCTCCTCTTCTTGGTCATCTTGGAAGCCAGGAACCGAAAAAGCTCTTTTTAAATTTCTTTGACTTGTTCTTGGACCCACTCATTATTTAGGATTTCATTGCTAAATCCCCATTTGGATATGTGTCTTTTGATCGTGGTCCCTGAACCAATGATTATTTTAACTGTACTATGCTTCATAAATGATGTATTTTCTATTTCTGCCTTTTTATTATATTTTTGTGATATATCTGAGCTCTAATAAATGGTCATTTTTAAAGTTTCGTGTCATATGGAAAATACATGTAATCTTTGGCAGTTTCACTTACAAGGAGTCATAAAAATTTTGTCTCTATTTTCTCCATAAATGTGTTCAGTTCCATATATTCCCTTTTTTGTCATTCTGTTAGAATAACTTTCCTTTTATGTTTCTGTTAGTATTATCCAAAATTGAGAGCACCATTGAAGCCTCTCTCTTCATTGTATTTTTGCATGTGACTCCTTGTGTCTGAATTAATATTATCTTCATGAATTTATATGTTTAGTCATTTAGAGCATATCATTTTATCACTGATATTGATTTATTATTTATGGTTCTTTCCAGCACAATGTAGTTTCCTTGTTTTTCTCTTTTTTTCTGAAAGTTTATTTTTATTTTGTCAGTATGATTATAACACTTACTTTTCCCAATTTACTTGATGCATGATAATTTTCTTTCACTCTGTTTTATTTTGCATGTTTATTTTGTATTTTTTTCCTTTTATTCAACATATTGTATAATTTTGCTTTCTTATCCAATCTGTCATTCTTTTTCAGTTTGTTATGGCGTTTACATTTAAAGTTACTAGAGTCGAGTTTATATATTCCTACTTTTGCCCCCAATATAATTTTTTAACAAGTCCTGATTTTTTTCCTCTTCTATTGTAAACAAACCATGATAGTTCTTCATTTATTTTAGCTAAATCTATTTCAAAATGTCACTATTCCCAATGGACCTCCATTTATTTCTTCCCATTTGTGAACCCTCTCTTTCATTTTAATATTTGTTTATTAGACAATTTTTCTTTCCTATTTTATCCAATTATTTGATTATTTGCCCCTTTTTACTCTCTTTATGTTAGTCAAGTAGTTTTACCCTTCTTCTCTCCTTCAAGTAGTTCTATTTATTGCTTTTTGTTGTTTTGTTATCTCATTTTTGCACCTTTCCAGGGAGGATTTGTCACACTCATTCTCTTCATTATCTTCTCTTTCTTTCTACTCTAGATTCTATTCTGGTTTTTAACTCCTATACTTATCTAACTCCCTCTCTACTCTTTGTATTCCTTATGGAGTTCAAACTTTTGAAGTTTCCATTCTTGTCTTGAGGAGCTTGCCACACTGATCCCCCTTTTTCATTGCACCTCAGTCTTAGAAAATACTAAATACTAAATAATACTAAATACTGCAGATGACAGCGCTCAATGGCAAGAATGCCCCCCATGATTATATTGCCCACTATTGTCCAATCTATACATTCCCCTTGATTACCTGCTTTCCATATTTGCTTTACAATTCTCTCTCTGATTTAATGTCCTCCCGCTACCCAGGTGACAGTTGCTTTTAGGAATTCCAAACCCCACCCAATCCCATGGCAGAATTAATTATCTTTTCAAGTTCTAAATCCCCAAAGACAACAGCCAACATATGAAACTCATCTTCCTTTATAAAACATCTCCTTTGATTGATAAGAAGATTTATCAATGGAACCGCCTCCATTCATCAAAACAATGGTTTCCTCTTTTGCCTCCCTCTTCAGTCCTTTCACTTTTTCCCTCATTTATACTGCTGCAGATTCTTCTGAAGGACCACAAATATTATATTCTCCTTACTACTATTCATTTTGACCTATGCACATCAAACACTCCCTTCTGTTGTCCTCCTCTCCTTTCCTCTTTTATGCACTCTCACAATTTTTAAAGTAGTCCTATTAAAAAAAAAAAAGATATGACTGTAGGCAACTCTTAATGTTCTTTCCATATTGTCCCAGATTAACCTTTCCACTACTGCCTCCATTACACTTCCACTTTCACCCCTATCTTCTTTGATACCTTTAGAAAGAGGTCTTTTACCAGTTTTTCTGTTGTTGCTCTATTGCTTTTGCTATTTTTAGTAGATGCATTCATTTGCCCATCTTATATTTCTATTTTATCAGATTTGTGAGAAGCAAATGATTTCTCCCAATCTTGTTTCCTTTATAAGGACATTTTGACACCTCTATCATTGAACACTAATCTTTTTTTTTTCATTTATGTTTAAGCTCAGAGTTTTAGACTAGTTGATCCGAAGCGATATATACTGAGCCTTATTGCTCTTCAGAACATGCTATTTCATCACATCCTGCATCTTCTGCTGGTGTAGAATATTCTTCTGATTTTTGAATTTCCTTTCTTTTATATTTGAAAGTTTTTCTTATGGTCACTTGAAGAATTTGTTGTTTCTGAATTGAATTGCTATATTTAACTACTATGGGTTTTTATGTTTTTGTTTGTTTGGTTTTTTGGAAGCACTCGATACATTCTTTGAATTTGGTATTTCCATTTTCGTGCTCAGAATTTCTAGAGAGTTTTCTTGTTTTATTTGTTGAATTATACTGTTCAGTGTTTTTTGACTTATTGTGTTCTTTTGATGTGCCTATATTCTTTAGGTTGGGGTGTATGATGTGTCCAGGGAGGATCAGTACCTCTGGTGAAAGTACTTGCTGAGCTCTTTCAGGGCTGCTCAACCACCTTTGGTGTCTACTAGTCATCTAACTCTCACCTATGGCTCCAGAAAGCTATGTTATGTGTGGAGGCCACACCATGGTGAAACCATTTTGGCAGATGGGCAAAACAAAGTTGAGGGTAGCCAACAGGCTTCAAATCCATCAGTGAGTTAGAGGATTGTTTACCCAATCATGTGAAGACTACTCTTGTTGGAATGGGTAGACAAGAACAGTTTTGCTTCGACAGCCATTAAGGTGGCTGAAGCAGGCACTATGGAGTACTCAGAGCTTGATCAGATATAGAATTTGCCAAGTTCATCTACTACATCCTGGGTCATCACCAGTCATCTTGACCTCTGTCTTGCCATTGTAAGCCAATGTCTCTGGAAGAGACAACGAGGATGTAGACTCTGTGCAACTATGCCTCCCTTAAATCAAATTCATGTTCAATTCAAGACATCACTAATTATCCATTAGATAATTTCCCTTGAAGTCATATGGCAACAGTGAGATACAAAGCAGCAGATGTGGATGCACTAGAACTAGCCACAACCCTGCACGTAGGTGTCCAAGGGTATTGGATCCTCTTCTTGCTGGACTGAAGCAGCAGTGGGTTTCAGCAGCCACCTTGGTTTTTGAGGAGCCATATTGGTCTGATCACCCACGGCTGAATGCATTGTACCCCAACTCCAGCATTGTAATGTCATTGGTATTCAAAATAAAAGATAAATAACAATCATTATGTTGTCTTCTATACATCCTGTCTTTAAGACTAGTGTGGTGTTTGAAGAAAGTAATTTTTTTCTTAATATTATTGCTGTTTGCTTTTGTTCCACTATATTATCCATCATTTCCATGTATTTGTGCTGCCAATCCATTATCCTCTCTTTCGTTTCTTTAGTAAGATTTCCATCACAAATTTATACTTCTCTATTCTACCAATTATTTCTGCTGTGCAGGCCATGACATCTGCTTTTATAATTTTAATTTCTCTATTAAACAACTCAGGAACAGTTTATTTTGGTCACATGTTCTCAAATTCCACAGGGTCCTCTCATTGAATTATTTTCTTTTATTTTCAAAACTTTATTCATAGAAGCCTGAATTCCTTTACTAGTCCTAGACACTATATTTCCTTCTGCTGTTAATGTTTTCACTGTTGATGCATCTTTTTATTTTCAAGGTCTTCGAGTTTTCTTTTTTCCAGAAATCTTTGTTAATTTCAGTTATTTCCCATTCCAGGCCCTTATTTCCCCTGTTTCTCAATTTATGACTCCCTCATCTTTGAAAATTTTTCCTTTGGGGTTCTCAAAATAGCTCAATCTCCTCCCATACTGGGCAATTCTTGTTTCACTAGCCTAGGTCTCTTAACTGAGTGACTAATAGGATTCTGGGCTCTTTCCTTCAGGGTTAGCGATTATCATGTACTTTACCCCCCTAGAAGCCTCCTCCCACAACACACACAAAGTGTACTGTCAAGTTCCCTCTGGTCCATAGTTCTTTGAACTAGAAGTTCAGAATACCACCACACTGGTGCTATTGCATGTAACATTGGTTTCTGTTACTTTTGGAGTTTGGATCTTTGAAGTTCTAGGAAGACAGAGGAGGGGTTGGGATGTGAGTTAAACTGTAATTCAAGCCCAACTAAGTGTCTTGATCCATTTGTTCTTTGGCTCTTCCATCCTGCTGAGTTCTCTTGCAGCACATAATACTGCATCACACTATTACACCCTCATCATGGTTCTGCTTTTGGGGGCTTAAATCTTTGTAGCACCAGGAAGAAGAGGGAAGAGAGACCAGGTTTGCAAGCCAATAGGTCAGGTCATCTAGTTCACCCTTGCTGTCAGAAGCATATATTTGCTGAGAGAGGGGGTGCTGAGAAACCTCGAGGTAGGCATTAGTTATTGGAATTTTTTTCACCTTCTTTTTATTTTCCTGTTTCTTGATGTCCTAGACCTTGTATATAGCTAAAGTTGCTTTATAATTGACACACAGTTTCTATCTTGGAGTGGTTTAAGAGATCTTGAGAATTAGAAAAACGACTAGTTCTCCATCTTGTTGGTAACGTAATTTGGAAGTTATTTCCTTCTCAAGAAGAATGTAATGTCCTTTATATCTGGGAAAGTCTAGCAAGCTTGATTTATATGCTGAACATACAGCACAGTCCCTAGAACATGGTAAATTCCTAATATATGGGATGTATTTGTCTTGTTTATCCTCCCTAATTCTCTCTCCACCTTCTATTTCTCATTCAACCCTCCTCCTTCCCTCCTTCCTTCCTTCCTTCTCTCTTCTCTCTCTCTCTCATCCTCATCCATGTGTCTCTATACCTATCTATAAGTATGTGTGCGTGTATGTATGTATGTATGTATGTATGTATGTATGTGTATACACGCACACATGCCACTAGATCTAATTATAGATAAGCTCCTGAGGCAAAAATAAACCACTCTTGGGAATGGGAATCTGTGCTACTTGTGAGCCTATTTAGTATACATTACTTATTGACCTTTGAATTTCTCATATTCTGTGACTTTATATTTTACATGCAAAGCATATTTAATCTTTCCTTTATGAGATTATATTATGCACATTTAATGATTTTACAAACAAGTTAAAAAATTAAGCACTTTGGCATCAATCCATTTTGTAGACATAATACAGGACATACAATGGTAAACCTGAAGCAATTTATATACATACACTCAGTTACTAACTTGAAAGTTAATGTGATAGAATGCCAGCCTTGGAGTCAGGAAGACATACATTCAGATCCTGACTGATAAGGCTATAAGTTGCAGTTATGCACAGAGAAAGGATGTTTCCACATCAGGTGTTTCTATAGTGCTGAAAGGTATGGACCTGCCATCTACCTATAAAAAAAAATGACTAATTTACTTATAGACCTGTATTTAGCCAGTTGTACTCCTCTTCTTGGCAACCAACAGTACAGTTATGAAATGATATTTGGTATTCACAATTGCTAGGAGCTCTTAGTGTAGAATTTATGCCAGCTTTATTTTTGTAGCAGATTAGTTTAGCTAATTTAATACATTCCCATTTTGTTTTCTGATTTTTCTTTCATTTTCAGACTCATTTTCCAGTTCTGCTCAACTGGCAAATTAACCTTAATTGTCAATGGCTGCATTACCTCTGCCTTGGGAGAGCTGTTCCTTACTACAGCTGGAAATTTTAAATCTGTTATACAAATTGGCAGCAATCTATCTAGACTCCACTTTCCATACTTAGTTTTGTCAAAGTAAAATTAAATGTAATTAAGAAGTCTGTGCTTCCTGTTACACTGTATCTTTCTATACCATATTTCTTACACAGCCTATCTTTCAAATATTTAAATTGGTTTATTAATTCATTCTTATGACTCAGGGGTAGAGTTTAAATTTATATGCAAATGTCACAAGTTCTAACAGTCTTTAGTTATCTCATTTCTCAGAGTATGATTTCATATCACAGATACTATACATAATCCTTGGGAAAAAGAATGGCTTTCTACAGTAACTTTTCATTCTAGAACTGACTAGAAATTTTGGAAGAAATATAATTTTATGCTATCCTTGACACCTATATTCACAAACTCATCCCACAAGCTATCCCACAATTGACATTCAAGTTCACAAAATGAAATATCAAGGTTCAGACAAGAACACATATCTATTGTCAAAGGAGCAACCAAAGCCAAAACACAATGCATTATTGATGATGATGATTTAAAATAGTATTTAAAGGAATAGTCACATGATTTGAAGGAATTTTGACATGCAATTTTCCATCTGTAAAAGAATCAAGTCTGTTTTCAAAAATCACCAGGGAAGAATACTCATTCCCCTTGAGATACTGCTCCATTTAACAACCTTTACTTACAAGTATGTTTCCCTCAGAAAACCTATTTTTTATATTTGTTTCTTTTTTTTCTTTTCTAAGGAGGCAGTAGAGAACAGTCTTCCATTGACCTTTTAAGTAAAAAAAAATGTATAATTGAATCATTGATACAGCTTTCTGTTTTTTTTTTAGTAAGTAGTTTCTATTCTTTTTTGTTTACCTGAAAATCTGTGCTTCCCAAACATCTTCAGTTTTTTTCTAACTTGGAGGGATAAAAAGAAGAAGAGACAGCTCTTCTTGCTATCACATGGACAAAAGAAAGAAGAAAACACAATTGACCTCTAGCTAACAATTTTTGAATATCAGAAAGGAAACTTGATCTTTGTGATACCCTGGAAAAATGGTGAACTTCATTGAAGCTCTAACTCTGATATGTGTGTGTGTGTGTGTGTGTGTGTGTGTGTGTGACCTTGACATCAAAAATTAACCTCCTTGATTTCCTTACCTTTAATACAAAGGAGTGGGAGTAGATGGCCTCCCTTCTACCTTTGTAACTGTGATACTATGAGATGCCAATAACATGATAACTGCTTTCCCCCACTATTAAGTTATTAATTCATTAAAATACGAAGTATGACTTCAGTTTAATTACATTTCCGAATAAGCCAAAAATAGCATGCAGTCTTTGATGGGTCTGTTGAATACATATAGAAAACTATTTGCCACATATCATCTTTCTTGTCTTGTGATCTAAGTTAAGTGATTTCCCCAAGGTCATATAAGTTATAAGTGTCAGAGTGAGGGTTAGAACCATGATTCCCTCACTCCATAATTAATGTTCTATCCATTAAAACATTTTGTATACCTGAACTCTAAATTAACCTCAAATTTTTTTTAATATTGCTATACTTCTGAATATAAAGAAAACTTGCTGGTTATTTTGATTCAGGAAGAAGGGAGAAGCATGAGAGTGAATAATTTTCTTTTACTAGCAATTGTTCCTGAAAAAGAATGGATTGATATAGGCAGAAAAGTTTAATTATAAGTATTGATGATGCAGTAGGGAGACAGAAGCTGTCAATATTCTGTAGGGGGATCTAAGCGTTTGGAACATTTTAATTCATCTGTTGGCATTTACTAATTAGCTCCTTCATGTTGGGTTATTCAAAGCATACTCTAGGGCAGGGGTGGGGAACCTGTGGCCTTGAGGGCACATGTGGCCTTCTAGGTCCTTGGGTATGAACTTTGACTGAGTCCAAGTTTTATAGAACAAATCCTTTTATTAAGGGGATTTTTTGTATAAAGTTCGGATTCAGTCAAAGGGCTGCACTTAGGACCTGGAAGGTGACATGTGGCCTGAAGGCCACAGGTTCCCCATCCCTGCTCTAGGAAATGCCCCAGAAGCAGAGGCCAAGGAATCCCTGCTCTTAAAGAAGGTGCTTTCTTATTTGGGGCTTGATGTGAATATTAAGAAGAATTTTTTAAAAATGGTTAATCAACAAAAAGGGCATAAAATATCTGTTAAAAAACTAATGTAAAAAATATTTTCCTGAAAGTTTCCAAAATGAGAGGTTACAGAAGGAAAGAGAAGACTCATTCACTTCTAGCAAAAGTGAAAGCACAGAGCAAAGGAAAGGCATAATCATAATCCCTCCTTAGAAAAAAAGAACATTAAACATTTTGTAATATCTCACTCATCTAGAAATCACTTATCCATGAATCAAAATTTTGTAGAACAAAAACCAGGCATTGGAAGGAGAGGAAAGAAATGTGGGCAGAAACTAAAAAACTGAGAAAACAGAAACAAAACAAAACAAAAAGGTCCCTTATGAGCTGAAACAAATATTCTAATATCCAGATACTAAAGCTAACATTTTATTCATAGGACAGACCCATTGGCCTCCTACAGAGGTAAACTTGCTTTATTTTTAAGAGAATTCCAACAAGTTTTATGACATGTATTTCCAGTTCACAATAGATAAAAAGCAGCAAAACTAAAGAAGTATCTTTTGATGAAGGACAAAGTGGCAAAGCCAGATATTATAACTCACAGTCTAACAATGAGAGAGAATAAAGACATTGAAAAAAATAAAAAAAAGTTAAAAAATTAAAGAGGTTTTTTTTTTAAAAATCACATAATGTTAGCAATTAAGGTCATCTATTCTGATCTTGTTTAAAGATGAGAAAACTGAAGCCCAAAATCAATAATTGGTGTGATCATAGTCAAATCACAAGCAAGTAAATGTCAAAGCCAAAACTCAAATGAAAGCTTTTTTTTTTCCCTCCAAGCTCAGCATCTGTTATAGTAGAAGGAAAGAAAGAAAGAAAGAAAGAAAGAAAGAAAGAAAGAAAGAAAGAAAGAAAGAAAGAAAGAAAGAAAGAAAGAAAGAAAGGAAGAAAGAAAGAAAGGAAGAAAGAAAAAGATGACAGCCTATGATAATTTATTTTAGGGGCAAAGAACCTCATGTCTTCCAATTGTCAGTAAGACTATTACTGTACTACAGTGTAAGACAGTAAATGTAACTACAGAATTTCAAAATAGTAAAGAGCATAAGAAGGTCTCAGTTTCAACTTGTTCCTTAAAATCGCTTCCTCCCTTACTTATCTTATAAATAGACATCCAGGAGGAGCAGAGACAAGATGGTGGAATAGAGAAATTCTGGAGAGCCAGAGACAGCAAAAACTTAGGGTGAGAGTTATTTTTCCCCAATACCATGGCTACATAGGGGGTTGGAAGGAGAATTCTGTTATGTTGGGGTGGGTGCAGGTCTGGAGTACATATGTCAGCAACATCACCTGTGGGACTAGGCAATGGTGACACTAGCAGCATGTTTGGAATCTCTTAGACCAGAAATAGTAAGGAAATTGGGAAACTGGAAAGAAAGAGATTGTAAGAGACTGCTTTGCTAGCATTTAACATAAAATAATCAATTATCTGGCAATTACATTGCCCATACACACTTCTGGTTCCCAATTCCAGGTTGGAGAGGAGCAGTTTTGGTTCTAAGGTTGCAGAGGCAGTGAGGAGCTGTAGTGCATTTAGCTACAAGGGACTAGGGGTCCTTCCTGGGTAAAAAGCAGAAAGTAGACCAAGAGAGCAGTGACTTTACCTCTCTTCAGGTCACATAACCTTAGGAGCACTGAAAACACCCAAACTTCCTAAAGTAGCTCTAAAACAGCAGTACAACATAGCCTGGCAGAATCCCAGGTGAGCAGAGCCCAGTGTTACCTTCAAGTTCAGAGTCAAGAAACTCGCTGGAAAAATGAGGTGAAAGAAAGAACCTGAACATAAGGTTACTATGCAAAAGGGAAGATTAAGACACAAATACCCAAGAAGGGAATGATGTCAAAATGACTGCAAGCAAGGCCTCAAAGAAAATAGATTAATTGGAAAGAAGCTCAACAAAATTTTTTAAAGAGATTTAAAAATTTTGAAAATCAAATAAGAGTTAAAGAGAAAAAATAGGAAAAGAAATGAATGTAAGAAAAGAAAATTATGAAAAAAATTAATAGCTAGGTAAAAGTAAACAAAAACACAAAATAAGAACACCTTAAAAATAGAATTGGACAAATGAAGAAAGAGGTGCAACATTTCACTGATGAAAATACCTCTTTAACAATTACCCAAATGAAGAAAAAAAAAGATGTAGGAAAACTCAATGAAGAAAATCCTTAAAAATTAGAATTGGACAAAAGGAAACTAATGACTCAATGGCAAATCAGGAAACAATAAAAGTAATAAAAACAGACAAAAACACAAAACATCTCATCAGAAAAACAACTGACCTAAAATGTATCAAAGAGAGATGATTTAAGAATTATTAGGCTTCTGAAAATCTTAATAAAAGTAAAAGACTGCACATTATATATCAGGGAAAACTGCCCAATATCTTAAAACTGGAAGGAAAAAACAGAAACTGAAGACAGATACTGATCAAAATGAAAAATCCTAGGAATATTATAACCAAATTCCAAAGCTCACAGATCAAAAAGAAAATACTTCAAATAGTCATAAAGACACAATTCAAATGCTTTTGCATCACTTTCAGGACCCCACAGGTTTTAGAATCTACCACTTTAAAGGAGCAAAAGGTTTGGAATATTGTATTTCAAAAGACAAATAGGACAGAATTATAACAAATAATAATCTATGCAGCAAAACTTAGTATAATGCTTTAGGGAAAAAAATTAAATATTTAATGAACTAGAGAACTTTCAAGAATTTCTGATGAAAATACCAGAGATAAATAGAAAATTAAACATTCAAATATGAGACTTCAGCATAAAAATGTAAACATGAAAGAGAAATCATAATGGGCTCAGTGATGTTTACATTCATTTATGGGAAGATGAAAAATAAAATTCCAAAGATTTTTTTTTCAATATTAAGGCAGTCAGAAGGATTCTACAAAAGTTAGAGAGGCCCACAAGAAGTATTGTGAATAAATTTGATTACAAATTTTAAAAGTTTTTACACAAACAAAATCAATGCAGGTAAATTTCAAAGGAAACCAGGGAACTTTTGGGGAAGTTTATAGGAAGTTTCACCTACAAAATCTTCATTTCTCAATTATATAAGATACTGAGCCAAATTTATATAAAAAATAGGCATTCCAAATAATAAATGGTTAAAAGATATGAACAGTTTTCATAAAAGAAATAAAAGCTATCTGTAGACATATGAAATAAATATCTAAATCTGTATTGATTAGAGAAAAGTAAATTAAAACCACTCAGAGGTTGCACTTCAAACCTTTTAAATTGGGTAACATGACAGAAAAGGAAAAGGGCAAACACTGGAATGGATTGAGAAAAAAAAACCTCACATTAATGTGCTGTTGTAAAGTTCTGAACTGGTCCAACTATTCTGGAGGACAATTTTGAACTATGCCCAAAGTAGTATAAAACTGTACATACCCTTTGATTCGACAATACCACAACTAGATATGTATCCCAAGGAGATCAGACAAAAGAGAAAGAGACCTATATATACATATATATATATTATATATATATATATATACATACATATATACATATACACATACATATATACATATACATATATATATATACATACATATATACATATACACATACATATATACATATACATATATATATATATATATATACACACACAAAATATATAGCAGCTATTTTTGTGGTAGCTAAGAATTGGAATTTAAGGAGATGACTTTTCTATTATGGAATGGCTGAATGAATCATCATATGTGGTTGTGATGAAATACTATTTTGCTATAAGAATTGCTGATCAAAATGGTTTAAGAAAAATTTGACACCTATATGAACTGATGCAAAGTGAAATGAGAAGAATTGGGAGAACATTGTACACAGTAACAGTAATATAAGCTTGACCAACTGTAAAAGACTTAGCTACCCTGATGAAGACAATGCTCCAAGATAATTCCAAAGGATTCATCATGAAAAAAATGCTATCTACCTCCAGAGAGAGAACTGATGAACTCTGAGTGCAGATTTGAATTTATATACATATAAACATATATATGTATGTACATGTATATGTATATGTATATGTATATGTATATGTATATGTATATGTATA
Organism: Phascolarctos cinereus; assembly: GCF_003287225.1. NCBI lineage: Eukaryota > Metazoa > Chordata > Mammalia > Diprotodontia > Phascolarctidae > Phascolarctos > Phascolarctos cinereus. The sequence continues at coordinate 71,083,859 of NW_027555847.1, read as the reverse complement.
TGTATATGTATATGTATGTATATGTATATGTATATGTATATGTATATGATTTGAACACCTTAAAAAAGACTGTTAAAAATTAATTTTAAAAAGTCCAGATTATATAGAACAAGTACTTGTTTGAATCCTCAAAGTTTGCTTTTGACTACCGCCTCCTTCAGTCCCTTCCCCCTTTTATTATCCCTTTCCCTTTTCTTCCCCTTTAGTCTTACTGCTGCTTCCCTCCCTTCTTTCCCCCCTCCCTTTTCTTTCCCCTTTTCCCTCCTACTGCCTATAGGGCAAGTTAGATTTCTATACTTAACTGATTATATTATGCCCTTCTTGAGCCTAATCTGATGAGAGTAAGGTTCAAACAATGCTCCCCACCTTTCCCTCTGCTGTAATAGGATTTTGTGTCTTTTCCTATAATGTAATTTACCCTTGTCTGCCTCCTCCTTTTTCAGTACCTTTTCTAAGATTAGATTGATCCACTTATTTGGATCCATTTAACTTGATTAGATTTTTTTTTATCATTACATCAAAGTCAACTAATATCCACCCTCTTTATGTATACTCCTTTAACAAGGTGTAATAACAATACAGTTCTCAAGGGTTGCAAATCTCATATTCCCTTGTAGGGGTTTAAACAGCCTCCCCCCCTTATTAACAGCATATTGTATCCTTCTGTCCCATTTACCTTTTTAAGTCCTTCTTGAGTCCTCTACTTGAAGATCAAATTTTTTGTTGAGCTCTGGTCTTTTTATCAGGAAAATTTGGAAGTCTCCTATTTTGTTGAATATCCACCTCCTCCCTTGAAAAATGATGCTCATTTTTGCTGGGTAATTAATCCTTGGCTGCATTCCAAGCTCCTTTGCCTTTCAGAATATCATGTTCCATGCCCTGCGGTCTTTTAATGTAGAAGCTGCAAGGTCCTGTGTAATCCTGACTGTGGTTCCATGATATTTAAATTCTTTCTTTCTGGCTGCTTGCAGCACCTTCTCTTTCATCTGGTAATTTTGGAATTTTGCTATTATATTTCTTGGCGTTGTCAATTTGGGATCTCTTTCAGGTGGTGATAGGTGGATTCTTTCTATGGTTATTTTCCCTTCTGGTTCTAGGACTTCTGGGCAGTTTTCCTTTATGATTTCCTGAAAGATACTGTCCAGCTCTTTTTTTCATCATGATTTTCAGGTAGTCCAATAATTTTTAAATTGTGTCTCCTGAGTCGATTTTCCAGGTCAGTTATTTTACTGATGAGGTATTTTACATTTTTATCGATTTTTTCATTTTTTTGTTTCTGTTTGACTGATTCTTGCTCTCTCATAGAGACATTAGTTTCCATTTGTCCAATTCTAGTTTTTAACAGATTGTTTTCTTCTGTTAGTTTTTGTACTTCCTTCTTCAACTGGCCAATTGTGTTTTTTAGGGACTTGTTTCCTTCAGCATACTCTTCTGTTAGATTTTGTACTTCCTTCTTCAACTGGCCAATTGTGTTTTTAGGGATTTGTTTTCTTCAGTGTACTCTTCTGTTAGTTTTTGTCCTTCCTTCTTCAATTGGCCAATTGTGTTTTTTAGGGACTTGTTTTCTTCAGTGTATTTTTTTTCCAACTGGCCAATTGCATTTTTGAAGGACTCTTTTACCTCTCTCATTTGACTATTAAAATCCTTCTTGAGCTCTTCTAAGAAGGCTTTTTGGGCTTCAGACCAGTTCATATTCCCTTTTGTTGTTGCAGATGTGGGTTTGTTGACAATGTTGTCCTCTTCAGAATTTCTGTCTTGATCTTCACTCTTCTCGTAATATGAGTCTATGGTACGTTTCTTTTTACTCATGGTGTTTCCTTATTCCCTGGCCTTTAAAGAGATTGAGCTCTCCTGCTGGGGAACAGAGGGTACTGACCCAAGCTTCTTGTGTTGGGAGCCTAGGTCTTGGTCACTACTAATGCACGGGGAGATTCCTTTGCAGTGGAGTGCCAAGGCTCCTGGTGGTTTTCTGAGCTGGTTTCCACCGGTTCCCCCGCCCTCACTGAGGCACTCTGAGGTCCAGGTGTTGGTGTTTTGCCTGCTTTACCACCTGGGCTTCAGGATTTCTTCACAATTGGAGGCTTCCTACAGCTCACCTGGTGTTGGGTTGGAATCAGCAAGACCAGGGCTTTAGGAAGCCTTTAGGTTGTTTTCTTCACCTCCTTTCAGATGAATGCTGCAGGGTACTTATCTGCCTGGGGCCCCTTGTTTTTGCTGAGGCACTGAGAGATCCCTTTGCTGAGCTTACTGAACTGCTGCTCCTTGGCTTTCTTCTAGTTCAGGTGTTCCAGGGTTTTTTTTTTTTTTCCTGGGCTTATATTTTCTGGGTTTGCAGAGGTTGACAGGGGAGAGTGAGAGCGACTACCTTTTCACTCCGCCATCTTGGCTCCCGGAAACGGAAGTCTGAATCCTCAAAGTTTGGATTCAGTCAAAAGACCACACTTAAGGACCTAGAAGGCCACATATGGCCTCAAGCCTCAGTTTCCTCACCCTGGGGCCCAGACTTTTCTAATTGGTCTAAAATTGAGAACAATCGATAGAAGTTGAAAAGAGACAGATGTCGACTTTATCTTAGCAACAGCTTCCTCAAAGTGGAATAGACTTATCCAGCATGTAGATAATCCTTCTAAAACACGGTTGGATAACTATTTCTCGAGGATGTAGTAGAAAGAATTCCTGCTTAGCTAGAGGTTGTACTAAATAGACACTAAGACTAAGATCCTTTCCAGCGATGAAATTTCATGATTTTTTTTTCATTATAGAGCATATGGAAATAAACAATAATGTTTCCAAGCTAAAAAACCAGCACCAGAAGAGGATAATGATTAGCCATTCCCACCTAATTCATATAATTAACATACAAAAAATAGGGAAATCTACTAGAATGACTCCCTATAACCAACATAATTAAAAGCCAAGATAAGAAGTGGAGCCAAGGTAAAAGCAGTGACTTGCTTGAGCTCTTCCTCAAACTCCTCCAAATACCTGTAAAAAATGGCTCTAAACAAATTCTAGAGCAGCAGAACCCACAAAAAGACAGAGCATAACACATTTCCAGGCCAAGACAACCTGAAGGGTTTATTGGAAAGGTCTTTTTAAGGATCAGAGGACTTGGAATATGATATTCTGGAGGTCAAAGGAGCTAGGATTAAAACCAAGAATCACCTACCAAGCAAAACTGAGTATAATCCTTCAAGGGAAAAATTGGATATTTAGTGAAAAAGAGGACTTTCAAGCTTTCTTGATTAAAAGACCAGAGCTGAATTAAAAGGCAAGGTAACATATGATAAATGTCACCAGTAATAGAAAGCTTTATTTTGTGTCATCCATAATGTAAAATGATTGAAATAAAATAATTACTGGCAATTACAATCAGCTGTGGATTTGGAAACCAGATAATAAAGCTCCTAAGGGCTATGAAAAATAAATAAAATAAATAAAAATGAGACATCCTATGAGTTAAAATAAGATAATAGAGTGAGATTTGTAGGGGATTTTATGTGTCATATAATTTAATATCTTTTGCCTTCTCTTACCCAAGGAAACTGTAGCCCAGATAAGTTAAATGAGTTAAGGTCACACAGGAAGTATGCAGCAAAACCGGGATGTGAACACAAGTCTTCTGACTCCATGTCATACATTCCTTCTAGTACAACTTACTATCACTTCGTGAAATGAATTTTTCTTTCCCATTACTCTTCTGTCATTATTGTTGTTATTAAAACCTCCTTCCTGGCTCTTAGCTTTATTTTTTTGACAGCAATATTATTCTTTAAGTGAGCTTTGGGTTAGTGAGTTATTACTCAAGTTATTATAAAATTGGCAGTTTGATATGCCTTAGAGTTTGTCCAACACATACATGTATGGTGACCTCTAAACTATGTACCATATTGAAATCTCAATCTATTTTTCTTTTTAAGTGCTGTCTCCTCATATTACTCCAGGGTTTGGATAAAGAGTTTTCTCCAATGGGAAGTCACACACTGCCCCCACCTCAAAATTAGGATCATAGATCTAGACCTGGGAGGGACAGCATAAGATATTACATCATGTCCAATCTCCTTATTTTATAGATAATGAAACTGAAACCAAGAAAGGTTAAGCGACTTTTCCAAAATCCCAAAGCATAAGATATGGAATTTGAACCCATGTCTTCCAACTCTAGAATGAATACCCTTCATCTTAATTGATAATTCAGAATCACCAATTAAAGATTGTGTCCATTGTTTAAGAAGGTAGGAATGTAGCTCTTTCCAGCTACATGGGGATCTTCCGAGGTGGCAACAAAAAGTACCGGGTGCCAAGGCTGGACGTGGGCACCTTCTCCCAGGACTCTGAGGGCTGTACCTGAAAAACAAGGATTATTGATGTGGTCTATAACGCATCCAACAATGAGCTGGTCCAGACCAACATGCTGGTGAAGAATTGCATCGTGCTCATCGATAGCACCCCATACCACCAGTGGTATGAGTCCCACTATGCCTTGCCCTTGGGCAGGAAGAAAGGAGCCAAGCTGACTCCTGAGGAGGAAGAAATTTCAAATAAAAAGTGGTCAAAGAAGATCCAGAAGAAATATGAAGAACGGAAGAAGAATGTAAAGATCAGCCCACTTCTGGAGAAACGGTTCCAGCAGGGCAAGCTACTTGCCTGCATCGCATCCCCGAGCAGACGGCTACATGCTTGAAGGCAAAGAGCTTGACTTCTACCTAAGAAAGATCAAAGCCTGAAAGGGCAAATAAACCTTAACTTGGACATTCTCTAATGAAATAAATACCCATATTGTTAAAAAAAAGGTGGGAATGTAACAGCAAGAGAAAGAAAGAGAAATTCCATTTAAAGTTACTGCAGACATTTAAAATATTTAGGAGTTTACCTGCTGGAACAAACCCAAAACTATATGAACACAATTATGAAACACTTTTCACACAAATAAGTCAGATCTAAATAAATGAGGGGAAAAAAATCAGTTGCTCATGAGTAGGCCAAACTAATATAATAAAAATGGCAATTCTATCTATGTTAATTTACTTATTGAATGCCACACCAATCAAACTACCAAAAATTATTTTATAGAGCTAGAAAAAATAACAACATTCATTTGGAAGAACAAAATTTCCAGAATATCAAGGGAACTATGAAAAGAAATGCTGGGGAATGTGGCCTAGCCATACCAGATCTTAAATTGTATTATACAGCAACAATCATCAAAACTACTTGGTATTGGCTAAGAAATAGAATGGTAGATTAGTGGAGTAGGTTAGGTACACAAGACAGTAATCAATGACTATAGTATTCTACTGTTTAATAAGTCTAAAGACCCTAAAATCTGGTAGAAGAACTCATTATTTGACAAAAACTGCTGGGAAAACTGGAAAAGAGTATGGCTGAAACTAGGCATAGACCAACATATTACATCACATACCAAAATAACGTGTAAAGGCTGATAGTATAAGCAAACTGGGAGAGCAAGAATAATTAACCATCAGATTTATGGAGAAGAGAAGAACTTAGGATCAATCAAGAGATAGAGAACATTATGAAATGCAAAATGCTTTAGATTACATTAAATTGAAAAGGTTTTGTATGAACAAAGCCAATGCAACCAAGATTGGAGGTAAACAGAAAACTGGGAAAGAATTTTACAGCCAGTGTCTCTGATAAGGGCCTCATTTCTAAAATATATAATGAAAGAAGTCAAATTTATGAGAATCCAAGTCATTCCCCAACTGATAAATGGTCAAAGGATATGAACAGGCAGTGCTCAGCTGAAGAAATTAAAGCCACCTATAGTCATATAAAAAATGCTCTAAATCACTATTGATTAGAGAAATGCAAATCCAAACAACTCTGAGGTACCACAATTATACCCATCAAATTGGCTAACATGACAAAACAAGAAAAATGACAAATATTGGAGAATATGTTGGAAAATTGGAATATTAATGCTTTGTTGGCGCAGTCGTGAAATGATCCAACCATTTTGGAGAGCAATTTGTAACTATGCCTAAAGGGCTAAAAGATGTACATACCCTTTGAGCCAGTAATATCTCCTCTAGTGCTATATGCCAAAGAAAGCATAAAAATGTGAAAAGAACCCATAAGTACAAAAATATTTGTAGCACCTCTTTCTGTAGTGGCAAAGAATTGGAAATTGATGGGATATCCATCAATTGGAGAACTGTTGAAGAAGTTTTGATATGTGAATGTAATGGAGTATTATTGTGCTATGAGAAATGATGAGCAAGCAGACTTTAGAAAGCCCTGGAAAGACTTACATTAAATGATGCAGAGTGAAATGAGAAGGGGCAGGAGAACATTGTCCACAGTAATAGCCATGTTGTGTGATGACTAACTTTGATAGACTTAGCTCTTCTCAGGATTGCAAGGATCTAAGACATCTCCAAAAGTCTCATGATGGAAAATGCTATCCACATCCAGAGAAAGAACTATGGAGTCTGAATGCAGATTGAACCGTACTATTTGCTCTTTTTATTTTCTTCTGTTTTGTTTTGTTTCTTCTTTCTTGTAGTTCCTCCTATTGGTTTTAATTCTTCTTTACAACATGAGTAATGTGAACAATATTTTTAAGAGGAAAGTGTATGTAGAGTCTATATCAGATTGCGTGCTTTTTTGGGGGAGGATTGGGCATTGAGAGGAGAAAATTTGAAGCTCAAAAGCTTATGGAAGTGAATTTTGAAAACTAAAAGTTTATTAATTAATTAATTTAAAAAGAGGACAGGAACATAATATATCCACTGAAAATAGAAATTTGATTTTAAGGAAAAATCTCTTTAATGTGGAACACTCCTGTCAAACAAACTATGCAAATGAAACATGATTACTTTAGCTCTTAAAATGAGAATAGAAACACAATCCCTGACCACTATCATCATCATCATTTTCATGATGATGCTGATGCTGATGATGATTTCTATAGTGTTTTAATGTTTTAAAAGTACTTTACAAAGATTATCTCATTTTATCCTCATAATAATCCTGTGGTATAGGTGCTATTAAAGCCATTTAAAATGAAGTAAAGTGAGGAGAGAGGTTAAGTGACTTGTCCAGAGTCACAAATCTACTATGTGTTTGAAGCAGAATTATGAATTCATGTCTTTCTGACTCCATGTACAACACTATCAATAGTGCCACCTAAATATTTCCCGCACCAGCTTAATATATCTGTTTGATTAATGACTATCATATTAGCGTTTTCCTGTTTTTGATCTACAGATACTTCATCCCCACCTAGCTTCCAATTCCTGCACCCTATAAACCAACAAGAATCTGTGAGCTTCACTTCCTAACCCACCATCTCCTCCCACTTAGTCTGACCTTCACCCTGTTTTACTCATTTAAGTGTTGGGGTATTGAGAAGAAGCTTCTCTATCCATAGGCACATTTTCTTGCCCTTTGTGGTGGATAGAAGAGAGCCATGCCCCTGGAGGCAGGAATATTTGGGTTTACTTCATGGTTGTCTGATCTTTAGAAAACTACTGTCTGCCTCAGTTTTATCAACTATAAAGTGGGGATGATAATGAGAGCTATTTCACCACATTGTTGTGAGGATCAAATGCAATAATGTTTGTAAAATGTTTAGTGCAGTGTTTCTCACACAGTTGTTGTTTAAGAAATGCTCATTCTCTTCACCTATTGGGCTAGGATTCATGCATGTCCCACTAGATTTTCTACTGATAATAACTATTCAAATTGTACCTTCTTAGAGGGCTGCCTTTAAGAAAATTAAACAGATTTGTGAAGTATTTATCTCCATATGGAATAAAACTAAGTAAGCCACTTTGCAGGAAAAGGTAGTTAAACAGCATGAGATTATTTCACCCCATTGGCATTTATCCTATGACTTCCAACTGCTTTTCTATGCTACTAATAATTATTCAGGTCCTTATTGCTGGATTTGCAGAGCAGTTTGTTGGTAAAGTGATAAATAGATAATATTAGTGGTCATATTTAAGGATGGACAACCTTATAATTATCTCAGGTTTGTTTGAACTGAAAGAAAAAAAACACAAAAGACTTACAAGTCACTCTTGTAGCAAAAAATAACTCCTACCTGAACACTTTCTTAGGAATTGTTCAAAATTTCAAGGACTTTCAAACATTACAATTTTTAACATATTTATGATATATTGAAATGGCATCTAATATTTTAATAAAATAATTTAACATTGAATATATTCTAGAAATAACATTAATAAAATTCTAACAATGGTATTTTATTTATCATTATTTTTCATTTAATGTAATTTAACCAAATAGTTATAATTAATATTTATTTTATGATTATTTATTATCCATTCCATTGTATCACATCATATCATAAATATATTACATATTAGTTTATTATCAATTATTATATTATCATTATTAAAAGAGGCAGCATGGCTGATTGTATAGAGAGGCATCTGGGAAGACAGGGATTTGATTCCTGTTTCTGAAGAACAGCTTCTTCAGAAAGTCTTTGTGCATTCTTAAACTTTAATAATTTAAAACTTTTGGAACGCACATTATGCTGGCTGTGTGACCCTGGGCAAATCACTTATCTTCTTAGTACTGTGTGTAGACAATTCTCTAAAATTATAAATTGCTAAGACAGTGCCAGTGTGTACTGGCAGAGGCAGTTTCTTTATCAGTGAGCTTCAAATACAATGAATTCATAGAATCTAGTGCCTATCACTAACAGCAAGATAAAAATTTTAAATATTTGTGTGTGTGTGTGTGTGTGTATTCCTTAAGACTTGTAAAATGTTTTTTATAGGCAGAAACATATTTGATCCTCCCAAAAATCCCATGAAGTTGGTACTGCAGCTTGTACATACATTTTACAAAATAATGAGGTTCAGAAATTGTAATATTATTTGGTAATGCTGGATGTATCAGAAATGGAATTTGAAACTATCTTTGTGATTCTAGGTGCGATATTCTTTTAGATTTAAAGTGTTTGAAGTTGAGTATGGGCCAGAAATACAATGTCATTGGAGAATCACACTGTCATTGCAAAATGTTGATGATATACTGACTGTATCCAAAGATTATTTATCCCAAAATGTACAAGCCACCCAAGAAAAATGCTTTGTAAGATAATTAAGAACATATCATTGAAGTAAAGTGTTTCAGCTATCATTGATTATTATTAAATTCCCTATGATATCCCTAAAGCCTAAAGGATTTCTTCAAAAGTATAGTTTCAAAACACAAATCTTGTGAACTTTATTATGAGCTGTACTGAGCCAAGGGAAGTAAGTGCTATAAAGTTTGATTGGATTTATGCTAGGTTTTAGTGACAGTTACTAACAGGTGGTTGATTTCTGATATTTATGAAATCTTTTTTTACTAATAATTTTATTATTAATGATGAATAATTTTAGGTCTAAAGATATCATATATATACACATATATATGCCATAAATTAATCACCTACCAGAAACTATTACTAAAAAAAAACAAACTCAATTAATTTCCTATATATCAGTACAACTAAAAAAACTCATTTAATTTCATATATATATTAGTGCAACTTGTATGTTCCTATATATCAGTGCAACACATCCCCAAATTTATTTAATAATTATTAAGATTAATGATGAGGTAATAGTAGTAGTTATTATAGTAGTAATAGTAGTAGTAGTAGTGATGGTGGTAGGAAGAGGAGGAAGATGAGAGAAGTAGCATCAGTAACTAGTAGTAGTAGTAACTATTAGTAGTAGTAACTAGCAACTAGTAGCACTAGTCACTAGTACCTACTAGGAGGAAGTAGACATGTGATTTCACTTATATGATGAAATTCCATTTAAGGAAACTTAATCTACCAATGTAGGGTGGCACTTTCTCAATTAATTTACAATCATAGTCAGTTCAACTTTTATATTTAGAAAGATCTCTATAGCACTAAAAGGTTAAATTAATTGTCAAAATCACACTCCAAGAACAACATTAGAGGCATGACCTAAACCCAGGTCTTTCCAGCTTCAAACATGGCTCTCTATCACTTACATCATGGTATCTTCATTCAATCCACCTCCATGTAGCTGCCAAAGTGATTTTTATAATGTGTAAGTTTGACCTATCACCCTTCCTCCACCACTTCTCAATGGGTTCCAGTGGCTTTCTGTTGGCTCCAAGATCAAATATAGTGTTCTGTTTGACATTTAAAGCTGTTTATAACCAACCTCTTCACATTTTTTATGTCATCTTCTACTTTACTCCCCTTGACTCATTCTATGATCTAGCAAAACTGGAGAGCTTTGAACATGGCACTCCATCTTCCAGTTTCCATGTCTTTGCAGTTCATACTCCTCCATTCTTCACATTCTGCTTCTTCATCTCTGCATCTTAGTTTCCCTGGATTCTTTCAAGCCTCAGCTCAACATTGACCTTCTGCAGGTCTTTCTCAGCTTCCCCAGCTGATAATGCTTCTCAATTTAGATTACCATTCATCTACTCTGTTGTAGATTCTTAGATATCTAATTATTTATAAGTTAACACCCACTATTAGAATGTAAGGTCTCTGAGTAAGGGAATTTTTATTGTTTGCATCATTACTGTTTTTATAACACCAGCACTTAGCATGTGTCCTGGAACATAGTAAGTGCTTAATAGTTGCTTGTGGACTAACTGGTTCTATAACAAAAATAATAAATAACCAACATCTATATTATGATTTAGGTTTAGCTAAGCACTACACATAGACCATTCTAAGAAATAAAATAATTAATGATATTTTCATTAATCATTTTTATTTTAAAATTTTACTTATTTCCTCTTTTTTAACATTCCTTTAAATTCTCTCCTTCTCTCCCACCACTTTCTCATCCACCAAGAAGGAAACCAATATAATATTAATTATACATTTGAAGTTATATGACATTTTCCTTATTAGCCAACTTGCAAAAGAAAAAAACAATAAAGAGAATGAAACATCAAGAAAATGAAAATAGGATGCTTCATCTGCAATCAGAATACATCAGATCTCTTTCTAGAGGTGGATAACATTTTCCATTCAGGGGCCTATGGAATTGTCTTGGATCATGTCTTGATCACAGTAGCTGTTTTTTACAGTCTATAATCATTGCAACATTGTTGCTCCTGTGTACATTTTTCTCCTGTTTCTGCTCACTTCACTTTGCCTTAGTTCATGCAAGTCTTTCCAGGATTTTCTGAGAACATCCTGCTCATCATTTCTTAGAGTGGAATAGCATTCAATCACAATCATATATCATAACTTGTTCAGTCATTACTCAATTAATGGACATCCCTTCAATTTCCCATTTTTTGCCATCCACAAAAAGAGTATCTATAAATATTTTTGTAAGAAGCTATGAATATTTTTATATATGTAGGTCTCTTTCCTTTTTTTTTTTATCTCCTTGTGATATAGTCCTAATATTGGTATTGCTGGGTCAAAGGTTATGGACAGTTTTATGGACCTTTGGGCATAGTTCCAAATTGTTTTCTAGAACCATTGGACAGGTTCACAACCACCAATAATAGATTAGGCATGTAGATTAGGCTAATTTTCCCACATTACCTCCAGCATTTCTCCTTTTCTTTTCTGTCATGTTACCCAATTTGATAGGTATGAAGTGGTATCTCAAAATTGTTTTGATTTTCACTTCTCTAACAAATATTGATTTAGAGCATCATTTCATGTGCATATTGATAACTTTGCTTTCTTCTTTTGAAATCTACTTTTTCATACCCTTTACCTATTTAGCATTTGGAGAATGGATCTTATTTTCAATTAATTTGGCTCAGTTCTGCATATAGTTAAAAAATGAGGGTTTTTTAGAGAAGTTTGCTGTTAATTTTCATCCAGCTTTCCTAGTTTCCTTCTAATTTTGGCTGTATTATATATGTTTGTACAAGAAATTTTCTAATTTCATATAATCAAAATTATCTCTTTTACTTTCTGTGATCTTCTTTGTCTCTCGTTTGGTCATAAAATCTTCCCTTGTCCATAAATCTGACAGGTAAAAAATTTCCATTCATTCGAATTTGCTTTTGATATCACTATTTACGTCTAAATTCTTTAAGCATTTTGACCTCAACTTGGTATTAGGTGTGAGTTGGTTTATGCCTAACTTCTGCCAAACTGCTGTCCTGCTTTCCTAGCAATTTTTGTCATTTGAGAAGTTCTTGTCCCAAAAGCTTAGATGCTTGTGTTTATCAAACAATAGATTGCTATGGTCATTCACTACTGTATGCTGTGTAACTAATAAACTCCTCTGATCCACTACTTTACTTCTTAGCCAGTACTATATTGTTTTGGTGTTTACTGTTTTGTAATACGGTTTGAAAGGTACTAGTACAGCTAGGACATCTTCTTTCATGTACTTTTTAATAAAAATGTTTCGATATGCTCAACTTCTTGTTCTTCCAGATTAATTTTGTTATTATTTTTTCTAGCAGTATAAAATAGTTCTTTGGTGTTTGATTGGTATGGTACTGAATAAGTAAATTGTATTGAGTAGTATTATCATTTTATTATATTAGCTTGACCTACCCATGAGCAATTCATATTTTCCCAGTTCTTTTAGATGTGTCTTTATTTCTGTGAACAAGTGTTTTTTAACTGTGTTCATATAATTACTGGGTTTGTCTTAGTTGTTAAATTCACAAGTATTTTATGTTATTTACAATTATTTTAATTGAAATTTATTTTTCTCTCTTCCTTCTGTGTTTGGTTGGAAATATACAGAAATGTTGATAATTGTGTGGAATCATTTTATATCCTTAATCTTTACTAAAATTGTTAGTTATTTCAACTAGTTTTTAGTTGATTCTCTAGGATTCTCTGAGTATAATATCATATGAACACCAAAGAATGATGGTTTTGTTTCCTCATTGCCTCTTGTTATTCTTTCAATTACTTCTTTCTCGTCTTAATGAAATAGGTGAAATTTCTAACACAATAATGAACACTTATGCTACTTCATATTCCCATTTTGTTTTCTCCAGAGGTCTATCTCATCTAACTTTTACATATTCTATTCATTTCCTTAACTTCTTTCTTATGTTTAGATTTATGTTGTTTTCACATGGGAAAGTTAAGGTCTTCTACTAGTATTGTACCATTTCCTCCTCTAATTCATTTAATTTTTCCTTTAAAAATTTGGATGCTATGGAGTTTGTTGCAAATAAATTTAGCATTAATATCACTTCATTGTCTATGATATTTTTTACAAAGATGTAGTTTTCATGCTTATCTCTTTTAATTAGGTCTAGTTTTGCTTTTATGTTGTCAAAGATCTTCATTTCTACCCCTGCCTTTCCTACTTCATCTGAAGCAATAGACTGTTCCAGCCCATTGTTTTAACTCCACATGTGCCTTTCTGTTTCAAGTGTATTTCTTGTAAACAATATATCATTACATTCTTTTTTCTAATCCATTCTTTTCTCAGCTCCTGTTTTATGAGTGAATGCACACTGACATTCACAATTACAATAACTAAATGTGCATTTCCCTCCATCCAGTTTTCTTCTTTGCATCCTTTACCTTTTTTCTTTTAAAATTTTTTTTAACATTAAAAAAATTGCATTGTAAATTGTCTCCCTCCTTTTAGCCTCTCTTCCACCAACTGAGGTCCACAATATGATACCCATTATACATGCACAAGAGTGCAAAACATTTCCATTTCAGTCATGATGCAAAAATCAAGTTATCAATGAGACCAATTTATAACTTTATGTATTCCACAGGATGTTAGTTCATGGTTTATGCTCTAGGTATCAACCCATAATATGTTTTTAGTATTATTTTATCTCTACTAATATATCCAAAATGTCTACAGAAGATGTAAAGGTAGGAAAGGGATATCAACTAGAAATTAGTGATGGGTTGCTTCTGTGTATGAGACTGTCACCCTATGTCAACTTGAAGGGTCAATTTGGAAATAAATATTTGGAACATAGTAGGTACTTAATAAATGCTTATTGAATTGCCTTGACATGTTTTAGCTTTCAATATATTTAGACAATGACAAAAGGAAGTATTTATCTTTTCATTTCTTTGGAACATGTTACCTAACCCCTAGGCTCAATGTATTGTATATAAGATGTACTTTGTGAGTGGTGGAATGTACTTCTTCATCATCTCCATCACTTAGTGTCCTTCAATCTGACATATCACTTCCTTTCCTAAACTTTTCTTGACCCTTCTGGTGGTTCATACTATCTCCATCTTCAAATTATCTTGTATTTATCTATTTGCTCACACATTGTCTTGCCCCTTAAAGCATAAAAACTGCTTTTTAAAAATCTTATCTCTGTGTCCTGAGAAACTAGTATAGTACCTTACACATAGTATCAACTTAATAGCCACTTGTGTAATTGGATTGGATACAATTTATTTGTAATTCAACTGATATGTGAAGATGGTTTGAGTTTGCATTATTGCAAAAAGGGGGACTGGAAAAATTCATTCAGAATCAGAGAGGTGAAAGATTGGAGAGAAGGAAGACGATAGTAATGACGTAGTTCAGTATAGTCAGATGAAACAAAGATTGGAAAATGTGTTGTGATGGTAAGAGTACTAGGTCTGGGTCAGAGAACTTGACTTCAAATGCTACATCTGGTGCATGCTACCTCTGGGACTTTGCTTGAGTCACTTATCATTCCTGGGCCTTAGTTTATTTATCTACAAAATATGGGGGTCAGTCCAGATGGCCTCTCAGTTCCCTTCCAGGTCTACCTCTCTGATCTTCTAATAGTGAGTAGAAAACAGCAACAACAACATCTATAGATTATAATTTTGGAAGTATTTTTTTTGAAGTGATGGACAGAGAAGCCATTATTTTTTTCCTTTTCCCAGTTAGCCATTGCTTCTAGCAAGGTGCAGGAATTAAGGTAAATAGTAAAATAGGGAAGCAATTGAGGTTAATAATCAACAAGACAGAGATAGATATGATATGGTACTGGATTCAGAGTATAATGTTCTTCCATTTAATGAATGTAGTCTGAATATATGAGATAAAAGAGAAATAATTTTAAAAAATACCCTGTAGTTCCTAAGACTAATTTATATAAAAGGAATCATAGTGTCTCTACTACAGTAGGAACTAGGGAGCATGGAAGGTTCATAGAAGAAAGTCCATAAGTCATTCCTGGCTGAAGTTTATTAGAGCTGGCAGCGGGAGAGCCAAAATATCTCACAGACAGAAGAATAGATTAAGGAAGGAAATTTAAAGAAAGGTAAGTAACTAAGTGCCATGTAGATATAAGTAACGGAGATATCACTAGTTGATTTTTATGTTATTCATAGGCCATTTTTAAAATCAAAACTAAATGTCCAAGGGCCATTAAGAGGTCTCAGAAAAAGGTTAATTTGACTTTCCAAGTTATACACATGAGGAACAGTGAAGGATGTAGGAGGGACAGAATGAGATTCTGAAAAAAAAGTATTGAAATTAGATTTCCAAAACACAAATTAGAATCTCAATTCCATTATTTGCTACCTGTGTGATATTTGTAGAAGTTTTTCTATGTTTTTGAGCTTCAGTATCCTCATTTGCAAAATGAGATATTAAAAAAATGTGTATTTCTTACCTCTAAGGGTTAATGTAAGTTGAACTACTAGAATTCGAATCAGGAAGGTTGGCATTCAAACACTGCTTCACACACTGTATCCTGAGTGTATCATTTATCCTCTGATTTGTTCATCTGTAAAATGAGGTTAAACTTGATTCTTAAGCTCCTTTACAGCTAAATTCTGTGATTTTATGAATATGCTTTGGGAAGTTCAGCCATTCTTGTTATAATCATAAAATTATGATCATGTAATCATAAAATCTCAGTTGAAAGGGTTTTTTAGACATCATATAGTCTGACAATTATTTAAACTAGTGATGGCAAACTCAAACAGAAGTAGGGTCCACTAAACCATATGAGATCCTTTGTAAGATCCCTTCGGACTGTGTGATTACTTGGAAAACTACATATTGACACTACTTATGTTCTCTTGTAATTTTATTTATTTTGTTAAATATTTCCCAATTACATTTTAATCTTTTCTAGGTTCTACTCACTCAAGAGAGCTGTGGGTCATAAGCAAGTCATGGGTATCATGATTGAAATCTCTGATCAAAAACATGTGCTGTATAAGAAGAAAGAGAGAAGGGAGGGGGGGAGACTAGGCAAACATACAAGATTCACAATGTAAAGAAATAAACTAAAACAAAAGGAAAAATTGCAGCAGATGTTGAAATACAATATTAGAATGGGGGAGGGAAAAGATGATTTGCTTCCGACATCCTATGTATTTTGTCTTGTGTGGTTTCTGTATCCTATCATTAATTTTGCAAATTATCCTGAAGTACTCCAAAACCAATATATCTTTGGTATACTTAATAATTGCATTTTAATCCCTATGATTGTCATTCACCTAAAGACTTTTAAACACTATGTATTTAAATATATTAATTTAGCCTCAAAATATTTTCAAGAATTATTTGAAACTTTATTTTAAGTAATAAAAGAAAGCAGCAAATAAGGGAGAACTACAAAGATCTTTTACTGAACTCAAACTATTCCTTTTGGAATATCCCTAGAGATGTCTAAAAACCTCATCCAGTTAAAAGTCTCAAAGAAGATATGTTTGCCTCTACTAATACTTGCTACCCACTGGGTCTGTGTACAATTAACTATTTTTCCAAGAATAAATGAAATCTCCTAGGTTATTGGTTATTAAGGCTGGAGGAAATAAGGCCATTAAAGATAACCAACTGTTTATATATCTGTGGGTAGGGGGCTTGACGTCCAGCTTCAGCTCTAGACTGGATTAAATGCCTTAAGCTTCATTTCATAAACAAAGCAGATTAACAATTCTCATAAGGAAGGAAATAAAATTCATAAGCATAAATGAACAGCTGGGGTACCTATCCATTTTCTCAACCTCATAGCTCCTGAATTTCACAAGGCTAAAAGTGAGGGAATTGTAAATGAAGATTCTGCACCACTGGCTTTCTGTGAATTCCAGTAAGGGAGTTCTCAGGATTGTTGAGAGGCAGTACTTAATTGGCTCAAGGAATAGAGGCTCAAGATCACTCATGGAGGCCAAATTCTTTGTTAAATGTCAGGAAGGATTTTCTTTTCTTAGAATATTAAAAGGCAAATCTTTATCATAACAAGGCAGGGGAGATTGAAGTGACACCTTTGATCCCAGGGATCTTGTCTTATGCACCTGAGACATATTGACCACATGTTCCTCCTTCATAAATTGAATTGTACAACTGCAGTGCCAAGAGACATATGGTCATGGCTGAGATGTAGTGTCATAAACCAACACAGAACTATAAAATAATTACTTTAGGTTCTTATAAAGTGTTTAAAATGATATTTTGTGTGTGTGTGTGTGTATAAAAATTTACCTGTGAGCTAATTGAAGTATGGAAATCTGGATGTAGAAACTCCTCATATCAATGTGGAGAGACAAGTGCTCTTCAATTTATTATATTAGGGGATTGCCTGGGAGCACTGAGAAATTAAATGACTTGTCCACTGTCATAAGATTGTATATCTCAAAAGCAGGTCTTAAACAAATCTCTTCCTCACTTTAAGTCTAGCTGGTTTTCCTCTATTTCAAACTGACTCAGTGTTTTCACAGCATGTAATTAATACATGATGATGATAATGATGATAATGAAGATGATAATGATAATGTTATCTAGTGTTGTTTGATTGTCACTCTGGCCCAATGAAGTAGGTAAGTGCTATCACTGTATTCACTTTAAGGATGAGAAAAATGAGGCTAAGAAAGGTTAAACAATTTCTTTAGTCACACATCTAACAAATTTCTGAAGAAAGTTCATCACTATGTCACCTAGCTTCCTGGAGTGTACTTCCAGTGCAGTATGTTATTCATAGTTCACCTTGAATTCATGTTTTAATTGAAATACTGGCCAACATCATCATTTTCATAATAACAACAATGGAGTGTTACTCTGATAATGCTCATTCCAACATACTGAGTAGACCCTGAGTTCTTAATGAATGTGTCACAGAAGACAAGCTCTACCAAGTTCTCGGCTGACAAGAATTAAAGTGCTGACCTTGGAAGAGACTGTGATTGTCATCATAGGACCAGTCTAAGCTTATCACCAGTTTTCTTTATGTGCATCATCTTATCTGCCTCCTATATTCTGAAACCACCAGTTCATAATGAGATAGATAATGTAGATATTATTTTACTGATTTTATAGATGAGGAAACTGACACTCAGGGAGATTAAGTTTTTCCCCCAAGGCCACACAGCTAGTTCAGTGATTCCACTTGGGTTCTATCCCAGGCATTCTTAGCTCAAGTCCAGTGCTCTTTCTGCTATAACACTGCCAAAAACACAGCTAGGTCAGGAATGATTTATTGAAAAATAACCAAAGGACTGGGCAACTAGATGACTCAGTGGATAGAGTGCCATGCCTGGAGTCAGGAATACTCATCTTCATGAGTTGAAATCTGGTCTCAGATACTAACTGTGTGACCCTGGGCAAGTCACTTACCTACTTGCCTCAGTTTTCTCATCTATGAAATGAGCTGGAGAAGAAAAAACCCCAAATGTGATCAGAAAAAGTCAGACACTAAGAACAATTGAAAAACAACCACCAAAGACTACAATGTGTGGAGAATAAGTTAGTATGTATTCCCTGCCCATGACTTTAACTCTTCCAGCACTCACAGCTCCAGAGTCTATATTTCTGCATCTGCCGAGTTGTTACGAAAAGCTCAATCATTGTAAATGTATCACGATTTATTTGTCATGAAGTACAGATATGTGAGCCCCCTCCCCAAAGCTAAAAGCCACCAAATGAGTTTGAATTCAGTTCACCAAAGAGCGATTGGTAGAATAGCTCAATTTGATGAACAAGAGATGAGCTTTCCAGATGATAACATTCAAACGATCAGGTGACCTATTGCTCCAGACCACATTTCAGGCTGATGTAGATTTCAGGGACAACAGGCAACTGATGCTTCAAAGAGCTGACATCCATACTTGCTGGATGACTTTCTGTGTGTCTAGCTCCCTTATGGGTGAAAGAGCTGCTGACTTCTTGGGATTACAGCTGTGTCAATGCATTTGAAATTAATGAGCCATGGCACAGTCAGGCCATTTATTTTGACCACTGGGCAATCCATATAGGTTGATATATGATCATTTCAGCTGTGGTGATAGGTATCTTTTGTAAAGAGGGCTGAAATGGAGCCTACTCTCCATATATCAACATTGTCTGCTGGTGAGTAAGGTGAAAAGGGAGGAGGGAAGACAGGTAAAAAGTGAATGATAGATATTTTAAATTTGTTTTCTAGACACATCTTCCTCAGAAAATGCCTTCATTAATCAGACATACCACATGCAGGAAAGAGAAACAAAGAATTTTTGGATTAGAAGACATTTAAAAGATAATTCAATTCAATATCTCAATTTTATAAGTGAAAAAACTGAGTTCTAGGGCTTTATGGCTTGCCAGAGAATCATCCTACTATTTGTTTAGAGACCTAAGAGTAGAACTCAGTTATCTTACTTCAGTGATCAGTGATTTTACCATTTTATCCTAGTATTTCCTGTGTTTTAACTTGAAGGGACAAGTGGAGAGATGGTAGAGAGATATCATTTCTTTGAAAAAAAAAGGATACTTTTCTGGTTCTTTGCTACCTTTCTCTAGATCTTGAGTTTTTATTTTACCATTACTCTGTCTTAGGTGAAGGATCAGAATAATTAGGGCTCTAGGTCTAGATTGAAGTTGGACATCTTGAAGCAATACAATTCTATGGTGAAGAGAATACTTCAATACAAAGGAGTCCAGAGAGGCTGAGTCAGAACTGGTTGTGGACACTGGAAAAATGAAAGCTATAAGTATGATAAATACAGGCAAAGCTCACAACAGAAATGGTAGGCCAGCCCGTGTCCCATAAGAAGGAGATTGGTTACAAAAAAAGAAAGATATGTTTAGGTGTTGAAACTAGTTGAAGGCCTGGGTTTTAAGCAAGAACCACAAATCTCAATAAGCAAAATCAATAATTTGATATGTAAAAGGAAATTCTTTTAGAGAAAGGACTGATTAATTCCTTCTCTTGTCTTTCTTTTTCCTACCCTCAATGTTAGGCACTCAAAATGGTTATTAAATTTTCTGAAAAAGGATCTGAAGCAAATGAGACCCTTTTATCTGAAGGTGAAACAGAACTGCTTGATAAATTAACTAATAACAGTTAATTCACTAACCATGTAAATGCCTACTGTATTCTAGGCACTAAGGTCACATGTAAATTTTACATGTCACTGTCCCTAAGCTCCAGTAGCTCCCATTACCCCCAGGATGAAATATAAAATCCTCTTTTTAAAAAAGGCCTGTAGTAAACTTTTCTCCCAACCTTTCTGGTCTTTTTATACTTTATTCCTTTCTGTGATTGACTGCATTTGGCTTCCCACCTGTTCCTGGCCCAAGACACCATTTTTCTCAAATCAGAATATTTTCACTGGCTAATGCCTGCTGCTCCAACCACCACCAATTATGCTTGGGAATATCTCCCTTCTCGTCTACATCTCTTAGCTTCCTTGGCTTCCTTCAAGTATCATCTAAACTCAGACATTTGGAAGAAACCTTTTCTGTTCTTTAATCTTAATACATTCTAGGGGGCAGCTAGGTGGTGCAGTGGATATAGCACTGGCCCTGGATTCAGGAGACCTGAGTTCAAATCCAGCCTCAGACACAAGACACTAGCTGTGTAAGCCTGGGCCTGTCACTTAACCCCATTGCCTAGCAAAAAAATGAAAGAAGAGCAATCTCAATACATTTCTTCTGAGATACTCTTCCTAATTTGTCATTTATATATTTTATTTGTACATAGTTGTCTCCATATTATTTCTCCCACCAAACTATTAGTTTCTCAAGAGTAGTGACTGCTTTTGTTGTTATTGTTTGTCTGCTCTGTTTTGTTTCCTTTTCTTTGCATCTCCAACACTTAGCACAGTATTTGGTGCACTGAGGTTGACTTGATTTGACTGTCCTCAAGGAGTTTATTATGGGATTATGCAAATAGAGATAATAATAATAATAGCACCAAAAGCAAAAATGATGATTATAGCTATCATTTGTATGTCCACTGTATGGTTTACAAAGTGATACAGATGATAGAATGATACATAAATGATAAATTGTTGCTGTTCATCCTTTGTACATTAAGCGGACCAATGACATAATGATGTTGGTGTCAAGGTATGTGTCTGATCAGTCTAATATGAACTCAGAAGGCTTTACCATGCATCTGGCACAAACAGTTTGAAAATTTGGGATGGAGATGTCTCTAGTTTGCATATCTCATGTTTCCTTTGCTCATAGAGCACAGAGCCTCCTTTGAGGCAGACACACTATGCTGGCTAGTCCTGTGCCAGCACCTCCCGTGTCTCACAATCATTTCTTGATTTCTCATAAAGTCATTATCTTCCATTTTCTCCATTCTGTATTTTACATTTTTTATTAATTTATTTTGATTTGCCAACAATCACTTCCATAAGGTTTTAAGTTTTAGATTTTTCTCCCCTTCCCTCCTTACCTCCCTCCCCATGACAGTGCACAATCTAATATAGGCTATACATATACAGTCTTATTAAACATATTTTCACTTTAGTGATGTTGTTGGTAAGAATTAGAACTAATAGGGGGAACCACCAGAAAGAGGAAACAAAATACAACAGAAGAAAAAAAAAGCAAATATTATGCTTTGATGTGCATTCAAGCTCCATAGTTCTTTCTTGGGATGTGGATAGCATCATGAGGCTTTTGGAGATGTGTTAGATTCTTATATTGCTGAGAGAGGTTAAATCTATCAAAGTCAGATATCAATGAATGTGGCTGTTACTGTGTACAATGTTCTTTTGTTTCTGCTCACTTCACTCAGCATCAAACCATACAAGGCTTTCCAGGTTTATCTGAAGTCTGCCTGTTCATCATTTCTTATGGCACAATAGTATCCCATTACATTCATATATTACATTCAGAATTATGATAATTATCTGTGTCTTTCTCTCCATCCTTTCTCCCCCCTGTTCATGCTTTTCTTTCTCCTTTCTCCTTTTCCCTCCTTACTAATATTTTGCTTTTGACCACCACCTCCCTCAGTCCCATCTCCCTTCTATTAGTCCCCTCCTTTTTCTTTCTCCTTTATCCTCCTACTGCCTATAGGGCATGTTAGATTTCTATACCTAACTGATTATGTTATTCCCTTCTTAAGCCAAATCTGATGAGGGCAAGGTTCAAACAATGCTCATCTCCCTCCCTTCTTTCCCTCTGCTGTAATAGGCTTTTGTGTCTTTTCCTGTGATGTAATTTACCCTTGCCAGCCTCCTCCTTTCCTTTTCCCTCAGTACATTTTCTTAGTTATGTCAGATTATTTCACTTACTTGGATCCTTTTAACACACTCGATCAGATTTTTTTCATCATTACATCAAAGTCGATTTATACCCACCCCCTTTATGTATACCCCTTTAACATGGTGTAATAAAAATACAGTTCTCAAGTCATAAGGGTCACCTTCCCTTGCAAGGATGTGAAGAGTTTGTCCTTACTAATAACATGTTGTATTTTCTTCAGTGAGCTTTTGGACCTCCTTTTCCATTTTGCCAATTCTGCTTTTTAAGGCATTCTTCTCCTCATTGACTTTTTCAACTTATTTTACCATTTGGCCTAGTCTGTTTTTAAGGTATTATTTTCTTTGGCACCCTTTTTTGTGTCTCCTTTACCAAGCTATTGGCTCATTTTTCATGATTTTCTTGTATCACTCTCATTTCTCTTACCATTTTTTTCTCTACCTCTCTTGGTTGATTTTCAAAATCCATTTTGAATTTTTCATGGCCTGCGACCAATTCATATTTTTTTTTTCTTGGAGGCTTTGGATGTAGGAGCTTTGACTTTGATGTCTTCTTCTGAGTGTATATTTTGATATTCTTGTCACCATTGGAACTTTCAATAGTCAGAGTTTTTTCCTCATTATTTGCTCATTTTCCTAGCTTATTAGCTGACTTTTAAGTCTTTGTTAAAGTAGGGCTCTGTTGCCAGGACAAAGGGTTCATTGTCTCAAGGTTCAGGGGATTTGTACAGATGTTTTCAGAGATACTTCTAGGGACCTCTAAAATTTTAGTCTTTCCGAGGTGGTATGATCTGAGGAGAGGTGTTTATTACTTTCTCAGCCTGTGACCTTGTCTATGAAAGACCACAAGCACTCTTCTCTGTCCTGGAACTTCTCTGCCCCCTCCATTGTGGCTGCAAGCTCTTCTATGCTAGTGCTCCTTCTCACCCTGGGATTTCCACCAAGGACCAGAAGCTGAGTATGGGCAAAGCAACAGAGTCCTGCTTCAGTGCTAGAAAAAGACCCCTGTAATCTCCTTCTGACCAGTTATTCAATTCTCTTACCATCTGTGGTCTAAGAGCTCCAGAAGTAGCCACCACTGCCCCTGCTACCATTCCATGTTTCACAATCAATACGGAAGTTTTTCAGAAAAACTTTAAGAGTGTTCTTGTACTGGTCCTTCTGACTTCCATGTGGGTGCTTGTCTCATGTGAGTTCTCTATAAAATGGTCTTTTAAGTAAGTGTGCATTTGGTATTTGAACAAAATGATCAGACCATTGGAGTTGTCTTCTCTGCAACAGAATTTTATTGCTTGGCATTTCAGCTCTAGAGAGGCCCTCAGTGTCCTGTATCTTATCTTGCCATGTGATCTTTAGAATCTTCTTAAGACAATTCAAATAGAAGCAATTCAAGTTTTGTTTTGTTTTGTTTTGTTTTGTTTTTGTATGACACTGGTAGATTGTTCAGGTTTCACAAGCATACACAACAATGAAGTTATTACTGTCATTGCATTGTGTGAAAGGTGGTATAGTTGAAAGAAAGATATATAGCTGATAAATAGTAAAATATACATATATGGACATAAATATGGAAATAGATGTAAATATAGATATATACATAATCTTATTTGATGATTGCAGCAACTCTGTGAGGTAGTTTTTATTAATATCCCAATTTTATAACTGGAGACATTGAAGCCAGGAGAGGTTAAGTGACTTGTCCAATAGAAAATAGCTAGTATGTATCTGATGCAGAATTTGAAAGGAGGCCTTTGTAACTCCAAGTACAACATTCTATTCATTGTCCATTACATAGTTAACTAACTTTAAAATAAGATAATCCAAGATGAGGCTATTAGACAGATAGAAAGGAAAGTGTCTGTGAGGTCCCAGGGATGAAATATGTTATAGACAGCATCTTTCAGGGAAGCCAAAGTGGGGGATGTTGGGCTTTCAGGAAAATGTGGGGATTCACTTGGTTAGTAAAGAGATGGAACGTATGCCAAGAAAAGAGGATGGAAAAAAAGCAAAGGCCCAAGCCAGGTGGATAGAAAGGAAACTTCAGGACTTAATCAACTCTCTATCTCTCTGTCTCTGTCTCTCTTTCTCTCTGCCAGGTTCTTATTGATTGTAAAGAGTATGTAAACAGGTAGGCTCACCAAGGCTAAGGGTGTTGAGAGTAACCCCTGGGTTTTGAAGAATAAGATGGGAGCAGAACACATCCCGGTGAGTTGGTAAATGTGAATCTTCTACGCATGGTGCAAATTACTTTGGCCTTTTAAATGATTCTTTTAAAAATCATTAAGCTGTTACGGGAATATTCTCTAGACAAATGAATGTGGCTCTCTAGAGGTTTTATTTCTTTACAGGAGATAAACCTTGGGATCCAGAGTGAAATAATTACATGAGTCCATACCACTGAGCTTTCAGTGCAGCACACTATTCCAAATACAAATTGATGCCATTGAACAAACATTAATCATCTACTATCTCTACGGACTCATTCTAGGCACTGGAGATAAATAGACAAAACTGAAATAATCACTGCCCTTAATAAACTTACATTCAAAGTGGGGGGAGGGATAAACACGTACCCATGTAGCTACAGCAGATTCTATGAAGGAGAGATCACTAATGAATTGAAGGAAATCACAGAAAGATACATGGAGGAGGAAGCTTTGTGAACAGTTTTGAAGAAAGATAAGATTCTTAGTACTCAGAGATGAGGAGGATATGAATTCTAAACATGTTGGAAAGCTTATGTGAATGCACAGAGGCAAAAGACAGATTGCCAAGACCAGGAAATAGATAGTTACTCAGTTTGGCTTTGCTGAAACACATAGGATAAGGAAGTTTATGATAGGATGTAACACCGGAAAAGTAGACTGGAGCTAGGTTGTGGATGTCTTAAATGTCAAGCTGAAAAGATTATATTTTTCCCTACAATTAATAGGGGATCATGGAAGGCTTGTGAGCAGAGTAATGGCCTAATCATATTTGTCCCAAAAGAATATAATTTTGTCAACTTTGTGGAAGACGAATTGAAGAGGGAAGAGAATGAAATCAATGAGAAATAATATCTTTCTAATCTCAGTTAGGTGTATTTTGTCAGTGAGGGGAAGAGTATTTGAGCTATAAAACTCAAATTAAGAAATTCTGTTCTCAACTCCATTGCACAGAAAATCATAGATTTAGAATTGGAAAATAACTTAGCGATCATCTACTCTAACCCCTCTAATTCTATAAATAGGAAACAGCTCCTGACAAGTTGTGACTTATCTTCTGTAATAGTAGTAGTAAACTTAACATGTGATAGAGGATTCTAACAAAGTAATTAATGTATTAAATTTATTGTCCTGCTGCACTATTAGCTATTCCTCCTTTTTTAGCCAAGTATTATGTGTAGATATGAATTTTTTTGTTCAGAACATTAACCACAGTAAAAATCTTGTCCTATCTAATCTTGTAAATCTAACTTTGCCTCTTTTGACTCCTTTAAAATATTTCTCATCTTCTTCACTTTTCTACCTCATCTTTCTTCTACCATTCCTTTCTATCATGATTATTCATCTGCTCTGTTCCCAAATTAGGTGCTTAGTGTCATCTCCTATATCTCTGTTTCCTGTCACATTCAGGCTACCACAAAACCCTATCTCTTCTTTTTCAGTGTGTGACACATTTGAAATAAATCCCTTTAGGCTTAAGATATACTTGGTTTGTTTATATCCTCCCTGGAATATATCTTATACTTCCCTCTGCAGCTGGGTGTGAATATGTTGATGAAGATATTCTGCAAGATTAGGGAATTCTGCCTAAGCTCCCATAGCTAGTCACTGAAACCCTGTCAACTTTAAGCTAAAATTTATCTGATAATTTAATTAATAACTTCACATTCATATATGATTTGAAGGGCTTGGCATGCTTAAAAAATGACTTTTTGTTCATTCATATGAAAGCTTTAATGTTTACAAAGTTTTCTCCTCATAGTGACCCTGTGCAGTAAGGTGTAGAAGTATTAATATCTCCATTTAAAAAATGTAGAACCTGATTTGAAGAGTGGTCAAGTAGCTTATACAAGATCAAACACCTAATAATTATCAGAGCCAGGGTGCAAATCTAAGTTTTTGGTGTGGCTTAAAAAATTATTGTACTTTTCAGTGAGAAGACAGAATTATTTTAAGTAAGGCAGGAACTTACCTGACTCTCCTAAATTCTCCTCCAATTTAAAATAACATATTAAAATGAATTATGGAATGGTAGAAACATTAAAAAGGACAAGATAAAATGATTTTCCAGCCAAAGGCAACTTAAAAAGTCAAGAGTGTGTGGTCACCAGGTATTGGGGTTCCACTCACAGATCTGGGAAGAAGAGAGTGCTTATCATCACTCAGAACAGAGTACAGACCAGGAGAACAGTAACATCTTTTCTTAGATTATACTACTATGAAAGAATGAAAAAACTTAAAGATCTCCAGAATTAGCTCTAAAAACAACAGCACAAAAAAATCTGAAGGTTGGTAAAGTGCACCCCACCACCCACCATGGGAAAAGAGATTTGTTTTAATATAAAATTAGAAGTCAAGGAATAGCATAGAAAACAATCAAAAGTAATAATAATAAAAAGAACCTGACACACAAGTTAGTATGGTCACAGGAAAGATCAAAACACAAATTAAGAAGTGGACAACAATGTCATGACACCTACATAAGAAGCCTCAAAGAAAAATGAGAATTGGTCTTGGCACCAAGAAGAACTCATAGAGGAATTAAACAAGAATTGTAAAAACTAAATAAGAGAGGTAGAAGAAAAATGAGGAAATGAAATGAGTTATGCAAGAGCATGATAAAAAAATCAGCATATTGTTAAAATGACAAAAAAAATGGAAAAGATGTAGAAAAATCCACTGAAGAGAATTTTTTTTAAAAATTAAAACTGGTAATGGAAAAGGAGGTACAAAATCTTTTTTTTTAAATAATTTATTGTGATTTATAAACAATCATTTTCATATGCTTTTGAATTTAAAATCTTTCTCCCACTCCCTCCCTACCACTCTTCCCAAGACAGCTCACAATCCAATATGGGCTCTACATAGACATTCCTATTAAACATATTTTAACCTTAGTGATATTGTAAGTAAGAATTAGAACCAACAGGAGGAACCCACCAGAAAGAGGAAACAAAATTCAACAGAAGAAAAAAAAAGCAAGTAGTATGCTTCAATCTGCATTCAAGCTCCATAGTTCTTTCTTTGGATGTGGATAGCATTTTCTATCACAAGACCTTTGGAGATCTCTTAGATTCTTGTATTGCTGGGAAGGGTTAAGTTTATCAGTATTAGTCATCCAACAACATGGCTGTTATTGTGTACAATGTTCTCCTGGTTCTGCTTACTTCACTCAGCATCAGACCATAAAAGTCTTTCCAGAGTTTTCTGAAATCAGCCTGTTCATTGTTTCTTATAGCACAATAGTATTCCATTACATTCATATACCACAACTTGGTTAGCCATTCCCCAGTTGATGGGCATCCTCTCAGTTTCCATTCTTGGCCACCACAAAAAAGGGCTGTTATAAATATTTTTGTGCACGTGGGTCCTTTTCCCATTTGTATGATCTCTCTGGGATATAGCCTAGAAGTGCTATTGCTGGGTCAGAGGGTATGTACATTTTTATAGCCTTTTGGGCATGGTTACAAATTGCTGTCCAAATGGTTGGATCATTTCACAACTCCACCAACAATGTATTAGTGTTCCAATTTTCCCACATCTTCCCCAACATTTATCATTTTCTTTTTTTGTCATCTTGGCCAATCTAATAGGTATGATGTAGCATCTCAGAGTTGTTTTGATTTGCATTTCTCTAATCAATAGTGAGTTAGAGCATTTTTTTCATATGCCTATAGATGGCTTTAATTTCTTCATCTGAGAACGGCCTGTTCATATCCTTTGACCATTTATTAAGTAGGCAATGATCGTATTCTTATCAATTTTACTTAATTCTCTATATATTTTAGAAATGAGGCCCTTATCAGAGAGACTTGTTGTAAAAATTATTTTCAATTTTCTACTTTCCTTCTAAATTGTTGCATTGGCTTTGTGCAAAAACTTTTGAAATTAATGTAATCAAACTTATCTATTTTGCTTTTCACAATGTTCTCTATCTCCTATTTGGTCATGACTTCTTCTGTTCTCCATAAATCTGGGAGGTAAACTATTCTTGCTTTCCCAGTTTGCTTACAGTATCAGCCTTTATAGCTAAATCATGAACTCATTTTGACTTTATTTTGGTATATGGCTGGAGATTTTGATCTATGCCTAATTTCTGCCGTACTTTTTGCCAGTTTCCCCAGCAGTTTATTTTCAAAGAGTGGCTTCTTATCCCAGAAGCTGGGGTCTTTGGGTTTATCAAATAATAGATTGCCATAGTCATTGACTACTGTGTCTTGCATACTTAACCTATTACACTGATCCACCACTCTGTTTCTTAACCAGTAGCAAGCAGTTTTGATAATTGCTGCTTTATAACACAATTGATGATCTGGAATGGCTAGGCCACCTTCCCCTGCATTTTTTTAAATTAGTTTCCTTGGATATTTTGTTCTTACAAATGAATCTTCTTACTATTTTTTTAAACTCTACAAAATAATTTTTGGCAGTTTGATTGGTGTGGCGCTGATTAAGTAAATTAGCTTAGGTAGGATTGTTATTTTTATTATATTAGCTCGGCCTACCCATGAGCAACTGATATTTTTCCAGTTGTTTAGATCTTATTTGATTTGTATAAAAAGTGTTTTGTAATTGTTATCATATAGTTCCTGGGTTTGTTTTGGGAGGTAGAATCTTAAACATTTTTTAAAGTCTACAGTAAGTTTAAATGGAATTTCTCCTTCTATCTCTTTTTGCTAAAGCTAATGTTTCCACTACAATATGAACAGCAGTGGTGATAAAAGACATCCTTCTTTCACTCCCAATATTATTGGGGATGCTTCTAGCTTGTCCCCATTACATATGATGCTTGCTGAAGTTTTAGGTGGGTGCTATTTATTCTTTTAAGGAAGTCTCCATTTTTTTCTTATCCTCTCCAGTGTTTTTAGTAGGAATGGGTGTTGTATTTTGTCAAATGCCTTTTCTGCATCTATTGAGATGATTATGTGGTTTCTGTTAGTTTTGTTGTTATGATCAATTACACTTGTTGTTTGTCTAGTATTGAACCAGCCCTGCATTTTTGGTATAAATCCTACCTAGTCATAAGTATTATTCTTGTGATAATTTGCTGCAACCTATTTGCTAATATTTTGTTTAAAATTTTTGCATCTATATTCATTAGGGAAATTGGTCCATAATTTTCTTTCTCTGTTTTGACTCTTCCTGGTTTCGTATCAGCACCATATTTGTATCATAAAAAGAGTTTGGTAAAACTCCTTCTTCACCTATTTTCCCAAATAGTCTATATAGTATTGGAATTAATTGTTCTGTAAAGATTTGATAGAATTTGCATGTAAATCCATCTGGACCTTGAGATTTTTTCCTAAGGAATTCATCAATGATTTGTTCGATTTATTTTTCTGAGATGGGGTTATTTAAGTATTTTACTTCCTCTTCTGTTAATCTGGGCAATTTATATTTCTGTAAATATTCATCCACTTTACTAATATTTGCAAATTTATTAGCAAACAGTTGGGCAAAATAGTTGGTAATTATTGTTTTAATTTCCTCTTCCTTGGTGGTAGATCCACCCTTTTCATTCTTGATAGTAGTAATTTGGTTTTCTTCTTTCTTTTTTTTAAATTAAATTAAGCAAAGGTTTATCTATTTCATTGTTTTTTTTTCCATAAAACAAGCTCTTAGGTTTATTTATTAGTTCAATAGTTTTCTTAATTTCAATTTTATTAAATTTTCCTTTGGTTTTCAATATTTCTAATTTGGTGTTTAATTGAGGATTTTTAATTTGTTCTTTTTCTAGTTTTTTTAGTTGTATACCCAATTTTTGTGTATGTGCTATGTACTGCCTAGAAAAAGAGTATATTCCTTTCTAGCCCCATTCAGTTTTCTCCAGAGGTCTATCATACCTAACTTTTCTAATGTTCTATGCACCTCCTTAACTTCTTTCTTGTTTATTTTGTGGTTCGATTCATCTAGTTCAGAGAGGGGGAGGTTGAGGTCCCCTACTGTTATAGTTTTGTTGTCTATTTCTTCCTTTAATTCCCTGACCTTCTCCTCTAAGAATGTGGATGCTATCCCATTTGGTGCATATACGTTTATATTACTTCATTGTCTATGGTGCCTTTTAGCAGGATGTAGTTTCCTTCCTTATCTCTTTTGGCAATATCTATTTTTGCTTTTGCTTTATCTGAGATCAGGATTGCTACCCATATATATATATATATATATATATATATATATATATATATATATATATATATATATATATATATTTACTTCAGCTGAAGCATAACATATTCTGCTCCACTCTTTTATGTTGACCCTTTGTGTGTCACTCTTTTTCAAATGTGTTTCCTGTAAACAACATATTGTAGGATTACAGTTTTTAATCCATTCTGCTATATTCTTCCTGTTTATGGGAGAGTTCATCCCATTCCTATTCACAGTTATGATTACTATCTTTGTCTTTCTCTTCATTCTTTTCCCCCTTGCTTATGCTTTCTTTCTCCTTTCTTCTTTTCTTTCCTCACTAGTATTTTGCTTTTGACCACCGCCTCCCTCAGTCCCTCCTCCCTTCTATTAGCCCTTTTCCTATTCTTACCCTTTACCTTTACTGCTTCTTCCCTCCCTTCTATCCCCCCTCCCTTTTCTTTCCCTTTTTTGCTTCCTGCTGCCTACTGGGCAAGTTAGAGTTCTATACCTAATTGATGATGTTATTCCCTTCTTCAGCTAAATTTGATGAGAGTAAGGTTCAAACAATGCCCATCCTCCTCCCTTCTTTCCCTCTGTTGTAATAGGTTTATGTGTCTTTTCCTGTAATGTAATTTACCCTTGTCTGCCTCCTCCTTTGTCAGTACATTTTCTTAGATCAGATTAATCCACTTACTTGGATCCATTTAACCCATTTGATTGAATTGTTTTTTATTATTACATCAAAGCCAACTTACATCCACCCCCTTTATGTATACTCCTTTAACATGGTGTAATAACAATATAGTTCTCAAGAGTTACAAGTGTCATCTTCCCTTGGAGGGATGGAAACAGCTTGCCCTTATTAACAGTATGTTGTATCTTTCTTTCCCATTTACCTTTTTATGTCTCTCTTGAGTCTTTTACTTGAAGATCGAATTTTCTGTTGAGCTCTGGTCTTTTTCTCAGGAAGGTTTGGAAGTCCTCTATTTCATTGAATATCCATCTCCTCCCTGGAAAAATGATGCTTATTTTTGCTGGGTAGTTGATCCTTGGCTGCAATCCAAGCTCCTTTGTCTTATGGAATATTATGTTCCACGCCCTATGGTCTTTTAATGTAGAAGCTTCAAGGTCCTGTGTAATCCTGACCGTGGTTCCATGATATTTAAGTTATTTCTTTCTGGCTGCTTCCAGTATTTTCTCTTTGACCCGGTAATTTAGGAATTTAGCCACTATATTCCTTGGCATTTTCAATTTGGGGTCTCTTTCAGGAGGTGATTATTGGATTCTTTCTGTGGCTATTTCACCTTCTGGTTCTAGGACCTCAGGGTAGTTTTCCTTTATAATTTTCTGAAAGATACTGTCCAGGCTCTTTTTTTTTATTGTGATTTTTAGGTAGACCAATAATTTTTAAATTGTCTTTCCTCGATTGATTTTCTAGGTCAGTTGTTCTACCCATGAGGTATTTTATGTTTTCCTCTATTTTTTTCATTTTTTTAAATTTCTGTTTGACTGATTCTTGCTCTCTCATAGAGTCATTAACTTGTATTTGACCAATCTAATTTTTAACAAATTGTTTTCTTCTATCAGATTTTGTATCTCCTTCACCAATGGGCCAATTTCAGTTTTTAGAAATTTGTTTTCTTCAGTGTAATTTTTTTTCCCAGTTGGCCAATTGTATTTTTTAAGGACTCTTCTACCTCTCTTATTTGACTTTTAAAATCTTTCTTGAGCTCTTCAAGGAAGGTTTTTTGGGCTTAAGATCAGTTCCTATTCCCTTTTGAGGTTCCAGATGTGGGTTTCTTGACAATGTTGTCCTCTTCAGAATTTCTGCCTTGATCTTCACTGTTCTCATAATATGAATCTGTGGTACATTTCTTTTCGCTCATGGTGTTTGATTATTCCCTGAACTTTAAAGAGCTTGAGCTCTCCTGCTGGGGAGCAGAGGTCAATGACCCAAGCTTCTTCTGTTGGGAGCCTAGGTCTTGGTCACTAGCTTCATGTGCTGGGTCCTCCAAAGTTGGCAACTGCAGGCTGTATGATTCTGGCTGCTTACCTGGTGTTGGGCTGGAATCAGCAAGGTTGGACCTCTAGGGCATCTGCAGGTTCCCTGCTTTTCCTTTCCTTTTTCTTTCTTTAGCTCCTTTCAGATGGATGTTGCTGAGTGTTTGTCTGCCTGGTGCTCTTTGTAGTGCTGCTTCCCTTATTTTTTTTTTAATTTTATTAATTTATTTTGATTTATCAACAATCACTTCCATATGCTTTTGAGTTGAAAATTTTTCTTCCCTTTCCCCCCCCCACCCACTCCCAAGATGGTGCACAATCTGATATAGGCTTTACATTTACATTCCTATTAAACATATTTTCACATTAGTGAAATTGTAAGTAAAAATTAAAAGGAATAGGAGGAACCATCAGAAAGATGAAACAAAACTCAACAGAAGGTAAAAATAAGTGATAGCGATTTGACTTCCATAGTTCTTTCTTTGGATGTGGACAGCATTTTCTATCCTGAGGCCTCTGGAGATGTCTTAGATCCTTGTAATGATGAGAAGGGTTCAGTTTAACAATCTTAGTCATTGCATAACATGGCTGTTATTGTGTACAGAGTCCTCTTGGTTCTGCTCACTTCACTCAGCATCAGATCATATAAGTCTTTCCAGGTTTTTCTGAAGTCAGCCTGTTCATCATTTTTTATACCACAACAGTATTCCATTACATTCATATACCACAACTTGCTCAGCCATTCCCCAATTGATGGGCATCCTCTCAATTTCCAATTCTTTGCCACACAAAAAGAGCTGCTATGAATATTTTTGTACATGTGGTCCTTTTCCCATTTGTATAATCTCTTTGGGATATAGCCCTAGAAGTGCTATTGCTGGGTCAAAGGGTATGCACATTTTTGTAGCCCTTTGGGCATAGTTCCAAATTGTTCTCTAAAATGGTTGGATCATTTCACAACTCTACCAACAGTGCATTAGTGTTCAAATTTTCCCACAACTTCTCCAACATTTATCATTTTCCTGTTTTCTCATGGTGGCCAATCGGATAGGTTCGATGTGGTACCTCAGAGTTGTTTTGATTTGCATTTTCTAATCAATAATGATTTGAGCATTTTTTCATATGACTATAGATGGCTTTAATTCTTCATCTGAGAACTCTGTTCATATCCTTTGACCATTTATCAATTGGGAATGGCTTTGTTTTTAAAAATTTGTCTTAATTCTCTATATATTTTAGAAATGAGGCCTTTATCAGAGAGACTGGTTGTAAAAATTCTTTCCCAATTTTCTACCTTCCTTCTAATCTTAGTTGCATTGGCTTTGTTTGTACAAAAACTTTTCAATTTAATGTAATCAAAATTATCCATTTTGCTTTTCATAATGTTCTCTGTCTCCTGTTTGGTCATGAATTCTTCTGTTATCCATAGATCTGATAGGTAAACTATTCCTTTTTCTCTCAGTTTACTTATAATATCTGCCTTTATATCTAAGTCACGAACCCATTTTGACTTTATTTTGGTATATGGTGTGAGATTTGGGTCTATGCCTAGTTTCTGCCATACTTTTTCCTGGTTTTCCCAGCAGTTTTTTTCAAAGAGTGGGTTCTTATCCCAAAAGCTGGGGTCTTTGGATTTATCAAATAATAGATTACTATAGTCATTTACTACTATGTCTTGCATATTTAACCTGTTCCACTGATCCACCTCCCTATTTCTTAGCCAGTACCAAGCAGTTTTCATGATTGCTCCTTTACAATACAATATAAGATCTGGAATTGCTAGTCCACCTTCCCCTCCATTTCTTTTCATTAATTCCTTTGACATTCTGGACCTTTTGTTTTTCCAAATGGATCTTGTTATTATTTTTCCTACCTCTATAAAATAATATTTTGGTAGTTTGATTGGTATGGGACTGAATAAGTAAATTAGCTTAGGTAGGATTGTCATTTTTTTTATATCAGCTGAGCCTACCCATGAGCAACTGATGTTTTTCCAATTATTTAGATCTGATTTTATTTGTGTGAAAAGTGTTTTGTAATTGTGTTCATAGAGTTCCTGGGTTTGTTTCAGGAGGTAGACTCCTAAATATTTTAAAATGTCTACAGTAAGTTTAATTGGGATTTCTCTTTCTATCTCATGCTGTTGGGCTTTGTTGGTAATATACAGAAATTCTGATGATTAATGTGGGTTTATTTTATAGCCTGCAACTTTGCTAAAGTTGTTTATTATCTCAAGTAGTTTTTTACTTGCTTCTCTAGGATTCTTTCAGTATATCATCAAGTCATCTGCAAAGAGTGATAGCTTTGTTTCTTCTTTGCCTATTCTAATGCCTTCAATTTCTTTTTCTTCTCTTATTGCTAAGGCTAACATTTCCAGTACAATATTGAATAACAGTGGTGATAATGGACAACCTTGTTTCACCCCCAATCTTATTGGAAATGCTTCTAGTCTGTCCCCATTACATATAATGCTTGCTGAAGGTTTTAGGTATAAGCTATTTATCATTTTAAGGAAGACTCCATTTATATTTATGCTTTCTAGTGTTTTTAATAGGAATGGGTGTTGTATTTTATCAAAAGCTTTTTCTGCATGTATTGAGAAGATCACATGGTTTCTGTTGGTTTTGGTGTTGATATGCTCAGTTATGCTGATAGTTTTCCTAATATTGAATGCTTCCCTTATTTTTGCTGAGGCACAGGAAGACCTGTTTCCTGTAGAATACTGAGGCACCTGGCAGTTTTCTGAACTGGTTTCCACCAGTTCTCCCACCCTCAATGAGCTCTGAAGTCTAGGTGTTGGTGTTTGCTTGCTCTACCACCTGGGTTTCAAGATTTCCTCCTGGTGTGTTGAAGTGGGGTTTCTGCTAGCTTGCTGGGCACCTCCAGTTCTGTACTGCTGCCCTTCCTCCAGGACAAGAGGGGCCTTTCCTCTTAATCCCTCAAGCTACCTGGGCTACTGGACTGCTGCTCCCCATCTCTCTTCTGGTTCAGCTGTTCCAGGCTTTTACCTGGGGTGATATTTTTTGGTCTTTCAGAGGTTGATGGGAAGGGTGAAAGCGATTACCTTTTTACTCCTTTATCTTTGCTCCTGAAGTAGAAGTCCATATTTTTCTTCGGGGCTTTGCATGTGGCAGTTTTCACTTTGTATCTTCTTCAGACTTTGTGTTTTGATATTCACTGTCATCACAGTAACTTTCTATAGTTAGAACATTTTTCTGCTGTTTGTTCATATATCAGCCTATTTCTTAACTTCTAATTCTATGCTAAAGTGGAGCTCTTCTTCCAAAGTGGAGGGGGCACTGTCTCCTGCTTCAGGCTTTTGTTTTGTGGCTGTTTTTAGAGGTCATTTTGGAGTACTGTAAGTTTTTGGTTCTTCCAAGGTGGTATGATCTAAGGAGAGCTGTGATTTCTAATTTCTTGTACTGTACACTGGTCTGGAATGACCACAAGCACTCTTTTCCACCCTGGACTGCTGTGCTATTTCTCCTTTTCACCCTTAGACTGAAACCCAGGGTAGTGACCCAGATCCAAGTACAGCAATGAAACAGAGTCCTGCCCCCAGTATCAAAAAATGACTACTGTAATCTCCTTCTGACAAACTATCTGATCTACTTGCCATCTCTGGGCTGAGAGGTCTGTAATACTCCATTACTTCTAATCATTCAGTCACCTGCAAGGCCTCCTGCTAGTTTGCTGGGGCTCAGTCTGCGCTGATGTGGGATGCAATGAACTGTGCTCCATTCTTACCCTGGTGTGGCAAATATTTCTTGGACTTCTGGGAGCCAAGATGGTGAAGTAAGTAGTAAATAAATCACTTTCCCTTGTTGACCTCAAAAATAAAACAAAACAAAACAAATAGCAGCCCAAGAAAAATCCTGGACCAGAAGAACCAGCAGAAAGATGTGGTGGAAAAATCTCTTAGCCTCAGAAACTTAGATAATCAACAAGAAAGGTCTGTTTCACTGGGGTAGAAGAGGAGGGCATTCCAGGATAGGAAGCATCCCTGCAAGCCAGTGGGAAACAGCAGACAGACATCTGCAGACCTCAACATGTCCCAGTGGAGCCCCAGATGAAAAGACATCCTTGAGCTGCCAGAGCTGCATGTGCTTTAGTGTAGCCCTGGGGAAACACAGAAAATCCCCACCTGGCCTCAGCACACTCCAGACCACCAACTAGGACACCAGATCAGCATGAGGTAAGCTGCTAGACCATGATAGCCTCCACCTGCCAGCACCCGAGGCCCCAGAAAACAAAGCCAATGACCAGTCCCTGGACCACAGCACAAGAAGCTTTGCATAGTGCCCTCTATACTCCAACTGGAGAGCTCAACTTTAAAAGCCATGAAATATGAACTAAAATGAGAAAGAACTGTTTCTATGGCGACAGGGAATATCAGAACACAAACTCAGAAGAGGATAACATTGTCAATATACCCATATCTAAAACATCAAAGAAGGCTGTGAACTGATCTGAAGCCCAAAAAGCTTTCTTCAAAGAGCTCAAGAAAGATTTTAAAAGTCAAATAAGAGACATAGAAGAAAAATTGAGAAAAGAAATGAGAAGCACGCAAGAAAGAATCAACAGCTTAGAAAAGGAAGGACAAAAATTGAATGTAGAGAACAAACCCTTAAAAGGACAATCAGCCAAATTGGAAAAGGAGGTAAAAAAAAAACCTCCTTGGAGAAAAAAATTATGTAAAAAAAATGGAATTGGGCAAATGGAAGCTAATGACTCTATGAGACATCAAGAATCAATCAAACACAATCAAAAAAATAAAAAAATAGAAGAAAATGTAAATAACTTATTGGAAAAACAACTGACCTGGAAAATAAATTGAAGAGAAATAATTTAAGAATGATTAGTCTACCTGAAAGCCATAATAATAATAATAATAATAATAATAATAATAATAATAATAATGAAAACACAGCCTGGACTACATCCTTCAAGAAGTTATCTTTTTAAACTTTTTTTCCAAGAAATTATCAAGGAAAAATTGCCCTGACATCGTAGAACCAGAGGGTAAAACAGTTATTGAAAGAATCCACCAATCACCTCCTGAAAGACACCCTAAAATGAAAACTCCAAGGAATATTGTAGCCAAATTCCAAAATTATCAGGTCAAGGAGAAAATGCTGCAAGCAGCCAGAAAGAAACAATTTAAATATCATGAAACCACAGTCAGGAATATGTAGAACCTAACAGCTTATACATTAAAGGATCAGAGGGCTTGGAATATGAAATTCCAGAAGGCAAAGGAGCTTGTATTGCAGCCACGAATCAACTCTCTAGCAAAATTGAGCAAAATCTTTTAGCAGATTCAGGGGAGGAGATGGATATTCAATGAAATAGGAGACTTCCAAACTTTCTTGATGAAAAACTCAGAACTGAACAGAAAATTTGATCTTCAAATAAAAGACTCAAGAAGCATAAAAAGGTAAAAAGCAAAGAAAAATATGTTAATCAATAAGGTTAAACTATTTACATCCCTACATGGGAAGATGATACTTACAACTCTTGAGAACTGTATTTTTATTATGACATTAAGAAGGGGTATAAGTTGACTTTGATGTAATGATCAAAAATTAATTAACTGAGGAGTGAAAAAATAGGATTGTACTGGGAGAAGAGGAAAAGAGGAAGCAGAAAAGTAAATTACATGACATGAAAAGGCAGAAAGACTTATTATAGTAGAGGGAAAGAAGGGAAGAAGTCTAACATTATTTAAACTTTACCCTCATTGGATTAGGCTCAATGTGGGAATAATATACACATTCAGTCAGGTACAGAAATGTATCTTACCCTATACGGAAGTAGGAGGAGGAAGGTGAAAGAAAAGGGAGGGGTCCTAATAGAAAGGAGGGCAGATTGTGGGAGGTGATGTTCATAAGCAAAACACTGGGGCAGGCTGAAAGGAGAAAGAAAAGTATAAATGGGGAGAGATATTGTGGAGAGAAAAAACATTTAATAATCACAATTGTGAATATGAATTGGATGAGCTCTCTCATAAAGCAGAAGTAGATAGAAGAGTGAATAAAAACCATAATTCTACAATATATTGTTTTACAAAAAAAGATATTTGAAGCTCAGAGACAGACACAGAGTAAAAGGCAGGAGCAGAATATATTATGCTTCAGCTGAAGTGAAAAAAAAGTACAGGGGTAGCAATCCTGATCTCAGACAAATAAAAAGCAAAAATTAGTCTGATTAAAATGTGTATGAAATGCAAAATGGATAATTTTTATTACATTAAATTGAAAAGCTTTTCCGCAAAGGCAATGCAACCAAGATTCAAAGAGAAGCAGGAAAACAAGTAACAATTTTTACAGCCAGCGTGTTTGATAAAGGTCTTATCTCCAAAATTTATAGAGAACTTAGTCAAATTTATAATGATACAAGTCATCCATCCCCCAACTGATAAATGTTCAAAGCAAATGAGTAGGCACTTTTGAGAAAAAGAAATTAAAGCTACATATAGTCATATATATATATATATATATATATATATATATATATATATATATATATATGAAGTTCTAAATCATTATTGACTAGAGAAATGCAAATTAAAACAACCCTGAGGTAACACATCACACATATCATTTTGGGTAACATGACAACACAAGAAAATAATAAGTGTTGGAGATGTGGGAACATTGGGATACTAATGCATTGTTGGTGGAGTTGTGAACTGATCCAGCTGTTCTGGAAAACAATTTGCTACCATTCCTCAAAAGCTATAAAACTATGCATACCTTTTGATCCAGAAATACCACTACTAAGTCTATATCCCAAAGAGATCATAAAAAAAGCAAAAGGACTCACATGTACAAAAATATTTATAGCAGCTCTTTCTATGGTGGCCAAGAACTGGTCTCTCAAGTGAGGAATGGCTAAACAAATTGTGGTATATGAATATAATGAAATACTATTTGTCCACAAGAAATAGCAAGCAGGCAAATTTCATAAATATTGGGAAGGACTTGCATGAACTGGTGCTGAGTAAAGTGAGTAGAACCAGAGCATTGTACACAGTAAAAGCAACATTGTGCAATGAGTGACTGGTAGACTTTGCTCTTCTCTGTATTGTGACGATCTAAGACAATTCCAAAAGACTAATAATGGAAAATGCTAAGTAAGAACTATGGAGTTCAAATGCAGATTGAAGCAAGCCAATTTGTCTTTTCTTTGTTTTTTTTAAATTTTTATTTCTTGTGTTTTTCCCTTTTGTTCTTAGTATTCTACCACAACATATAGACTAATGTGGAAATATGTTTAATATGATTGTACATGTATAGCCTATATCAGATTTCATGCTGTCTTGGGAAGGGGGGAGTTGAGGGAGGGAAAAAATTTAGAACTCAAAATCTTGTGAAAGTGAATGTTGAAAACTAAAAACAAATGAATAAAAAAGTAAAAAAAAAAAACCAACCAGACCATTCTTGCCAAACTTCTACTTTTTCTTGGGCTGGACCATTATTTCCCCATATCCTTTTGTGTGTTCTGCCACTCTAGAATTTGTTTTGAGGTGTTATTTAAAGTTTTTTGTGGGAGAAATTTGGGAGATCTCAAGCAAGTCTCTGCATTTTCTCCATTATCTCAGCTCTGCCCCCAATAGTAATTATTTCTAATAATTTCTGAATCTGTGGCTCTGTGATATAGTATGGTTTGTGTCCTATATTTAGAATAATTTTCACAAGGATTTGTGTCTCAGACCTACAATATTAAAACTTGTATGTCCTTGAATAACTCATTTATAATGCCTTGTACTCTCAGTTTCTTCATTCATTAAATAAAGGACTTGGACCAGGCTGTCTCTAAAGTCACTTCCAACTTGTAATTTTTCTAGAAAATTTTTGATCCAATCACTATTTTGATATAAACATTGGAATGGTTCTATTTTCTTAAGTGATATTAAGATCTTTTCAGTGTAGTTACCTATAATGTCATCCATTTGTATGGCCTTTATAAGCCAGGTTTTTTTTTTTTGTTTAACAGTCCCATAAGCTTGTGTTAGAATGCAATGCTAAAGATATTTTACTGCATTGTGAGATCCCAAGAGATAAAAAATTAATGACATTAATGAATACAATATTATCTTTAACTTGTTGTTCATTTGAATTTAATTGCAAGTTTATAATTGCCAGTATTTAAATAACTAATTTCTAGAAAATGAATTTTAATTTGTAAAAGCAATTTGAAATGGTGAGAGAAGAGATCTTTAGTTGTGTAATTTTTAATCTAATAATTTTAACAAAGCATGCTAATTTTGTTTTAAGTTTGAGATCTCTAATTCAGCTAAAATCACACATTAGCAGAATGATTCACCGTGATGCTTGGTTATTTGATATGTCAAAATAATATTGTTTGTTATTCATGTCACGTTAAACCCCAGCCATCAGAAAACTGGTAAAAAAAATTTTTTTCATAACATTTTAAACCGAATAATGATCCTACTTTTTGTCTTCTTTCACTATTTAGTATCATGTTTCAAATTCTTCTATCTATAAAGCTAACCTTGCAGAGAAATATTAATAAGCAGAAACATATTCAGCAGATATCCTCAACATGGATTTATTGAATGAAGATATAATGATTTTCATAACTTTACATAATATTACATTTTCTCAAGAAAAAAATACTAATTTTAAATTCCATCAAAGATCAATGTGTTTCCCTATTTCTATTAAACTAAACAATAAATAAATTTCTCAGTTTAAATTATTTTTACTTAATAATTTTGACAATTTGACAGATATTAGCTAACATTTGAAAGTATTGATTTATATTCTTTTATTAGGGAGTTTAATAATTTTTCTAAAGGTTATTAATAACATAGTTTAACATTTCATGTCATTTGGTAAATTATTCTAGCCTGATGTAGAGTACCTGATACATAATAAAATATAGAAATGCATATATAGCTAGAGATGTATCCATATATAAATAATCACACATATTTAATTATACTATTTTTGTTATATTGAAATATTAAAATTGAACATACATGCAATCAAGATTCTTAGAAAATATCTGAATTTAAACTAATTGCAATTCATAAACCTTGAGGCAGTATTACAATGCTATACTACATGTTTTTATATTAATCCCGCATTAGACTATAAAATCCTTGACAGCAGGTACAATCTTTTGGATTTCTTTGTATGCCCAGTTCCTACAACAACGTCTGGTACATAATATGAACATAATAACTTATTACTGACTAATTAACTAATTAATATCCTGTGCATAGATTAAGACATTAAACTTACCTAGTAGTAGTAAAATACCAAATGGTATTTTATTAAGTTTATTTTTCTAGCATAAAACATATTTACCTACTTACTATGTTATTTTTAGCATTATATGGTAGAAAAACTGTATTAGATTCAGAATGGAGCAGCCTTTGACTTAATCCTACTGGAACTGCTAACTACTTAGATTTTCTTTTGCAGGTCCTTTGACTTTTATTCAGTTTATTCACCTGCATAACAAAATTGTGAGAGATCCTAAATAAATTTCATTCCATCTCTCACATGCTGTTATTCTATGGTCTGCAACAGTGACATCTCCATTAGCCAATATCTCAACAATTCTCTTCATTAAAAAATCACAGAATTTCAAAGTTGGAAGGGGCCATAGGAAGTATCTGGTCCAACCTATTTTGGAAAAAAAAAATAATGCCATGTACGATATAACTGACCGCTGGTCATGCAGCCTTTGCTTAATATCACAAGTGAGGAGGAAGTCACGTAAATAACCGGGAAGCATTTATTAAGTATGTACTATTCACATGCTGAGGTAGCCTCTCCCATTTTTGGATAACTATAATTGGTAAGAAGGTCCCTCTTTCCCAATCCTGACATAAAGACTGTTTTACTGAAACCTCTACTTATTGTCCCTAATGTTGGCATTGTTCAATAAAGAACAACATAATTCCTATTCTATTTAATTGTCCTTCATATTCTCTAGTACTACTACTACTAGCAGCCCATCCTCAACTCTTGTTTTCTCTAAGCATCTCATTTATGTTAATCAATCCTCAGGAAGAATTACCTTTAGACTTTTCAACATAAGGTACTTTGGAGAAATTCTAATTTGTTAATGTCTTTAAAATGTTGATTCCAGCGCTGAATAATATTTGAGGTGCAGTTCTGACCAGTCCCTAGTCTAGTGATATTATCAGTCCTTCATTACAGTATGCTATCATGTCTCATGATATTCTGAATTAATGAATAAATGTTAGAATTAACCAGTTCTATTGAATTAAAATCTACTCATTGTATAGAAGAGGGTAGAGAGTTCATTTGAAGTTCCACACCAAGAGTCAGTTTTATTATTTTGACATGAATAAAGGAAATTATTTTTGCGTCAATACCATTCATTTTGTACGTGTAGAAAGGAGGAATACTTTATTCTCGTTGTGCTTCTTCTCAAGGTCATTTTTAAATGATTAAGAGACAGAGTCCTCTGCTTAGCAATGGTCTGAGTGAAGGGATTTTAATCAAAAGGAAAGGAAACAGCTACATACTGCTGGGGTCATCATTAGTGAATTTTAGAAGTGCCTCTGATCTCAGTTAATACTGAATCGTGTATGGGTTAATTCAATTGCTAAACAATGCATAGCATTATCAATCTTTTGCCAATAGAAAGCTCACAGTGGCTTTACTATGATTAGCCAGCCATAGGAAGTCAAGAAATGGAAGGATAAATAAATCGAGACTACAGTTTTGAGTTCAGTTATGGTCTTGGAGATTAAGCTATTAAGTTTCACATTCATCTAGACAGGCTAGAAAGGAAGATAGCTTAGTAGAGAAAAAATAAAGTCAAATCAGCAAGCATTTATTAAACACCCACTATGTGCTAGGTACTATGACAAGTATCAGAGATAAAATGAATGTTAAATACATTTTTAATGTTTAGGGAATAGGGAATACCTGGCAATCAGAAATTCTTGATTAAGCAATACAACAAATTGTCTTGTGCTCACTCTATCTTTACTCTCATTCCACTTACTACAACACAACATGAAGTCTATGGCTTTATGGCTTCAATGTGAAAGAATTAAGTTCAAGATTATATATATATATATATATATATATATAAATGAAAGAGACAGAGAGAGAGACAGAATGATTTGGTCAAACATGGAATTTTCAAGTGTCTCTCCTGGTAAATAAAAGTGACTCCATATTCCCTCATAAATTTCTCAGAAGTCTTTATTATGTAAAGATTAATTGTTTAAACATTAAAAACACAAAATTAACTTTGAGTCCTAGAAAATAGGGATTTGTAGTTTAAAGCGAAGGTAGTATAAACAATTTATTTCTACAGCTTTGAAGTACATATTAAGATGAACAAAGGCACAATGATGGGCAAAGATGGAGTTATGAAGTTATTACTTTGATTCCTAATTTTTTCATCACCCCCATTTTTGTATCAGCTGCACATTATATATATGTGTGTGTGTGTGTGTGTGTGTGTGTGTGTGTGTGTGTGTATACATGTATATATTCCATTTGTACTTGCATCAAAGTCACTGATATAAGAATTTTCAAGTAGAATATGTACAAGTAATAATATTTGAGGAAGTCTGCTGTAGGTATTTCCAAGTTTATATTAACCCTTACTGATTATTTTTTGGATAAGGCCATTCTGATTTGCACATGCACACAATTACAAATTCTGATTTCTACAATTCATTCAGAATTTAAAAAAGTAAGAAACCAAACACTTAAAAAAGAAGTCTTTCTTCTGACTATATATCATGAATATGTTATTTAATAAAATGTGTTAAGCATGTTCACCATTGAACAGCATCACAAAGAAATTAAATTGAATAATTAACACAATGGTACCTATTTTGGGATCAACTATTTTTGTGCATTTAGATTCTTGAAAATTTAGAGCAAAGGCTAAATTAACTCCAAACCAGAAGAAATGATAAAGACAGAAGAAAATGAGGAATTGGAACAAGTAAAATATAACTTGTTCAAATGAGCTGTTCCTCCCTAAAATGAGTAATAGTTAGAAGGAAAGAAATAGATTATTATCAGAATTTCTTATAGAAGTTTTATTACTTTAAAGTA
Source organism: Phascolarctos cinereus (assembly GCF_003287225.1). NCBI lineage: Eukaryota > Metazoa > Chordata > Mammalia > Diprotodontia > Phascolarctidae > Phascolarctos > Phascolarctos cinereus. The sequence goes on along the minus strand of NW_027555847.1, from coordinate 71,039,064 downwards.
ATCACCACAACAAGGAATTGAAAAAAAAACCCAAATTACCTTATACAACAGATATTGCTAAATGAAGAGACTTGGCAACCCAACTCTAAATTGGTTAAGAATAGAAACTATGTTGTAATGCAGTGAAAGGGCTGGCTCAGAGTTGGTAAGAATACCAAGGCCAGAGTCCTTCCAAGCAGAGCTTTATTGTCATAAAAGCAAATGGAACCAAGCAGCTCAAGATACTGGTTGGTTGGGTGGAAGGGAAATGGGGACTTGCTTATATCAGAGCTGAAAGGGGGAGTAGCTTATAGAAATTTGCTCTGGCATATTTTTTGTGCTATGCAAACCAGAAAAAAAAAAAAGACTTGCACCTGCACTGTACTGGGTCTTCCCGGCATCTATCTTGAAATAGCCATACTTTCACTCTGGAGAGTTTCTTCATTACCATATTCATAAGATGTAAATGGGGACTTTGACGTCACATAAGTTACTATAGGGCATTGAGGAGTCTCATTTCATCTGCACGGTCTCGAGAAAGTCCCTTGACCATGAGGTTGCTGGTGATAGGGTCTGCCATGCCATGGAGTGGTGAAGTTGCCTATTCAGCGTATGGGGAAGTAGTTGTCTGCTCAGCATATAGGGCTAAGAATATAGGGGAAAAGGTTGACTACTCAGGATATAAGGAAAGGATAGAGCCTCAGAGTTTTGGGGGGAAAATGGGAATTTTCTGTTCCTACTCCAGTAAGACATTGCAGAAAAGCATAGTTGACGACTAAACAATTCCTGGCCTTGACTCATAATCCAGTATTCTTTAAGTTATTCCCTCATATTCAAACTTTACTATATTTCAAATTAAAGTAAAATCTACAAGTATACAATAATTATTTAATTAAGTAATTAATGAATAAATCATTCAAAAAGTGTATATTGTGGGACAGCTAGGTGGCACAATGGATAGAATACCCGCCTTGTAGTCAGGAAGATCTGAGATCAAATTTGGCCTCAGACACATAACACTCACTAGCTGTGTGACTCTGGGCAAGTCACTTATCCCTAATTGCTTCACCAATAAGCAAAAAAAAAAAGTCTATATTGTATCACCTATTAAATGAATTAGATCTGTGTTGTTTGTACTTAGAGGACAATAAATAATAGGTGGGTGCTGTGAAGAGGCAGAGTTAGAAGTCATATAAAGGAAAACTAGCTTAAAATGAGTGATTTTGCAGAGTGGATTGTGGTCTCATAAAACTGTGACTTTTTGCTAACCAGAGATTTCCAAGTAAAAGCTAGGAGATCATTTGCTGAATACAATGTAAATGCGATTCTTGTACGATTCTGGTTTATACCAGATGCTTTCAGGTATATTGCCACATAAGATTCTGTAAATCACATTTTTGTATGCATGACATAAAAAAAAAAAAATACCACCATTTGTTCTCTGCCTTTTTCTGTCATTTGACCTTATCCTTATACTGTACTGGTTATTAACAATGATGACAGCTGTTACTTTAACACTGACCATTACTAACTCACATAGATACAACGTTTTAAGGTTACCTAAATATTTTCTTCACAGAAACACTGGAAAATTGCTTTGACCAGTGTCATCACTTCCATTAAATAGTGAATGACCAGAGTCCAGAAAATTTTAACCAGGACAATGGCTACACATATAGAAACTGTCAAATATAGTCTTAAAACCCAGGTATCTTCAATCCAATTTCATTCAACCCTACTAAGCATTTATATCTCTATTGATTTAATTATTTTTTTCCCCTCTGGAGAACTAAACCTACAACTCTGCTACTTTATTATAGTACTGATTTTCAAATATTTTAACATTTCAGAGAAAAAAATGACCTAATTTTCTACTAATAAAGGAGTATCATACAATCAAGAACTGTTTCTGTAATGCAATTAAAGGAAGGATATTAGTAATTAAAAAAAGAAATCCATTTTTGGCCAGACCTAAGCTAGGCCAGCCCAATAGTTCAGCTCCAGCATTAAAATACAAGAAAATAATTATGAAACAAAAAAATGAAATGAAAGCAATTTTCTTATTAAAATTAAAAGAACACACTTTCATGTTAAAAGGATATAAAATGCTAATTCAATCTGAGGCATATAAGCAGTTGGAGTCAAAAAAAATATCCTTTTCAACGTTTCTGATAAGGGCTTGGATCTTAGACCCTTTAAAGAAAAAAGTTTGATAACACCAAAGAAACTGCTGCCTTGTATGTAAAGTTGAAGTGAACTGAAATGAAGGAAAACCTTATCACCAGCTCAAGAATGAGAAATTACTGCTGTCAGGGCTGTAAGACAAGCAGCTACCTCTTCTTAGCACAGTAAAAATTCTCCATCATTTACTTGAAAACAAAAGTTTATCTGAAATCACAAGAGCATTCAAGATACAGACTAACATGAGCTATGAGGGATACCGGTCATTTAAACTCCTTGGTACCCTTTAGAATGTTTTTAGTCCTTCTTAACAGAGCAGAAAATTTTAGGGATGGAAGGGACTGTAGATCTTATTTACTCTTACTTCTATGTGGATAGAAATTCCTTCCACATACCTAAAAATCATTTAATCTCTGCTTGAAGGTCATAGTATCATATATTTAGTATTGGAAGGTACCTCAGAGGCATCTTACCCAACTCACTCCTTTTACAGGTGACTGAGGACTGAAGAAGGGGGGTCATGAGATAATGGCAATAGTAAACTAGTAAACATCAGAACTGATTTCTTTTTTTAAAATTTTTTCTACTTATACATTCAGATTAAGCACATTTTCACATTAGTCATGATGTATAGAAGAATTAAAACTGTTGGAAGGAACCACGAGAAAGAAGAAATAAAACAAAACAATAACAAAAAAAGGAATGCAAATAGTATGCTTCCATCTGCATTCAGACTCCACAGTTCTTTTTCTGGATGTGGATAGCATTTTCCATCCCGAGTCATTTGGAGTTGTCGTAGATTCTTGCATTGCTGAGAAGAGTCAAGTCTATAAAAGTCAGTCATCATACAATGTAACACAATGTTCTCCTGGTTCTGCTCATTTCACTCAGCATCAGTTCATATAAGTCTTTCCAGGTTTTTCTGAAGTCCACTTGCTCATCATTTAAAAAAAAATTTTTTATTATTTAGTTTTCATCATTTGTATCTGTAAAATTTTGAGTTTTCAATTTCCTCTGCCTTCCTCTCCTCCCCCTTCCCAAAGAAGATATGCAATCTGTTATAAGCTCTACTTATACATTCATATTAAGCATATTTCCCTTTAATCACGATGTAAAAAAAGAATTAGAACTGATGGGAGAAACCATTAGAATGACACAATGAAGCAAAACAACAAAAGAAAAGGAGAACAAATAGTATGCTTCAATCTGCATTCAAACTCCATAATCCTTTCTCTGGATGTGGATAGCATTTCCCATCAACATCTCCAAAACTTTATTAGTAATGTAGTATTAGTAACTAGCATAATAATTAGTAATATATATACATATAATATATATATATATATACAAAGGCTGATGATTTATGTGGATTTATTCCTTTCATTTCTAGTTTGCTTACAGTATCAATCTTTATATCTTTATATCTAAATCTTGTATCCTTTTTGATTTTATCTTGGTATAGGATGTAAGATGTTGGTCTATGCCCGGTTTCTCCACACATCTTTCCAGTTTTCCCAGCAGTTTTTCTTAAATAATAATTTTTGACCCCAGAAGCTGGAGTATTTGGATTTATAAAATAATAGATTAGTATAGTCATTGACTTGTTTATTGTTTCTTAATGTCATTAGCTTTGTGTCACACAGTTATAATTTCTAAGGAATTATTTTCTTCAGTAATCTTTTGTACCTCCTTTCAGATTTGGTAAATTCTCCTTTTGAAAGAGTTATTTTTTTCAGTCAATTATTGTACCTCCCATTCCATTTAGGCAATTCAGCATTTTTTTTTTGGTGTGTTTTATTTTTTTTAAATTTTATTAATTTATTTTGATTTATCAACAGTCACTTCCATATGCTTTTGAGTTCAAAAATTTTTCCTCCTTACTCCACACCACCCTCCCCAAGATGGCACACAACCTCATATAGGCTACGCATTTACATTTCTATTAAACATATTTTCACATTAGTGAAGTTGTAAGTAAAAATTAAAACCAATAGGAGGAACCATTAGAAAGAGGGGAAAAAAACTCAGAAGAAGAGAAAAAAAAAAGATAGCAATTCAACTTCCATAGTTCTTTCTTTGGATGTGGATAGCATTTTCCATCACAAGACCTCTGGGTATGTCTTAGATCCTTGCATTGCTCAGAAGGGTTAAATTTATCAATATTAGTCATCGCACAACATGGCTGTTATTGTGTATAACATCTCTTGGTTCTGCTCACTTCACTCAGCATCAGACCATACAAATCTTTGTACATTTTTCTGAACTCAGCCTGTTCATCTCTTTTTTTTTTTTTTTTGGCATTTGGGGTTAAGTGACTTGCCTGGGGTCACACAGCTAGTAAGTGCGGCAAGTGTTTGGTCTGAGGCCAGATTTGAACTCAGGTACTCCTGACTTCAGGGTCAGTGCTCTATCCACTGTGCCACCTAGCTTCCCCCTTGTTCATCATTTCTTATATCACAATAGTATTCCATTACATTCATATACCACAACTTGCTCAGCCATTCCCCAATTGATGGGCATCCTCTCAATTTCCAATTCTTTGCCACCACAAAATGAGCTGCTATGAATATTTTTGTACATGTGGGTCCTTTTCCCATTTGTATGATCTCTTTGGGATATACCCCAAGAACTGCTATTGCTGTCTCAAAGGGCATGCACATTTTTATAGCCTTTCTGCATAGTTAAAAATTGTTCTCCAAAATGGTTGGATCATTTCACAACTCCACCAACAATGCATTAGTGTTCCAATTTTCCCACATCTTCTCCAACATTTATCATTTTCCTGTTTTGTCATGTTGGCCAATCTGATAGGTGTGATGTGGTACCTCAGAGTTGTTTTGATTTGCATTTCTCTAATCAATAATGATTTAGAGCATTTTTTCATATGACTATAGATGGCTTTAATTTCTTCATCTGAGAACTGTCTGTTCATATCCTTTGACCATTTATCAATTGGGGAATGGCTTGTATTCTTATAAATTTGTCTTAATTCTCTATATATTTTAGAAATGAGGCCTTTATCAGAGAGACTGGTTGTAAAAATTCTTTCCCAATTTTCTACCTTCCTTCTAATCTTAGTTGCATTGGCTTTGTTTGTGCAAAAACTTTTCAATTTAATGTAATCAAAATTATCCATTTTGCTTTTCATAATGTTCTCTATCTCCTGTTTGGTCATGAATTCTTCTGTTCTCCATAGATCTGATAGGTAAACTATTCCTTGTTCTCCCAGTTTACTTATGGTATCAGCCTTTATATCTAAGTCATGAACCCATTTTGACTTTATTTTGGTATATGGTGTGAGATTTGGGTCTATGCCTAGTTTCTGCCATACTCTTTTCCAGTTTTCCCAGCAGTTTTTTTCAAAGAGTGGGTTCTTATCCCAGAAGCTGGGGTCTTTGGGTTTATCAAATAATAGATTACTATAGTCATTGACTACTGTGTCTTGCATATTTAACCTATTCCACTGATCCACCTCCTATTTCTTAGCCAGTACCAAGCAGTTTTGATGATTGCTGCTTTATAATACAATTTAAGATCTGGAATTGCTAGGCCACCTTCCCCTGCATTTCTTTTCATTAGTTCCTTTGATATTCTGGACCTTTTGTTTTCCAAATGAATCTTGTTATTATTTTTTAACTCTATAAAATAATTTTTGGTAGTTTGATTGGTATGGCACTGAATAAGTAAATTAGCTTAGGTAGGATTGTCATTTTTATTATATTAGCTCGGCCTACCCATGAGCAACTGATGTTTTTCCAATTATTTAGATCTGATTTTATTTGTGTGAAAAGTGTTTTGTAATTGTGTTCATAGAGTTCCTGGGTTTGTTTCGGAGGTAGACTCCTAAATATTTTATAATGTCTACAGTAAGTTTAAATGGGATTTCTCTTTCTATCTCTTGCTGTTGGGCTTTGTTGGTAATATATAGAAATGCTGATGATTTATGTGGGTTTATTTTATAGCCTGCAACTTTGCTAAAGTTGTTTATTATTTCAAGTAGTTTTTTACTTGATTCTCTAGGATTCTCTAAGTATATCATCATGTCATCTGCAAAGAGTGATAGCTTTGTTTCTTCTTTGCCTATTCTAATGCCTTCAATTTCTTTTTCTTCTCTTATTGCTAAAGCTAATTTCCAGTACAATATTGAATAACAGTGGTGATAATGGACATCCTTGTTTCACCCCGATCTTATTGGAAATGCTTCTAGCCTGTCCCCATTACATATAATGCTTGCTGAAGGTTTTAGATATGCTATTTATTATTTTAAGGAAGACTCCATTTATACCTATGCTTTCTAGTGTTTTTAATAGGAATGGGTGTTGTATTTTATCAAAAGCTTTTTCTGCATCTATTGAGATGATCATGTGGTTTCTGTTGGTTTTGTTGTTGATATGCTCAATGATGCTGATAGTTTTCCTAATATTGAACCAACCCTGCATTCCTGGTATAAATCCTACCTGGTCATAGTGTATTATTCTTGTGATAAGTTGCTGCAATCTATTTGCTAGTATTTTGTTTAAAATTTTTGCATCTATATTCATTAGAGAAATTGGTCTATAATTTTCTTTCTCTATTTTGACTCTTCCTGGTTTAGGTATCAACACCATATTTGTATCATAAAAAGAATTTGGTAAGACTCCTTCTTCACCTATTTTCCCAAATAGTCTATATAGTATTGGAATTAATTGTTCTTTAAATGTTTGATAGAATTTGCATGTAAATCCATCTGGCCCTGGAGATTTTTTCCTAGGGAGTTCATCAATGGCTTGTTCAATTTCTTTTTCTGAGATGGGGTTATTTAAGTATTTTGCTTCCTCTTCAGTTAATCTGGGCAATTTATATTTTTGTAAATATGTATCCATTTCACTAAGATTGTCAAATTTGTTGGCATATAGTTGGGCAAAATAATTCCTAATTATTGTTTTAATTTCCTCTTCCTTGGTGGTAGCTTCACCCTTTTCATTCTTGATACTAGTAATTTGGTTTTCTTCTTTCTTTTTTTAATTAAATTAACCAAAGGTTTATCTATTTTATTGTTTTTTCATAAAACCAGCTCTTAGTTTTATTTATTAGTTCAATAGTTTTCTTAATTTCAATTTTAATAATTTTTCCTTTGGTTTTCAATATTTCTAATTTGGTGTTTAGTTGAGGATTTTTAATTTGTTCTTTTTCTAGTTTTTTTAGTTGTATGCCCAATTCATTAATCTCCTCTTTTTCTATTTTATTTATGTAAGCATTTAGAGATATAAAACTTCCCCTAAGAACTGCTTTCCTGCATCCCATAGTTTTGGTATGTTGTCTCATTATTGTCATTCTCTTGAATGAAATTATTGATTGTTTCTATGATTTGTTGTTTGACCCAATCATTTTTTAGGATTAGATTATTTAGTTTCCAATTATTTTTTAGTCTATCTTTCCATGGCCCTTTATTACATATAATTTTTATTGCATCATGATCTGAAAAGGATGCATTTAATATTTCTGCCTTTCTGCATTGGATTGTGAGGTTTTTATGCCCTAGTACATGGTCAATTTTTGTGTATGTGCCATGTACTGAGAAAAAAGTATATTCCTTTCTATCCCCATTCAGTTTTCTCCAGAGGTCTATCATACCTAACTTTTCTAATGTTCTATTCACCTCCTTAACTTCTTTTTGTTTATTTTGTGGTTAGATTATCTAGTGCAGAGAGGGGGAGGTTCAGGTCCCCACTAGTATAGTTTTGCTGTCTATTTCTTCCTGTAACTCCCTGAACTTCTCCTGTAAGAATTTGGATGCTATACCATTTGGTGCATATATGTTTAGTAATGATATTACTTCATTGTCTATGGTGCCTTTTAGCAGGATGTAGTTTCCTTCCTTATCTCTTTTGATTAGATCTATTTTTGCTTTTGCTTTGTCTGAGATCAGGATTGCTACCCCTGCTTTTTTTTCAGCTTCATAATTATGCTCCAGCCTTTTACCTTTACCCTGTATGTGTCACTCTTTTTCAAATGTGTTTCCTGTAAACAACATATTGTAGGATTATGGTTTTTAATCCATTCTGCAATCTTTCCGTTTTATGGGAGAGTTCATCCCATTCACATTCACAGTCTGTGTCTTTTTCCATCCTTTTCCCCCATTTATGCTTTTCTTTCTCCTTTTTCCTTTCCCCCTTCACTAGTGTTTTGCTTTTGACCACCCCTCCTTCAGTCCCTTCCCCTTTTATTATCCCTTTCCCTTTTCTTCCCCTTTAGTCTTACTGCTTCTTCCCTCCCTTCTTTCCCCCCTCCTTTCTTTCCCTCCCTTTTCTTTCCCCTTTTCCCTCCTACTGCCTATAGGGCAAGTTAGATTTCTATACCTAACTGATTATGTTATGCCCTTCTTGAGCCAAATCTGATGAGAGTAAGGTTCAAACAATGCTCCCCCCCTTCTTTCCCTCTGCTGTAATAGGATTTTGTGTCTTTTCCTGTAATGTAATTTACCCTTGTCTGCCTCCTCCTTTCTCAGTACATTTTCTAAGATCAGATTGATCCACTTATTTGGATCCATTTAACCCACTTGATTAGCTTTTTTTTTTTATCATTACATCAAAGTCAACTAATATCCACCCTCTTTATGTATACTCCTTTAACATGGTGTAATAACAATACAGTTCTCAAGAGTTGCAAGTGTCATATTCCCTTGTAGGGGTAAACAGCCCCCCTTATTAACAACATATTGTATCTTTCTGTCCCATTTACCTTTTTATCCTTCTTGAGTCCTGTACTTGAAGATCAAATTTTTTGTTGAGCTCTGGTCTTTTTCAGGAAAGTTTGGAAGTCTCCTATTTCATTGAATATCCATCTCCTCCCGTGAAAAATGGTGCTCCTTTTTGCTGGGTAGTTGATCCTTGGCTGCATTCCAAGCTCCTTTGCCTTACAGAATATCATGTTCCATGCCCTATGGTCTTTTACTGTAGAAGCTGCAAAGTCCTGTGTTATCCATGATATTTAAATTGTTTCTTTCTGGCTGCTTGCAACACATTTTCTTTCATCTGGTAATTTTGGAATTTTGCTATTATATTCCAGGCAGTTTTCCTCTATGACTTCCTGAAAGATACTGTCCAGGCTCTTCTTTTCATCGTGATTTTCAGGTAGTCCAATAATTTTTAAATTGTCTGCGCTGGATCGATTTTCCAGGTCGGTTGTTTTACCAATGAGGTATTTTACATTTTCATCTATTTTTTTTCATTTTTTTTGTTTCTGTTTGAGTGATTCTTGGTCTCTCATAGAGACATTAGTTTCCATTTGTCCAATTCTAGTTTTTAACAGATAGTTTTCTTCTATTAGTTTTTGTACTTCTTTCTTCAAATGGCCAATTGTGTTTTTTAGGGACTTGTTTTCTTCAGTGTACTTTTTTTCCAATTGGTCAACTGTATTTTTTAAGGACTCTTCTACCTCTCTCATTTGACTATTAAAATCCTTCTTGAGCTCTTCTAAGAAGGCTTTTTGGGCTTCAGACCAGTTCATATTCCTTTTTGATGTTGCAGATATGGGTTTGTTGACATTGTTGTCCTCTAAGAATTTCTGTCTTGAGCTTCACTCTTCTCATAATATGAATCTATGGTATGTTTCTTTTAACTCATGCTGTTTCTTTATTCCCTGGCCTTTAAAGAGATTGAATTCTCCTGCTGGGGAATAGAGGGCACTGACCCAAGCTTCTTATGTTGGGAGCCTAGGTCTTGGTCACTGGCTTTGTGTGCTGGGGCCTCTTATGTTAGCAATTGGAGGCTGTAGGGTTGTGGCAGCTTACCTAGTGCTGGGCAGGAATCAGCAAGGCTGGAACTTTCAGACAATTCTATGTTGCCTGTTTTTTTCTCTTCCTTTAGCTTTCTTCAGGTCCTTTTAGATGGGTTCTGCAGGGTGTTTATCGTTGAGGCCCCTGAAGTGTTGTCTTCCTCATTTCTGCTAAGGCACTGGGAGATTCCTTTGCGGTAGAGTGGTGGTTTTCTCAGCTGGTTTCCACCAGTTCCCCCTGCCCTCACTGAGGCACTGGGAGGTCCAGGTGTTGGTGTTTGCCTGCTCTACCATCTGGTCTTCAGGATCTCTTCCTGGTTGACAGTTGGAGGTTCTAAGAGCTTCCGTGGTGCTGGGCTGGAATCCGAAAGGCTCAGTGTTTAGGTTGCTTTCTTTAGCTCTTTTCAGATGAATGCTGCAGGGTACTTATTTACCTGGGGCCTTTTTTAGTGGTGTTTCCCTTATTTTGCCTGAGGCACTGGGAGACCTGTTTGGTGGGCTGCTGCACTGCTGCTCCCTGTCTTTGTTCTAGTTCAGCTGTTCCAGGGTTTTTTTCCTGGGTGATATTTTCTGGGTTTTCAGAGATTGATAGGGGAGAGTGAGAGCAACTACCTTTTCACTCCACCATCTTGGCTTCTGGCAGCGGAACCCTGCCAATTCATCTTTTTTAAGGAGCTTTTATCTTTAGTGGATTTTTATCCCTCTTTTTTCATTTGACAAATTCTGTTTTTTAAGGTGTAATTTTTTCCAACTGGTGTGCGTGTGTGTGTGTGTGTGTGTGTGTGTGTGTGTGTGTCTCATTTACCAAGTTGCTGAATCTCTTTTTTATAATTTTGGAATCACTTTAATTTCTTTTCCCAATTTTTCCTCCATCTCTTCTATTTGATCTTTAAATTCCTTTTTGGCCTGCTCCAGGAATTCTTTTTGGGCTTGTGATGAATTCATATTTCTCTTTGAAGCTTTGTATATAGCTGTCTGTACTTTGTTTTCTTCTTCTGAGTATTTTGACTCCCGGTCACCATAACATCTTTCTGATAGGGTTCTTTTTCATTGTGGTTTGTTTGCTTTTTTTTTAAATCCATTTCATGATATATAACTTTATACTCAATTTCAGTTCTGTTCCTAAGGTGTAGCAGAGGTTCCCAAAGTGAAAGAAACCTGGGGAGCACTGGAATGATCCGGGAGTGTGGTAGTATCCTTGGGTTAAATTGGGGGGGATATTGAATAAGAATTAGGGGTTGGTGGTAGCATAAGGAAAGAAGAGAAGAAAATTTTGAAAAGCCATTTGTACAGATTTCATCTGTTGTGTAACTGAGTTAGTCATAGTAATTACATTATTTTCCAAATAAACACACAAAATGCAAGGTATAACCAATCGGTGGTCAAGTCTGACAACAGGTTTTTAATAAGCAAGTACTGGCAAGTATGCATTGGAAGTTAATATGTGCGTGTAAGGACTTGTTTACAATATGATACTAGTTGCATGATGCGATATTGCATCATCAAAATTTAAATGTAGGAAAAAAACACAAATTTACAAATTTTGAAATTTATAAATTATAAAATTTAAGATGTCATTTAAAAATAGTTTATATATTTTTTGAAATGATGCAAATTTAAAAAAAAGTTAAAGTTTTAAAGAAAGTAGATTTCCAAGGAGTTGCTGAGTAATTTTTTTGTTTTTTTAATAAGGGATGGTGGGCCAAATAATTTTGGGAACTTATGGTAAAGGACACTGTACCAATCTTCAGGGTTGGGTTTTTTTGTTTGTTTTGTGTTAGGGTTTGTGTGTGTGTGTGTGTGTGTGTGTGCACTGCTGTTGCTGTTTTCAGTTTGTTCTTGTGGTCTGCATGTTTTATGTTTTTCCAGGGTGGTCTCATCTAAGAGAGGGTATGCTCACTGTTCTCCTGGCCTGTTCTCTGGTATTTGAATGTCCAAAACCACTCTTCTCCACCCTGCAATTCTGCCTTGTGACCAGGCCCAGGTGGCTGCAAGTGCTTTCACTCCTTATTACCCTGGAATTATGACTTGGGATCCTGCTCTTCTACAATTAAAAGCATCAATGTTCTTTTCTGCCTTGGACCTTAGAATGGGCCCGTTGCTCCCTAGTGAGCAACACTAAGCACTCTTCTCTACTCTGGAAATATGACCAGGGTCCCTGCAACTCAATAACCACAAGTGGTTTTACAGTGGTGTTCCTGTTGGCCATGGGACTGTGACTCAGAATTGTGTATGGTCAAAGCTACAGGGTCATAGATCCAGTGCCAGCAAGGGGTCCTCTGTAACCTCCTTCTGATCATTTGTCTGACCTCATTATCACCTCTGTTCCTGGCCCGAGAACCACTGCCACCTCCAATGCAGCCACTCCCTGCCACCTCCAATGCAGCCACTCCCAATGCATGCTACTGGCTTTCCTGAGGACAATCTGCATTGCACTATGCACCATGCTCAATCATTACCCTGATGAGACAAACCTTTCCTGCTGACCCCTTAAGTTGTCTTATAATGGAAATTATCTCACCCCAAACTTTGGATAATTCTGCCACTGCAAAATTCGATTTGAGGCATTGTTTTAAAGTTATTTTGAGGGAAATTTGGGAAAGCCTGGGTGAATACCTGCCTTTGCTCTGCCCATCTTGGCTACACTCACCTGAATGCAGATTGAAATATATGATTTTTAACTTTATTTTTTGTTTGTTTCATTTTGTTTGTGCGTTTTCTTTTTCAACCTGGCTAAAATAGAAATATGTTTTGCATGACCTCACATGTATAATTAAAACCAAATTGCTTGCCTTCCAAAGAAGGGAGGAGTGAGAGGAGGGAGGGAGAGAATTTGTAATTCAGAATATTTTTTAAATGACTTTTTTTTTTATGTAATTGGGCTCTATCTCAAGTTTCAGGCCTTTACACAACATTTTTTTTCCAAAGGTATTTCTTGGAACTTAGATGTTTTGGGTGCTTCTGTGGGGATCTGAGGAGAGGTGTGGTCACTGTTTTCTTGGCCTGAACTCTGGTCCTTTCCTATGTAGGGCCCCTAATCCTTTGGGATTGCAATTGCTATTCCTCATGGTCTTGGAGTTCCTGAAGATGTTTCTATTTCTATCACCACCACCTATTCCCACCATTGGTGTTTCATCCACAGGGTTCCTAGCCAGTCACCTCATCATGCCACAGACCTCTCTTTCTGACTTCCTAATTTGCATTGGGCTGCAAGAATGTTTCAATCTGATCTTTTGTTGGTTTTGTTACTGCACAATTAGATTAGAGGAGTTTTTATTTTTTTAAGTTGTTTGGAGGGGAATGTTAGGAGAGCTTAGGTGAGTGCTTCTCTACTCTATTATTTTGGCTCTGCTACCATATTTCTTTTTACTTATGTCCTCAGCACCTAGTTTAGTGGCAGGATTGCAATGGGCAAACATTAAGTGATTGCTGAATTTAAAATAAAAAGAGTGGGATTCTCCAGAGATGATATTCAAATAGTACCTCATACAATGCCAATTGTAGATTTCTCCAACTTAGTTTGTGAGGTAGGTAACATACATGCTGGTCCAAAAAATAAAATCGTTGGATGAATGTCAGGAAAAAATCTTTATAGACACCAGATGGTATAGCTTAATTGTATTCATCAGACATATAATTGCCAAGGAGGAAATTAATAGAAATAACAGGGATGAATGAATGAATTTGAATTCTGCATCAGAGACTCACTTACATTTAAATTTAGAATTGAGGCAATTCAAAACATTCTCTATTCTAGTTCTTTAGAAGTGAAACCATACCTTGAAATTATATTTTAGAGGCTCCTGTTTATAGACAGATTTGAAATAATACAGTGGGTAACTTCCAAAGCCCATGGTTCAAAATAAAAAGAGGTTGCTGAGTTCTAAGATGAATGCTCATTCCAAATCCACATGTTCAAATATAAGAGGACATATGCACATAGGTGCTCATTACCACTGCAGATAACAAGTAGAGGATTCTGCAGGCTTAGATAAGCTTCTTCTGATCCTGGGGGCAGACCCAGTGAAGTGCCAAGCCATGATGTTCAGAAGTTTTTCTTGCCTGGGAAAATTGTTCAGAGGTTTGGGATTCTTCTGTACTAGGACTGGCAAATAGTTCAAAGCTACTAAAAGTGATTGCAAATTGTGAATCTTTTTGGATACTATCTATAATAAATGGGAAAGGAAGAGGTCATAAATGATGAGGAGTTGTGATCAAGTTTGGTTTCATTTCACTTAGAAGCAGGTTACTCAGAGAAAACACAGTAGGAAAGGGTCATAGCAGGCTGATCCAGTAACAGAATTTCAATGGCACCACTTCATCACTTTCTAAGTCTAATTACAGATAAGGGAAAAAAATAATGAGCTCAGGTGCTAACAGATGAAGTAGGGCATGTAAAATATCTCTAGGGATGACTACAAGCATCGCACTAACTTTGATGGGTATATTTTAGCACTTTATTAACAAGCATAAATTTTATTTATAAATTTATCAGATTTATCAACAATCATTTATTTAGCCTATACTGTGTGACAGGTACTCTGACTAGCACTTGACACAATATATAGTGATCTAATAATTGATTGGGTACCCTGGGATTTGTCCATCTTTGGCAATGCAGAGAAGGTAAGCAATTTTGGTGTAGTGGATAGCTGTTTGAACTTGGAATCCAGAAATCTGGCTTCAAATCCCTATTCTATGATTGTCTCTGCCAACGTAGACAAATCACTTAACTTCTCCAAGACTCCATTTCTTCTATAGAATTGGCAGGTTAACAACATCTGCCTTAGAGTGCTGATGTAATCATCACTTGAGGTACATGGGGAAAAAGTTATGTGTAAATAGTTATTATTGTGGAAAATCAATCAATAAATATTTATCAAGTATCTATTACATGCCAGTCACTGTGCTAAATACTAGTGATGTAATTACAAAAACAAAATGAAACAAAACACTCTCAAACAAGTTACTAAAAAAAAAGAAAAATCAAAATCCACAGATTTTGAAATCAATACTTTTTTGTTGCCAATCCATAAGTGAGCAGCTAGGGGTACAGCAGATAGAGTGCCAGACCTGGAATTGTTAGTTCAATTATTGCCTCAGGCACTTACTAGCTATGTAACTCTGAGCAAGTCACTTAACCTTCTTTGCCTCATACGTAAAATGAGATGGAGAAGGAAATGGCAAACCACTTCAATATCTTTGCCAAGAAAACCCCGAATGGGGTCATTAGACAGTCAGACACAACCAAACTTGCTGAACAACAACAACAAGGTTGGTTTCCCATTTCTTCACTAACTCTCTTGGAAAAGGCTGCAATATTTTTCCCAGAGTAATCTTCTAAAAAATTGGCTCTAAAACTGATAATCAGAATAGTTCTCAAATGCACAGATGGATTTGTAATCTCAAAAAGATGGATTATTCAAATATGATTTAAAAGTATGATGGAACACTGCATGCAATTGTTGTCCAAGCCTATCTATAATTTTGACAGAGAGAGCTTCATCCAACTTTATGAGAGCCTTCCTTACTTTATCTTTCCATCACAAAGCATATGGTCATTCTATCATTTACCTTCCACTCTTACCACATGACTAGGTCAGCTTCTCTTTGATTGTACATTTACTTGCTTATATCAAATACCCTGGTTCTTTGCAGTTCCTTACTCTAGAACTGTTACAACCTGCTTTCACTCATCATGTACTTCTACACTGCCACCTGAATAACTCTAATTTTCATTTTATCAGAGAGTGATAATGTTCCATTACTCACAGCTGAACAATATCACTAGTAAATTACTGAGGTTAAAAAAATGTGCTTTTGTTTCATTAAAAGGCATGGAGTCATTAAAAAAAGACCTTTTCAATTTCCAAAAGAAAATTCAATCTTCCTTCCTCCTGCTGCTTAATTGTGCACCCAATATATTATCCATTAGTGGCAGACAAGTTTACTAGCTTGTCCATTTAACTGCATGTCCTAGTCTCCATAAGGGGTATTTTTCTTGGCTGAGGGGATTTGTCATTTCCTATTTCAGTAATTCAAACAGTAGTCGAAGTAAAATAAAAGGAACTGATAATTCCATCAAAACTTGCTTGTTAATTATTCTGATAATATTCTATATACTCTATTGATAAAAGCAGTAATATTCTCAAAATGAATCTAGAAGTAACCTGAAAATCACTGCAGTCTCTCAGAAACTTACCAAATGGCTATTCACTGTTTACCATGAAAACTGCAATAACTGATTTCTTTGAGTAAGGGTATTTAGAGAGAAGAGCATATGGACAAAAGAGCAGGAGTAGGGAGCAGAGCTAGTGAAGGATATAAAAAATAAATCATCAGAGAAATAAGATGTAAACTAGGACAGCCTAATGCCATGAAGGTAAAAGTAAAGGAGACTTTCAAGAAGAAAAGGAATCATACTGGCATGGGGAGCCATGAGATCATCAGATTCATCTAAAATGGAGACACTGGTGATTTTGGTCACTGCAAGTGTGGAATGGTCCTTACAGAATCCAACTGGCTTTAGGTTGAGGAATCACTTACACTATAATATTTATAATAGTGAACAACATGGCCCCCAACTAATAACTTTAGATATAACCTCTTAATTGAATTCTGATTCCACATTACCAAATATCTGCAAGATATTTATACTTCTGTCTTCTGTCACATCAAAGATAGTATATTCCCCAAAATAAACTCTACTCCTTGGATACAGCAATAGCCCTGGAGTCAGGAGTACCTGAGTTCAAATCCAGCCTGAAACTCTTGACACATCAGTTGTGTGACTCTGGGCAAGTCACTGAACCCCAAGTGCCTCACCAAAAAGAAAGAAATGCTACTCTTTTCCCACCAAATCAGCTTTTAATTCCAAATTACCTATTTATTTTTACTGAAGCTTCTTTTTATATTTGATTTCTTAGACTTTGTCCCTTGAAAAAGCTAAAGATTTTGAATCAGACAACCAAGTTCTACTATCTACTAGCTTTCTGGCTTTGGGGAAATCTCATTCCCCTCAGCCTCAGTTTTCATCAAAAGAGTGAGTATTATATGACCTTTAAGTTTCTTTCAGTTTTTAAACCCCCATGATATTATGATCCTAAGTCAAGCAATTGTCAAGTGCTATTAATTCTTTCTTCTCTATGTTAGCTCAGTCTCAAGAATCATAAGCCTTCATTATTTTACATTCAAAGTGTTCTAACTGCTTCATAGTTGGTCCTTTTGTCTCTAGCCTCTTCTGTCTTCAGTCTGTCCTACATATTACCGTCATATTGGGCATCTTCTTAAAGATGCATTATTACAAAAAAGATGACTAGAAACCCACAATTAAAGAGGTAAGGGGAGATACCACTATTAAACACTGGCATTTCCCAGTTAAGCATTATGATTCAAATCTCAGAATCTCCCAATGAAGCATGAATGACAAAAAAGTCCAGGGGAAGAAGTGAAGGGTTGTTTTGATGTAATGGGTATATTTTAGCTCAAAAGTAAATCAGTGCATTTCTGGGTGAAGAAGAGCATCTGATCATGGAACTTCTTAAAACACACTATTCTCTTTTAATCCCAAATCACATTTACTAACTATCTTCATCAAAGACCTAAGTGTCTTGCTAATTTCTTCTGGCTGGTTTACAGAATCTCCAGAAACTTGTGCTATCTGATGATCAGCAGCATCTGAAATTGAAAGCAACAGCTATAAGAACAGCAATAATAACAACCAAAATATAGCATTTGAATGGAGAAGACTTCAAATGGCAGCCTTCTTGCATACTATTAATGTGTGCTTCAGCAATCTTCTTAAGGATGTTGAATAAGTCAAGTTACATTGAAGTCCCTGCTCTGTCTCTCATTCCCTGTAGGGCCATGGAGAAGTCATTTAACTTTTCTGTTCTCTCTTCAATAAAATGAGGGAGTTGGACAAAATTGGTTCTAATGTCCTAATTCTAGATATGTGAACCAATTTACCATCAGCCTCTGGGCTTTAATTTTCTGTAAAATGAAGGAGCTGGACTAGATTATCCTTGAAGTCCCTTTCAGCTCTAAACCCTAGGAGTCAATCTATCCAACAATTTTCTATGAGTCCTATATTTTCTCAAACCTGCTAGATAGACGCGTTGCCTCACAATGTACTCTGAGACATATTTATTACCTAAGCTGATGTCAGCTGCCACTAACAGGTGTCCACCTGTTATAAATGATCAGCTACAACATGCCTCACATTCATCAGTCTGCTCACAAGTACAGAAATACAAGCTGAGCTCCACCCAGAACTCTGGCCCTACTAAGGACATAATTGAATCAGCCCATCTTTGTGCTCAGAAAGAAAAATGCAGGCTTGTAATAGAGGTGCAAGAGGACCTGGTTACCACATCCTGAGTGGTGGAGATATCTATTTTTTTCAGATTCATGACTTTTTCAACAACTTTTGGGCACAATGCAGGGAAGGTCAGTGTCTTCATTACCGGAAGGTCATTTCATACTATTTCATATAGATAAGGTTACACTATTATTTCTACATGAAAGGAGAAACATCTTTATAGTGTAACTAGCTGTAGATGTGGAATATGGACATTACAGATGTAACTATTCCCAAATTCCCCATCTGAGCAACCAATTCTCTTTTCTAGTCATTGTCCTATCCTACAGGGAATTCAGTGGTTCCCCATCACCGCCCACAGATGAGATTCAAAAATTACCAAAAACTCCTTCAGGAATGTCTAAGTCTTATTGGGTAGCAGCTTGTCATCAATTACACATGAGAGGATGGTCCAGTCAGCCATAGGGTTCTAATGTCAACCTTGGCATAATAAGACTGAAGGGGAAGAATCAGGACCATGAATCAGAGGGTTATTCTTAAATTATTCTTGAGTATTGGCTGACATGTTGAGGGTTAAGGGGAGGGGACTAATGTAAATCACAGTTATTTGCTGAGCCAATTATTCCTCTTTTGCAGGATAGCAGCCTATCTACTTAGAAATGCATTATCCAGACAAGCATATAGTTTAGATCCTTAGCTCTCACTGATGCTAAGGACATTGATCATTATCCTACTGTGCAAGGAACCTATCTTTTACTTCATGGATGGAATTAGTAGTTCATGTGTGGCCAGGCAGGAGAACCTGTCACTGTACAAAAAAAAAATAGCAGTGAAAGAACAGTTCACAGACTTCAAAGTCAAAAATATCAGAGATCAATTAAGAGTCAGAAGGAGAAGAGAGAAGGAAAGAGCAATCCAATCAGAACACTCCAAAACAGCATTCAAGAAATACTTAAGCTACATTAGGATCCAAATACAAAATAACCTCCTCAAAAAGTGTAAATATGTAAGGAAGTATAGAATGAAAAAGATTATTGAGACCATTTGCCTCAGATACACACATACATACATATATAATGGATGGGTATATATGTGTATATATTTTTACACATACACATTTATATGTGAACATATATAATACATTTCTGAAGGCCTTTCTCCTCAGCACTTTTATATTGTTCAAACCAAAAATCTGATTCTTACTCAGAAGTAGTTTTAGTGGATATGAGGAGTAGGGGTAGTAGAGGAACTTGTAAAATTCCCACCAATTCTGAGAAGAGATGCAAAGTACATTCCACAACTGAGGTAAATGTAGGATGATCACTCATTCCTGATCTGGAAAAGCTTATAATGGAAAAGAAACCTGCTATGTACTGTCCTTTACGTTTTAACACTCACAGACAACCTTGTGAAGAAGCAAGTTTCCAGGTGTGGGAATGGATGTTACATGGATAAAAACAATTCACTCTGCTCCATGGGTTGACAGGTAGAAATGGAAGCGGTTAAGGTTTTGTCATAAGTTCTATGCCAAAAGAGGATAGGCTAAAGTGATAAGCATTAAAAATTACTCTATACCTGGGTGAGTCAAGGTAATTTTGATATAAATCAAGCATAGTCAGAGGAAAGAGACTTCTAAGACCCTAAGAATCAAAGAGGTCTAAGGCCTTTTGTTAACTTTCTCTTGAAGGATTGCAGGGATTTTTGGAACCTAGAGTCCCAGAATGAATATAACATGCTGGATTTCTGACTTTGAAGGAATTGGATGGGGCCAAAAAAGGATAAAAAATCCAAGGAATTATTTTAACAACTTGGTAAAAGAAGCAGAGGATAAAGATATAGGTCAGACCTTGATTTCATATTTGTTAAGTTCTTGTAATATATATACATAGGTAGATAGATGGATAGATATAGATATAGATACCTATATATATTTTTTTCATCTGGCAGTATTCTTAAAAATTTATTTAATTATGACTCCTACTAATATTTCAGTAAGAATACTATTTGGTTTAGAAAAACTAAGATTTTCTACTTTGTGTTGTTGTCTTTGTAATCAATTATCAGCTGAGAGAGTGAAAAGAAGACAGAAATAAAGATACGAGCCAGAGCTAAAGCCAGAGCCAGAGACAAAGAAACAGACAGAATGATATACAGAGAGGAGAGGAAAGGGATAAGGGGAGTGAGAAAAGAGAAAAAGAGGAAAGGGCAGGAAAAAGGAGAGTGAAAAAGGATGCTGAGACAGAGTCTTCAGGTGACAAAAGGGGAAAGGAAAAGGAAGGGGGGGGGAAATGGGAGAGAGAAGGAGGAGGATGGAGGGAAGGACAGAGAGAGACAGAGAGACAGATAGAAACAGAGACAGAGAAAGAGACAGACAGACCGAGAGAAAGAGACAGACAAAGAGAGACAGAGAGACAGAGATGAGTGAGGGAGATGAGGAGGAAAAGAGCAGGTTAGAGAGTTTGTTGAGTACTAGATTGAGTCAAAGAACAGAAATTCAAATTCTGACTCTGCCACTTACTAGTTTGTTGCCTTCAGCAAATCTGTCTCTCACTCTGGACATTCATTTCCTCTCAAATACATGAGAGTAAGATTTGATAGCCTCTAAGGTCTTGTTAAAAGGGAGAGAAAAATCTTTGTTCAAAGATTCACCCTAATTAACGAGGCAAACTTTGAAAGTTAAAAGGATTTTATTCTATATGCCAAGGTAGTAAGAATTGAATATTGTAGTTTTTCAGTTGTGTTTGACTCTTTATGACTGCATATAGGTTTTTCTTGGCAAAAGGCACTGGAATGGTTTGTTATTTCCTACTCCAGCTCATTTTACAGATGAGCAAACTGAGGCAAAGAAGGTAACTTGCCCAGGGTCATACACCAAGTAAATGTCTAAGGCTGGATTTGAACTCACTTCTTCTTGACTCCAGGCCCAGGCCCCTATCTATTGTGACACCTGGCTGCTTAGAATTGTGTGGGCTAGCCTCAACTTGAGTTATGTGTGTTGCTTTGGGGTAAGCAACTTCCATATAAGGGCAAAAGTATTTTGATTACAGCATATAATCCTGAGGATGATGAGATTAGTAGTGCCTCAGCTCCTTCCTAAGAGATTTTTTTTTTTTGTAGTTGCTGTTCACATACTTATGAGGAGATAGGATTAGGGAACATGCACATGTTGCCATCTTTTGCAGGCTAGCTACTGTAAGCAGTGTTCAGGGCTTCCAGGGAAGACTAGCACCTCTGGCATGAGGGCTTGCTGAACTTTTTCCAGGGCTGCTCATCCACCTTTGATGTCCACCTGTCACCCAACTCTCACCTGTATCTCTGATAAGATGTAGCATTCATAGTGGCCACAGCCCAGTAAACATCTTGGCGGGCAGGCTAAACCAGGTTGACAGACCTCAAAACTGACAGTGAGTTATCAGGATTTCTACCCCAAGCATACCACTTAGTCAAATGGATGGATGAGAATAATTTGTTCCAAATGCCATGAAGGCAGATGGAACAGACTCTTTGGAGCACTTAGACTTTGGTCAGGAAGCAAAGATGTTAAGGTTATCCACTGCATCCCAGGGATCTTTTTCAGAGGTGATCAGTGGATTCTTTCAATTTCTATTTTACCCACTAGATCTATGATATTGGGTAAGTTTTCCTTGATAATTTCTTGAAAAAAAATGATGCTTATCCTTTTTTTTCTAAATCATGACTTTCAGGTAGTCTTATTAATGAATTGTAGGTTGAATAGTGATCTAGTCCAACCATTCTGGGGGAAAAAACAGTCTGGAAATATGACCAAATGGCTATAAAACTGTTCATATTCCCAAGCGATCAAAACAAAAGGAAAAAGATCAATTTGTACAAAAATATAGCCATTCTTTCTGTTCTGGCAAAGAATTGGAAGTTGAGGGGATGCTCATCAGTTGAGGGATGACTGAACAGGTTGTGGCTTATGGTTGTGATGGAGTGCTACTGTTGTATGAGAATTGACGAGGAGGGGGTGGTTTAAAAACAAATAAAACAACATGGCAAGACGTATGAATTGATGGAGAGTGAAAAGAACTGGGCAATTTGTGTGCACAGTAGCACCAATGTTTTTGTGAAGATCAACTGTGAAAGACTTTGCTAGTCTGTTCAATACAATGATCCAAGACAATTCCAAATGACTTATGATGAAAAAATGCTATCTACTTCCAGAGAGAAAGATCTGATGAACTCTTGTGTGCAAAGTGTATACTTTTCTAGCTTTCTTTCTTTTTTGCTTCGTTTTAAGATATGATTAATATGGAAATGTGCTTTCCATGATTTTACATGCGATTTATCACTTGCCTTCTCAGTGAGTGTCAAAAGTTTGGTAAAGAGAAAGAATGTAGAACTCAAAATTTAAGATAAAAATGATGCTAAAATAAAAAAAAATAACATTTTATATATAATTTAGCTATACCAAATACATAATTACTATTAACTTCTCAAAAAATAAGAAATAAAGAATTTGCATCAAATTGCTTAAGAATATCTGGTAAGTATTCCAGTTTCCCAAAAGTTTTATAACCTTCTTAAAACCATTTCTCAAAGAACAATCTATCTGCTGTTCAGCCATATGCCTTAAGACAACACTTTTCTAAGTAATTTTGTAATGTGGTGGGGTGTTTCTTTGTTTGTTTGTTTGTTTTTGTTTTCTTTAGTTTTTTCCCCTTGCTCTGGCTTATAGCTTCTTTAAAAAAGACTTCACTTGCAAAATCTTTATTAACCAGTGTCATTACCAGATATTCCAGTTTCCTCAGATTTTTTTGTGAACAAAACTTCCTTTTAAATAAAATAAATGGGGTATTGGAAAATTACCTATATGATTCAATTTTATTTGTGTGTATATCTCTTTTTCTTAGCCCTGGAAAAAAAAATTCCCTTGATAATGATTTAAGGACAGAAAGCATTCTTTGTTTTTGTTTATTTTCCTCACAAATAAGAGATGCAGGAGCATTTACTTTCAATTTCTTTTTTTTTAAATATAAATTTATTTATTTCTAGCTTTCAACATTCACTCCCACAAGTTTTTGAATTCCAAATTTATACCCCATCTCCCCCTCCCCCCACCCCAAGATGGCATGCATTCTGAATATCCCTTCCCCTAGTCTGTCCTCTCTTCTATCTCTCTCCTCTTCTCTTATCCCCTTCCCCTTCTGTTTTCCTGTACGGCAGGATAGACTTCTACATCCCATTTCCTGTATTTCTTATTTCATGCAGCATGTGAAAACATTTTTTTAAACATATGTTTTTAAAACTTTAGGTTTCAAATTTTCTCTTTTCCTCCATCCCCACCCACCCTCATTGAAAAGGCAAGCAACTCAATATAGGTTGTACATGTGCAGTTATGCAAAACACGTTCATAGCACACATGTTGTGAAAAACTAACTCTATGTCCCTTAATCCTATCCTGCCCTCCCATTTATTCTATTCTTTCTTTTGACCCTGTCCCTCCTCAGAAGTATTTACTTCTGATTACCCCTTTCCCAATCTGCCCTCCTCTCTATCATCCCCCTGCTCTTGTCCCTTCTCCCCTATTTTCCTGTAGGGTAAGACAGATTTCCATACCCAATTGAATGTTATGTTATTCCCTCCTTAAGCCAAATCATATGAGAATAAGATTCCCTCATTCCATCTCACCTTCCCCTGTTTCCCCTCCACTGTAAGAGACTTTTCTGTTTTTTTGTGAGATAATTTACCCCATTCTACCTCTCCCTTTCTTCTTCTCCAAGTATAATCCTCTCTCATCCCTTAATTTTATTCTCCAGATATGACCCCTTAATCTTCAACTCACCCTGTGCCCTCTATCTATCTATCTATATACATACATATAATTATTTTCCTTAACTACCCTAATACTGACAAAGGTCTCATGAGTTATAAATATCATCTTTCCATGCAGGAATGTAAACAGTTCAATCTTAATAAGTCTCTTATGATTTCTCTTTCCTGTTTACCTCTTCATGTTCCACTTGAGTCCTGTATTTGAAAGTCAAATTTTCTATTCAGCTCTGGTCTTTTCATCAAGAATGCTTGAAAGTCCTCTTTCACTGAATGACCATTTTTTCCCCTGAAGGATTATACTCAGTTTTGCTGGGTAGGTGATTCTTGGTTGTAATCCTATCTCCTTTGCCCTCCGGAATATTATATTCCATGCCCTGCGGTCCTTTAATGTAGAAGCTGCTAAATCTTGTGTTATCCTGATTGTGTTTCCACAGTACTTGAACTGTTTCCTTCTGGCAGCTTGTAATATTTTCTCCTTGACCTGGGAACTCTGGAATTTGGCTACAATATTCCTAGGAGTTTTCCTTTGGGGATCTCTTTCAGGAGGAGATCTGTGGATTCTTTCAATTTCTATTTTGCCCTCTGGTTCTACTATATCAGGGCAGTTTTCCTTGATAATTTCTTGAAAGATGATGTCTAGGCTCTTTTTTTGATCATGGCTTTCAGATAGTCCAATAATTTTTAAATTCTCTCTCCTGGATCTATTTTCCAGGTCAGTTGTTTTTCCAATGAGATATTTCACATTGTTTTCTAATTTTTCATTCTTTTGGATTTGTTTTACAGTGTCTTGATTTCTCATAAAGTCACTGTCTTCCAATTGCTCTATTCTAATTTTTAAGGAAGTATTTTCTTCAGTAATCTTTTGGACTTCCTTTTCCATTTGGCCAATTTTTCTTTTTAGGGCATTCTTCTCCTCATTGGCTTTTTGGACCTCTTTTGCCATTTGGGTTAGGCTATTTTTTAAGGTGTTATTTTCTTCAGCATTTTTTTGAGTCTCCTTTAGCAGGCTGTTGACTTGTTTTTCATGATTTTCTTGCATCACTCTCAGTTTTTCCTCTACTTCCCTTACTTGCTTCTCAAAATCCCTTTTGAGCTCTTCCAAGGCCTGGGACTGATTCATATTTTTCTTGGAGGCTTTGAATGTCGCAGCTTTGACTTTGTTGTCTTCTGGTTGTATATTTTGATCTTTTTTGTCACCAAAGTAAGATTGTATGGTCTGAGTCTTTTTGTGCTGCTTGCTCATGATCCCAGCCAATTACTTGAGTTTTAAACTCTTTGTTAAGGTAAGAGTCTGCTTCCAATGTGGAGAATGTATTGTCCCAAGCTTCAGGTGTTTGTGTAGCTGTTTTCAGAGATACTTTAGGGACCTGTAAATTTTCAGTTCTTCTAAGGTGGTATGATAAGGGGTGAGGTGTTTACTCCTTTCCTGGCCTGTGACCACAAGTATTCCTTTCTGTCCTGTAACTGTGAGGAAGGGTTCCTCTCCACATCCACTCCAAGCACTACCATGCCAGCATTCCTCCTCACCCCAGCACTGCCACCCAGAACTGTGGCAGATCCAAACAGCGGCAAAGAAAAAGATTCCTGTCTCAGCACTGGCAAACAGAACCCTGCAGTCCCTCTCTGATCAGCCACTGGATTCCCCCTAAGTCTGTGGGCCAGAAGCTTGGGAAGCAGCTGCCCCCCCCAGGGCCAAGCTCTTGGGGAATGGAGCTGAAACCTCAGCTTCCTGTCTCAGCACCGACAGAAAGAGACTTTTCCCACTGACCTTCTAAGTTGTCTTTGGCATTCGTGAATTGAGGAGTCTGGAAACCTCCACAGCTGCCCGCGATTCAGTCCTCTGAGGCCTGCTCCAGGTTTGCTGTGGCCTGCATGCCCACGCCGCCTTGTGCTGTGCTCCCAGCCTGGAAAGATACACCTTTCTGATCAATCATCCAGGTTGTCTTGGGCTGGAAATTTGTTTCACTCTTTTTGTGGGTCTTCTGCTTCTGAATTTGTTTAGAGCCATTTTTTTATGAGTATTTGGAGGGGTTTGGAGGAGAGCTCAAGCAAGTCACTGCTTTCACTCCGCCATCTTGGCTCTGCCCCCTTGTTTGAATTTCACAGCCATCTAGGAGAGAATCTCACATCTATGAGGTCTGCAAGATTGGCGGAAAGGGGTGAGTCTCATAAATTTACTATCCAATTTGAGAGAGAAATAAATTTATTATTGCATTTATAAAGACAACTCAGGCTGATAGTAACTTCAATTCCTGAGAATACCAATTGGGTATTGTGACTTTTTAAGCTAACTTAAAGTATAGAGCTAATCAGTAGCATTCCTCCACAGAAAGAAAAGGGGGTGGGATATAAAAGCGAAAGACAAAAGTCACAAGAGTTGATAAAGATCAGGCTGTATCTTCTTATAGGAAAATGAATTTCTCTGTAGTTGGCAATCTCTAAGATAGAATCCTTCTGACAATCTGCAATTGCCAGGAAGGATGGGAACCAAGAACAACCTTGGAGAGTCTTATTTACATAACACTGTAGCTAAGTGAATTGATTCCCCAGAACTCACAGTACTCATATTCATTGACTTCATTCTCAATGACTAGAAAGAGATCAGATTTTTAAAATCTTGTTGAATAATAAATATCTTTCCAAAAATCACCCCACAATTGTGGGGGAAGGTGATTGAGAATAAAGGTAATTTGAACAAGATATGCAAATAGGCCACACACACTTCCTCCCACACCCCAATAAACTATTGAACCCTTGTTTGCAATAGAGGGGATAATGATGGGGTATGGGCCCAAGCCTAGACCTTTGCCCTTACCCCAAAAGAATTTGGGTCCTATTTGTTTGAGGGGGAAATGATGGGATACAGGAAACTCCCTCCTTGAACTCTCTTTAAATTTTCCCTCTTGATCAAGTAAGTTTCTATTATTAAAATTTATTAATTTAATTAAATAAATTTTTTATTATTTAATTAATTAATTTGTTCTTTATTACTATAATTGTTTGTCAATATGAGCATCACAAATATTCAGATTCCTTAAGAGTCTGGCTTATATGGGGCAGCTAGGGGGCACAGTGGATAGAGCACTGGCCCTGGATTCAGGAGGACTTGAGTTCAAATCCAGCCTCAGACACATAACACTTACTAGCTGTGTGACTCTGGGCAAGTCACTTAACCCCATTGCCTAACCCCCCCCCAAAAAAAGAGTCTGGCTTATATGGCAGATCTTTAATAAACCTTGTCTTTGGCTAAAAGAAGGCTAGGGTTGAATTCATTTGGGCAGAGCCCACGTGTTACAATTTTGGGGTCCCAGCACTCCTAAACCTAAACATATCTTGGGCATGGTTCCAGAAGCTTTGGTACTTTGGTACTGGAAGTTCTTCCAAGGACCAGTGATCTTCTTGGTGGGATCAAAAGCAGGTTTCCCACTACCTGAGTCATCAGGAGTTTTTTCCAGGCTGTGGTAGCAGCCAAGAATTGAGCATGTTCTCTGTCCCTAGCCTTTTCCCTGCATTCTTTTTCTTTTGCTTCACCTAAGTCTTTGGCCAAGGGAGAATAGTAGGATTAAGGGTGGGAAGTGGCCAGGGATGTTGGGAAGTAACTGAGCAGAATTATGATTTGTTTAGCTACAATGAAAGGCCAGTTGAGTGGATTATGGCCTCAGGTTAACACTAGAGACTTACTTAATCAAGTGGGAAAATTCAAGGAAAGTTCAAGGAAGGGATTTCCAAAGCCTGTACATGTACCCCTCAAACAAATGGGACCCAAATTATTTTGGAGTAAAGGGCAAAGGTCTCAGGTTGGGCCTGTACACCATCAATACTACAAACATACCAGAATGAAGATTTATAGGGGGCTTTCAATTCACCTTCTACAACTAATAAAATCTCAAATTAGCTGGACAAATCTAGAAATAAAAAATCCAGGATCCTGAATACAACCAGATTTAAAACTAGAAGGGACCTTAAAAAAAAAACTCATTAACTACTCCCCTTCATTTTATGGAGGAAGAAATTGAGCCTCAGAGAAGGTGTCACTTGCCCAAAGACATGTAAACAGTAAGTGGAAGAACCAGAATAAGACCTTGCGTTTTTTTATTCAAATGCATTTCCTTTGCACCTGGGAAAAATGAAAGGAAAAAAAATATCTAATTAGTACAGTCCTGCAAACATGTTTGTTTACCTGTACATTAAAAAAAAAACCCTCTGATTTAAAATAATTTAAAAAAATAAATCTAGGGATGTAACATCCTAAGTGCCTTTTAGCCGATACTCCATTGTACTGGAAATATGTTGTAAAAGTAAAATTAGCCTTAGAGCAAACATCATTCAGCTTTTTGTAATGTTATATTAAGGGATTTTTCATAATTAGTAACTAGGGAAAAAACAACAAGAACAGCATATGTTTGGCATGCTTGACCTAGTAATATTTGTTTTTGAAGTATGGCATATTTCAATGACAATAGTATATATATATATATATATATATACTATTATACATATATACATATATATATACATATATATATATACGTATATATACATATATACATATATGTATATATATATACATATATACATATATATACATATATATATACACATATATATATACGTATATATATATACATATATATGTATATATATACATATATATACATATATATATACACACATGCACACACATACATATATATACACACACATACATATACATATCATGCACGTATTAATACATTTACATCAAAGTGATTCATCAATTAAATTTTTAATATTGATGCAAATTTCATGTCAGTATGACTGTTTTGATTAGATATTACATAATAAAATTTTATGCACTAATTGCTCTATACTAAACAATTCATCCAACTTCTGTGCCAAGAAATGAATAAGTAACTGGATGATATGTATTTTTTTTTCTTATAAATGATTACTAAGGTATATTTTGTAGTGACCCTGGTCCAAATAACCATCTCCATGAACACATATTTTAAATGTATGGAATGATTAAATATCTGAATGCTATTCAAAATTTTCTGAAGTTTAGCTCTAATTGTTCAGTATATACATGGATTACCTAAAGTCCAGAAAACATCAGGTAGTCATTGTCATATGCAAATTTTAAAACTTACATGAAGACAAATCATTTAGAAGGAGTCAAAAGAGAGAGTTAATGCCAACTCTATGTCAAGGAAATTACATGGCAAATAATAGATCTGAACAATTTATTTTAAGTGCTTGGTATAAATCAATTCTACAAGGAGAAAATATGTAAATAGAACATTGTGTCACTTGACTCTCTGTCTCCTGTCTCCAAGGACATTAAACCAGATTTAGGAGACCCATGTTTGTTTGGTCTCAATGAGTAAAATGCTTTTAGAAATTTACAAAGTACATCACAAGTTTCCTTAAATGGCTTAGAAGTATCTTTCTTCATTTAGAGTTTTATTATGAAAATAAAATAAGTTATTTTTCTGAGGGAAAACAAAAAAAAAAGACTTATTTGGAGATTTAATATGAAAATGTTATTTTTTGTAAGACTTTCTGAAAAGAATGAATTACATATAAATTTATATTTTAAAAAATACACATTGATTTTGAATAAAGTCATTGATAGCAAGAAAAAAATAGTGTAAAAACTAACACTACAGTCACTATTTATGCCACTAGTGACAAGTAGCTTTCTTTAAATTCCAAGTTGCAGTCAAAGCATTTACTGCTGATTTTCCCAAATCTACCTCTGCTCCCACCTCTCCTAGAATGTATTTTACTTATATTTTCTCCTCTCATTATTCATTCAGGGTAGAACACAAAAATAATTCCACCTGACTATTCAGACTCAAGAAAACATGGCTGGATTTCTACACAATTCTAAACAAATTGTACAATAGAATTCAATTTTGTGAAGTATTACCTGTAAAATAGAGCTACATTTTAGTGACTGTACAAGTTTTTGGGTTACCTGAGGCTAAAATATCAAACTTAAGTTAATAGAAAGATAAAGACAGATTATTCTCAAGTGTGACTTAAGTTAAATAGTACTTCTCCTTCTTAAAGTAACCCTGTAAGGTGTATATTGAAAGTACCATTAGCCTCATTTTATATCAGACTTATTGAGATTTAGGTGACTCAATAAGAATTAATACAATGAACTTCTGTTTATGAGAATTAAAACAATAATCTAGGAGACAACAATTAGACCACAAAAAATCAGATGTCTATTTAATTTAATTTAATTAAGTGGCATAGAGGTTTGTCATGATTTTTGATGACTGAAGTGAAAATAAGGTCTTGTACTTTTTACAAAGCTGGAGTAACTATGAGTATAAGTCTTGGAAATAACAGACTTTCCTTCTCATCCAGGACAAAAAAAAAAAGAGAAGCTCCTGAAAAAAAAGTCTCTGTCTCACTATCTCTGTCTCTCTGTCCCTATCTCTCTCTGTCTCTCTACCTCCTTTTTCTTTCTCTCTTCTTATCTTTTTCTCTCTCCTTTTCTCTCCATAGATACAAAAAGGAGACAGATCCAGATCTAGAGAGAAAGAAATTATGTGAAATATATATGTATGCATAAAAATACATATATACACATATAGATATTAAATATAATATACACACATATATTTATGTGCCATGATGACATATGAAACAGATATAAACTAGTTACTCTTATTTGCATGATGCCTGCTTTGACAAGGATTTGACAGAGAAGTGTTAAAGAAATATTTTGTGGACTATCTATCTCTAAATATTAACTGTTGATCCTAGATTCTGAATGAGGGCAGGTGACCAGTATTTAATTCTAAGGAAGTGAAATTTAATAGGCTCAAAAATTAGCCACTGAGTCACTAGCATTATATCAGTAAGAAAAATGAGAACCATAAAAAGGTCAATAGAAAGAAGTATGATAAGCATGAGTAAGCTGTAACACACTACCACCAAAAGTTTATTCAGAAGAAATGACATAAATTATGACATCACAGAGTTGTAAGACCAGAAAAGGTGGGTCTGTTAAGTAGTTATTAAAAAGTCAACCAGCATGTAGACACAGTATCTGCTATGCACTGGACACTATGCTAGGTAGCAAGGAGTCAAAAGAAAAAACACAAAAACAAATATTCCTTGTTTTCAAAGAATTTTCATTTTAGTCATTCTAGGCAGAGCCAGGGATAAACCATGGACAGCTCATGTTCTTCAATATTACCCATTTATAATAAAGGTATCTAGGAAGGGTCCCCAGCATTTTGGATCAAGCTTCTATGGACCATTTGTAGCAGGGATAGGTCAAGAGTAGGACCATTGGAGGGCAAACCTATATGGATGAAATCACATATCCAGACAGCTAAAAATTATGATTATATTGCTGGTAACACTAGTCTGTGATTCATTTCACAAACTAATTTCTCCATCTAAAATAATTTTCTTAGTGACCAATACAGGACTTTCAGTCATTATGAGAGCTGACTTGCAGAGGGTTTTTTTTTTATTTTTTCTGGTGTCCATTTAGTGACCTTCACATCATACTAAGACCCCTCCACAAAGGCAACCTCTTGCTTCCAATTTAAATCACACTCCAGACACCCCCAAAAGCCCTGTACATATTATAAGCTAACCTGATTATAATGCCTTGGTATATTGGTGAATTCATGCCCTGCCTGATATGGTTGATCCTAATTATGCAGATTGCAATTCATTTATTTTAACCTTTTCATCCTGAAAACCTCTACTAGATGTGTGGGAGCACAAGTCAATTCAGTGAGTTTATATCATAATCATAACCAACTCAAGCCAAATGGGTATTGCAAAATGGTATCCAAACATTTGGGGGGTGGGAAGGAAACAGAAGGGTGATAAACATAATATTGTAGTTGAGGAGAGGAAGCAAAGAAAGTTCCAAAGCTTTGGAATTAGCTTTGAAGATATACCTAGCTGGTGTGGCATGGTAGGAAGACTGAGCTTTGTGGGAGCTTTAAAGTATCATGAAAACACCAGACACTTAGGGTAAAAAAAAATAACTAAAAGCATGGATTTTATGTTTTTTCAAAATTTAGGTGAAATGGCTGTCCTTGACCAACTTTTATTGCAGAGCCCTGGAAACTCACTGGAGCGATGAGTATTATTCAGAAAAAAATGGAATGATGTGGAAAACATGCAAAATACCATCTTATTACTAGTGGCACTCTTTTCTAAGATTTTTGTTGTTGGTCAGGATTTTTCAGTTGTATCCAACTCCTCCTGACCTTATTTAGTGTTTTCTTGACAAAGATATTGGAGTGCTTTACCATTTCCTTCTCCAGTTCATTTTACATATGAGGAAACTGAAGCAAATAGGGTTAAGTGACTTGCCCACAGTTGCACATATATTAAGTGTCTGAGGCCAAATTTGAAGTCAGAAAGATGTATGTTCCTGACTCTAGGCCCTTCAGTATATTCATTGCCACCTAGCTACTTCTCCCTCACTTTTTCTTTTTTTAAAAATTATCTAGTATTTTATTTTCCCAAATTGCACATAAAAACAATTTTAATATTTGTTTTTAAAACTTTGAATTCCAAATTCTTTCCCTTCCTCTCTACTCAACCCCCTCATTAAGAAGGCAAGCAATTTGACATGTTATACATTAGTAATCATGCAAATCATATTTCCATATTTGTCATGTTGTGAAAGAATACAGAAAAAGAAAAATCCAGAAAAATAAAGTTAAAAAAAGTGCTTCACTCCATATTCAAACATCATCAGTTCTTTCTCTTGGGATGGATATCATTTTTCATTGTAAATCCTTCATAGTTGTCTTGGATCTTTGTATTAATGAGAATAGCTAAGTCATTCATAGCAGATTATCTTACAATATTGCTGTTACTTTGTACATAGTACGTTTCACTTTGCATAAACTCATGTAAGTTTTCCAGGATTTTTTTTAGAAGTGATAGTATTTTTTTTCAATTACATGTAAAGAAAATTTTCAACATTCACTTTCACAAAATTTTGAGTTCCAAACTTTTGTCTTTCTCTCTCCTTCCCATCGTCCCTACCCAGAGCAGCAAGCAATCTGAGACAGGTTTAACATGTAGAATTATACTACATATATTTCCACAAGAGTAATGCTGTGAAAGAAAAAAATCAGAATGAATGGGAAAAATCAAGAGAAAGGAAAAAATAAAAAACAACCAAAAATGTATAGTATGCTTTGACCTGCATTCAGACTCCATCGTTCTTTTTCTCAATGAGAATAATATTTTCCATTAATGAGTCTTTTAGAATTGTCTCAGATAAGGAAAGGGGAACTTGTAGCCTCAAGGCCACATGTGGCTTTCAAGGTCTTGGGGAACAGCCTGTTGATTATGTCCAAGTTTTATGGGAAAAATAATTTTATTAAGGGGATTTGCTCTGTGAAGTTTGGATTCTATCAAAGGGCTGAAATTGAGGACCTAGAAGGCCAAATGTGGCCTTCAGGTTCCCACCCCTGCCTTAGATCATTGTATTGCTCAGAAGACATAAGTTTATTAAAGTTGATCATCACACAATATTCCTGTTACTGTGTACAATGTTCTCCTGGTTCTGCTCACTTCACTCAGCATCAGTTCATATACGACTTCCAGGATTTTTTGAAATCTGCCTGCTCATCATTTCTTATACCACAATAACATTCCATTACAATCATATACTATAACTTGATCACCCATTCCCTAAATGATGGGCATCTCCTCAATTTCCAATTCTTTGCCACCACACACACACACACACACACACACACACACACCCAAGCACACACACACACACCCACAAACTATTACAAATATTTTGTACATGTATTTCCTTTTTTTCTAATCTCTTTGGAATACAGCCCCAGTACTAGTATCACAGGATCAAAGAGTATGCACAGTTTTATAGCTCTTTGGCAATAGTTGAAAATTAGTCTCTAGAATGGTTGGATCACTTGCAACTCCACCAACAATGAATTAGTGTTTGAATATTCCTACATCTTACCCAACACCCATTATTTTCCATTTCTGTCATATTAGCTAATCTGATAGGTGTGAAGTGGCTTCTCAGAGTTATTTTAATTTCCACTTCTCTAATCAATAGTGATTTATAGCATTTTTTCATATGACTATACACAGCTGTATGTCTTCATCTAAAAACTGCCTGTTCATATCCTTTAACAATTTATCAATTGGGTAATGTCTTGTGTTCTTATAAATTTGATTCAGTTCACTATATGTTTTAGAAATGAAGCCTTCATCAGAAACAGTGGATGTAAAATTATTTCCAAGCTTTTCTGTTTTCCTTCCAGTCTTGGTTGCATTGGCTTTATTTATGCAGAGACTTTTTAAATTTAATATAATCAAAATTATCCGTTTTGCATTTCATAATGTTCTCTATCTCTTGTTTGGTCATAAAGTCTTCCCTCCTCCATAGATCTCAGAGGTAAATGATTCCTTGCTCTCCTTGTTTGCTTATGGTATTATCTTTTATGTCTAAATCCTATACACATTTTGATCTTATCTTGGTATATGGTGTAAGATGTTATCTATGCCTTATTATTTTCCATTTTCCCAGAAATTTTTGTCATATAGTGAATTCTAATCCCAGAAGCTGGAGTTTTTGGGTTTATCAAACACAAGATTATTGTAGTCATTGACTATTCTGTTGTGAACCTAATCTATTTCACTGATCCCACCACTCTATTTCTAATCCAGCACCAAATACTTTTGATTATTGCCACTTTATAATATGGTTTTAGATCTAGTACAGCTAGGCCACCTTTGTTTGCATTTTTTTCATTAATTTCTTTAATATTCTTGACCTTTTATTCTTCTAGATGGATTTTTATTATTTTTCTAGCTCTATACAATAATTTTAATAGTTTGATTAGTATGGCACAGTAAATTAATTTGATTAGTATGGCATAGTAAATTAATTTAGGAAGAATTGAAATTTTTGTTATAGTAGCTCAGCCTATCCATAAGCAATCAGCACTTTTCTAATTATTTTGATCTGAATTTATTTGTCTGAAAAGTGTTTTGTAATTGTATTCATATAGTTCCTGAGTTTATCTTGGCAGGTAGAATCCCACATATTTTGTATTGTCTACATTTATTTTAAATAGAATTTCTCTCTCTCTTCTTGCTGGGTTTTGTTGGTAGTATATAGAGATGCTGATGATTTATGTGGGTTTATTTTACATCCTGCAATTTTACTAAAGTTGCTAATTATTTAAAATAGGTTTTTAGTTGATTCTCTAGAATTCTTTATGTATACCATCATGTCATCAGCAGAGAAGGGTAGTATTGTGCTCTCATTTTCTATTCTAATTCCTTCCATTTCTTTTTCTT
The DNA here is from genome assembly GCF_003287225.1 of Phascolarctos cinereus. Taxonomy (NCBI): domain Eukaryota; kingdom Metazoa; phylum Chordata; class Mammalia; order Diprotodontia; family Phascolarctidae; genus Phascolarctos; species Phascolarctos cinereus. The sequence goes on along the minus strand of NW_027555847.1, from coordinate 71,003,705 downwards.
CTCTTACTGCTAAAACTAACATTTCTAGTCCAATACTAAATAATAGAGTGATAATGTGTATCCTTGTTTCACCCCTGATCTTACTAGGAAAGCTTCTAACTTATTTCCATTTAATATAATGCTTCCTGATGATTTTAGATGGACACCACTTAGCATTTTTTTTAGGCAATTGGGGTGAAGTGACTTGCCCAGGGTCACACAGCTAGTAAGTGTCAAGTATCTGAGGTCATATTTGAACTCAGGTCTTCCTGAATCCAGGGCTGATGCTCTATCCACTGTGCCATCTAACTGCCCCTCTTACTTTCAATGCTATTAATCTCTCATTTGACTTTCAGAATTTCTAACTTGATATTTATTTAGTGATTTTTATTTTTTTAACTTTTTCTAAATCTCCACCCCACCATCACCATCATCACTGATTATATGCTTCTTGAGGGTAGATATTGATATTTTGACCTTTCTTTGTATTTCTATCACATATCAAAGTGTCTGGCACATAATGGACAATTAAAACATTTGTTGACATGATAACTTTTCACTATGTTTCATAGTCTTAGGAACCATTGATTTATTTTGACCTAGATGTGCTTACTGAAATCTTTTTCTTAAACATTTTACAATCCTAGATGTGCTTACTGAAATCTTTTTTTTTAAACATCTTCCAATCCAGAAGTTGAATGCTAATGTTTACATTAGTCAAAGATATAAGGAAGTCCCCTTGAGAGATGTAAGATTTCTACATGTGTTGTGGATGATTAGTTTACTTTAGATATTTATTCAAGTTTTACCAGTTTTGGATATATGTGAGTAGATGTTCAACATTTTTCAAAAGAAAAAAAAAGTCTCCATTCAATATTTATGTAGTAAGTGAAAGAGTAGAGCAATAATTCAATTCTGAAAGGTATTCTCCTTGGCAAAAGGGAAATCTGAAATTCACACTGTAGAAAAAGTAGCAGTTTACCACAGCTTTTCTGATGGACCACTATTCTAAGGGTAGTTCTGCCAGAAATGGGTTGGGGTTAGAGTGGTGGTAAAATTCAGATCCATGCTTATAACTTTATAAGAGTTATAATTGGAAAACAAAAAACAACAACAAAAAAACCCCTTTTTCCCCATTGCCTGCCCACAGTATATTTGTATTTATACTGATACTTCAGAGTTATTGAAGTATACCAAAAGACCATTTGGATAAAAAAAAAACAAACCTCATATTAGTTTTACATGACAACTGAAATTACCAATTTATTCTCTTATTTGGATAACTATTAGCTACCCTAACCTTTCTTAAATAACATATATATTGTTCAGAAGATTTAATTGTTTTTTCATGCCTAAAATCACACTCATAACCAATTCAACATATACATAATCTGATCAATACTCTCATTTTACAGATGAGGAGGTCAAGTTGTAGAGAGGTATCTTGAGCTGGGATTTACATTTTGGTCATCTGACCTAAAATCTAATGATCTTTTTGATATGGCCTACTCACTCTCCTAGATGAACTCCTGAATGATATCTCCTTTTTTTAATTTATCTTTCCAGATACCATAGAGTCAAAAAATACTTTTTTTACATGAATCAGCAATTTGTTATTTTACTGCTTTGGACTACCATTTCCATTTGCAAAATCAGAGGGATAAATTAAAAGATTTCAAAAGACTCATGATTCTGAGCAATAAAATTCTCTTGTAACATGGATACTAGAGGCAGTGGGCTACAGAGAATCATAGCTACTTAGGATACTAATGTCTGTAATCTCTGTATCTAGCAATAAATAATTCATTGCTGGGCAGGTCTAAGTTTTTCATAGGGAAAATTGGCTCCCCAGTTCTTACATTTTTGTTTCCTTACCTCAGTCACCTATTCTGTGGGCCAAGTCTACTGTTGACACTGCTCTAAAGTACCACCCCTCCAAAAAAAGAGAAAGGTTTTTTTTAAGATAAAAGAAGTAAATACACAAGGCAAGCAAAGGTAGCCAGTACAATGTCCCTGGTAATAAACCACATGGAGAAGGACCTCCTCCAACCTTGCTGAAGTCACAGCTTGTTACCCAAGAATCTTCAGCTAAGGAGAAGAGCCAGCCAGAACCATTCTATTTTAAAATATCCCCTGGTTCCTCAGTTGTTTTGACTCAGCAGACAGAGTGCTCATGTGAATCATACTTGGCCAGAATCTGACCTCCTTCTAAATTCTACATGACTACAAGGAATGGCTACTCAACATGCTCCAAAAGAAAAAGAAAAAGAAAAAAAATGCACCTGATGTATGTGTTGAATAGTGAATAACTCAATCTTCAAAGGACCCACTGCTTAAAAAAATAGTCACATTAATCCATTAGGGCAAAAGGACTTCAAGAAGATCTATAATTTGTAAAAAAAAAAATATTTCAGGGATTAATATTTTAGATGGCTTAATAAATACATCAAATTCTTGTTTATTCAGGAGTTGGAGAATTTTTTTAGTTAAGTATTCTGGTTGAGAAGAATCATATACATCTCAAATGGATTTTTAATAGCAAAGGAATTTGAGAAGAATTAAACATATATAGTGACAGTTCTTCAATGGATCTATTACCTTGCCAGATCTCAATACTTGGATCTCATTTCATCCTCTATGAATCTTGTTCATACCTTTCCCAAATTCCCCCATAAAGGATCTATCCATACATTTTTGCTATTTTTCTGATAATTTTTGACAATAATGTGTCCTTAATAAGGACACAACACTAAAAATATAGTGAGCATAAATTACTCTTTTGAATTACTCAGCCTCATGTTCCAGAACCTTGTCATACCCTGGGGTTATTTAAACATTCCTGGATTCTACATAAACATGAGCTTATTCTACTTCAGAATTTCATTTTTTTTATTCCATCTACTTCCTAAAAATTAGAAGCAGATAGAAACTAATTTTTCTAGTTCCAAGTAAATTTTAAATATGCCTAATCCTCTAATCATGGAACAAAGAATTGAAAATTGCAGTGTGTTTTAAATGACACATCCTATTTTATATTAAAGGGCAAGTTGTAAAGTTTGAGTGCTAAATAAGGAGTCATTTTAAAGTGTACCAAACTTATTTTGATAAGGAAGCCATAAATGTGAAATAAATAATCATAATTTCTGCCTGTATTTTTCATTTCTTCTAATTCCCTAAGCTTTTGCTTTTAAAAGACCCAACAGCAAGCTTACTAAATTAAAATGTAATGTGGCTATGACAACCCACCTATGACCAAGTTATTGTGGAGTTAGATGTTTAGGAATCCCACTCATCTATCATCCAAATAAGCATAAGTGCAAAGGACAATTATTAAAAGTACTTTAGTAATGAACACATGACAAATGAAATATATGAAAAATCTAGAATCCAGTAATAACAATATGGCCACATTTGTAAATATTGTCACATTTGCAACATGACTTGGAGGTATTGGCCACAACAGCAGAGGGTCACAGAGACTTCCAAATACAGACAGAGCAAAGTGCTAATACCTAACCATGTACTCTTTTTTAATGCTGAAGTTTTAATTTGCTTTAAAAAAACAAAACAAAAAAAACACAACCAAACCAAAACAACAAAACAAAACAAAACAAAGCAAAAACCAAAACCAAAATTTGTAAATTGTTTATTACAGGCACTTACAAATATATATTTGTGGAACAATCAGTAGAATTAAAACCAGACATCCACTTTTAAAAAAGCTAACCAAGCAACTTATGCATTTAGAGCACTTTTGGAAGATAAGAAAATTGTGATAATTAAAGGAAATAAAATACATGTTATTGAAAGTTCTGCTGAAACCAGTTTTAATCTCACTTAAAAACTTAATTTATTTCAAAATATTAAATATAAAAATTTCTAATTCTTTAAAATATTATATAGGAGTTTATTACTGATTTTTTTTTGTTTTACAGTGGATACAATTTTAAAATAAATGTGAAATATTTGGAAAGAGTTTGTGTTCTACTATATTTATTTGATAAGTGAATGAATACTAATAAAAATGAAGGAATGATGGATGAGAATATTGAACTTGTAGTCAGAGGGCTTGTGTATAACTTTTGACTACTTTATTATTACCTGTGTGACCATGGGTGAGTCAATTTGCCTCATTTTCCTTATCTGGTGATATCTAATGATCCTTTTTGTTCTAAGCTCTATGATTTAGTGACTGAATTCTAATCAATGTGTTTATTTTCCTTCTCAGAAGTGGCCAATGAAACAGAGATTGGAAAGTTGGAGTTCTATTAAGAATTCAGACAAAGCTTCAAAAACTAATAATCTGCCACGAGAGCCTGCATTCATGGGGACGTGGTGTGATGCCAGTGGAGTGTGAAGAGACAAAGAATCACAGGCCAGGTGGAAAATGTGAAGAACAAACTTCATTTATTGATCTGGAGGCTCAGGCTTATATTGTACTGGATCAAGCAATAGTAACATTATTTTCCATGAAAAGCACAAACCTAATTAAGTGATTTCCTTACTTCCTTTTACCTTGTCTGTTACTTTCTTTCTGCATCCTGTCCTGAACCTATCTATTTCCTCCTTCCTGCATCCTGTTCTCAACAGACGGAACAGGGGGGTGGTGAGCTGACATCCTGAGTTTCACAGCTGTTGGGCTTAGTACAAGCTACAGGTACCCGGGCTGGCCTAAGCCTTCCAACTCCCCAGAGCTGGCCCTCTACAATAATCCAAGTGCAAAATTCTATTTCCCAAATGTACTGTCTTTGAGTTTGTATCTGGGAACTTAGATGGAATTAACTAAATTTTGAAGTTCTAAAAAAGTATTTTCATTTCATAGGCAACAAAGTTTTTTTTCTTATCTTTTCTCAAAAAACCATTGAATTTTTAGAATTAGAAGGAAATTCACTAGCCACACAGTCCAATTCATATTCAAAAAGAAAAGAACTTCCTTTGTAACATAGGAAAGAAAAGGTCATCCAATCTTTATTTGAAAAATTTCAGTGAGATGAAAATTAGAGCAAAAACAATGAAAACAAAATAAAACAACTTCGTAGGCAGCCCATATCATATTTGCATATCTTTAATTATTATGAATCTCTTTTTCCTGACATATCCAAAATTTGACCCTTTGAAACTTGTACTCACATGTTTTAGTTCTTTCCTACAGTGGCAAACAGGAAATATCTAATCCCTCTTTCAAACTGCAATGTGAAATAAAGACAGATATAATCTACCTCTACCTCTTCCCTTTCACCAGCTAATCACCTCTAGTTCCTTCAAGTGATTCTCATATGGCATAGATTTGTGGTGCTTCACCATTAGGATTGATGTTTTCCATTTTATCATTATCCTTTCTAAATTTTAGTTTCCAAAACTAAACAATAATCCTGATGTAGTTCAACTAGAATGGAGTACAATGGGTCTTTTAGATCCATATTTCTTGAAATTATACCCATCTTAATGCACTTGAACATCTCAATAATTTTAACTGACTTAGGCATGGTTGTGTCATATAGTTTTTACACACCCTTGAATTCCCAGATTTTTTTAAATTGACATCTATGCATGTCTCACCTATGTAGTGATTGTAAAGATAATTTTTAAACTGCATGTAACATTTTACATTTTCCCTTTCACATTTAATCATATTAGGGTCATACCAACGTTCTGGCCTGCCCAGATCTTTTTGGATTCTGACTGTGTAAACTTCACTTTTACCTATGGCTCCCATCTTTGTATCATTTGCAAAAATGATCAAAATGCCATCAGTGCTTTCATCTAATTCATTAACAAATTAAATTGCTATGAGTCCTGCACAGATCTCTGAGCCATTCCACTAGAGGTTTACTTTTATGTTAACATTAAACCATTAATTACTACTCGTTGAGTTCTGTCATTCAATTCCAACTGTATTATCATGTAAGTGTGCATTTCTCACATTTCTCCAAGTCTAATATATAAAATATATAAAAAAAATTTTAGCAAGCTGCTTTATCATCAACTCAGCAGCTTAAATTATATGGGAAAAAATGTGAATGTAGAATGGATTATTTGCAGAACCTCCAGGGGAGGTAACAAATAAATAAATGACAAGTCCATGTCATTTGAGTATCTGAGGATAAAATTAGTAATGTTTTACCTGAAAAAGGAAGAATGGAGGATAGATGACTGCCTTCAAGAATTTGAAAGGGTGACAAGTGAAAGAAGATTTTTACTTGTCCCATTCAGCTCCAACACATAAAAGTAGGAGCAATTTGAAATGAGATCAATTTAATTGTAATATCAGGTCATTAGTTTATCTTTCTCTTTAAATCCATACCTTCCTGAAATTGTTTTTAGTTCTTTTGAGTGCATCATTATTCTTGAACATTTCATAATATTAGGAAAGTAGGAATGATAATTGACATTTCTCTTTCACTCTACATTTCTAATCAGATGTCAATAGGGAAATTCCATGTAGTGGTCATAAAAATAAAATAGGCTACCTCTCAGGTAGTAGATTCCTCATCACTGTAGATATTTGGGGCTAAAATCAACATCAAGAATTTCTACACCATAAAAAAAACTGCCTAAAGTTCCTACCTTCTCATGTACTTCCAAGAAAAGATGATAATCAATTCCCTTTAATTTCAAAATCAGCCAGAAAACACATTATTATTAACTTATTTAGGAATCGACAGTCTAAAAGAATTATACTTTGACATTATGGTAACCCTATCTCAGAAAAAGAGATTGAACAAGTCATTGATGAACTCCCTAGGAAAAAAAATCTCCAGGGCCAGATGGATTTACAAGTGAATTCTATCAAACATTTAAAGAACAATTGATTTTAATACTGTATAGACTATTTGGGAAAATAGGCAAAGAAGGAGTCTTACCAAAATCTTTCTATGATACAAGTATGGTGCCGATACCTAAACTACGAAAAGTCACAACAAAGAAAATTACAGAACAATTTCCCTAATGAATTTAGATCCAAAAATTTTATATTACCAAATAGATTGCAGCAAATTATCACAAGAATAATACAATATGACCAGGTAGGATTTATATCAGGAATACAGGGTTGATTCAATATTAGACAAACTACAGCATAATTGATCATAACAACAAAACTAACAGAAAACACATGATTATCTCAATAGATGCAGAAAAAAACTTTTGACAAAATACAGCACCCATTCCTATTAAAAAACACTAGAACACAGGAATGAGTGAGTCTTCCTTAAAATAATAAATAGCATCTACCTAAAATTTTCAGCAAGCATCATGTGTAATGGGGACAAAAGAGAAACATTTTCAATAAGATTAGGGGTGAAGCAAGGATGTCCATTATCACCATTGTTGTTCAATATCATACTAGAAACATTAGCTTTAGCAATAAGAGAACAAAAATAAATTGAAAGTATTAGAATAGGCAAAAAAGAGATAAAGTTTTCACTCTTTGCAGATAATACATTTAGAGAATCCTAGAGAATCAAGTAAAAAAACTACTTGAATTAATAAACAACTTTAGCAAAGTTGCAGGCTATAAAATAAACCAGATAAAGCATTGGCATTTCTATTACCAACAAAGCCCAACAGCAAGAGATAGAAAGATAAACTGCATTTAAAGTTACTGTAGACATTAAAAAAAATATTTAGGAGTCTACCTACTGAAACAAACCCAGGAACTACATGAACACAATTACAAAACACTTCCCACACAAATAAAGTCATATCCAAATAACTGTAAAAAAAAAATCAGTTGCTTAGGGTAGGCTGAGCTAATATAATAAAAATGACAATTCTACCTAAATTAATTTACTTATTCAGTGCCATACCAATCAAGCTACCAAAAATTATTTTATAGTGCTACAAAAATAATAACAATATTCATTTGTAATGACAAAAGTTCCAGAATATCAAGGGAACTAATGAAAAGAAATGCAGGGTAAGGTGGCCTAGCTATTCCAGATCTTAAATTGTATTATAAAAGCAGCAATCATCAAAACTACTTACTACGTCCAAGAAATAGAGTGGTGAATCCGTGGAATAGGTTAGGTATGCAAGACGCAGTAGTCAATGAGTATAGTAATCTACTATTTGATAAAACCAAAGACCTTAGCTTCTGGAATAAGAACTCACTCTTTGCATATCCTTTGACCCAGCATCAGAAAGAGGAAACAAAACCAAGGAGAAGAAAAAAATAACAAATAATATGCTTTGATCTGCATTCAAATTCCATAGTTCTTTCTTTGGATGTGGATAGAATTTTCCATCAGAGACCTTTGGAGATGTTTTAGATCTTTGCATTGCTCAGAAGGGCTAATTCTATCAATGTTAGTTATCATACAACATGGCTATTACTGTGTACAAAGTTCTCCTGGCTCTGCTTACTTCACTCAGCATTAGTCCATACAAGTCTTTCCAGGTTTTTCCGAAGTCTGCCTGCTCATCATTTCTTGTAGCACAATAGTATTCCATTATATTCATATACCACAACTTATTCAGCCACTCCCCAATTGATGAGCATTCCCTCAATTTGCAATTCTTTGCCACCACAAAAAGGGCTGTTATAAATATTTTTGTTCATGTGGGTCCTTTTCCTATTTGTATGATCTCTTTGAGATATAGCCCTAAAAGTGTTATTGCTGCATCAAAGGGTATGCACATTTTTACAGCCCTTTGGCCATAGTTCCAAATTGCTCTACAAAATGGTTGGATCATTTCACAGCTCCACCAACAATGCATTAGTGTTCCAATTTTCTCACATCTTCTCCAACATTTATCATTTTCTTGTTCTATCATCTTGGCCAATCTAATGGTTGAGATGTAGTACCTCATTCACAGCAGAAGGTTAGTGCAGAAAGAATTGTAATTCATTACATTATGTGAAGTCATGTGTTAAAGGATTGGACTAGGACCAGCATGAAAGGAGAGGGAGAGTAATTGAGACACACTCATATTAGACGTCATTCAGTAACAAGAGAAACACACTATGTAGTTTGAAGTATGTGAAAATATCAATAAGTCTTATATGGAACAGACTGAGTCTGTACAAGACACTAAATCTATACTCAGTGGTTTTGGGAAGGTAAATTAAGGTGGAATATATACCTCAAGGAAATTACAAAGATACATATTAGTAAAATAATATAATTGACAGTGAAGAAGATTTTCAGATGACATCATTTTGGAGTTTTCATAGTCATACTTCATATAATTTTGATATTTGTTTGTCATGAACACACTGTACTAATAAGTCTTTATTTCCTAAACCGATGGATCCTTGGTAAAAGTTGAATTGTAGTATGTTTACATAGTGGCAGAAGTTACTGGTATATGTTTTTTATTACAAGCTTAGGAACTACCTCCTTTTATGAGCAGATACACCTAATCTTTCATAGCATGCTGTGTATACCTCTTTGCCATTTTTCATAGTATATGACAATTAAAACTATTTCCTCTTGCAGTCGCTAGACTTCCAAGTATTTCATACACCTTTTAGAGCACCTTAATTGTAAATAAACTTTTGCTTAATGTTTCCTTACACTGAACCAAGATTTGCCTCTAAAACTTATATACACTGACTTTGATTTTGCCTTTTGAGGCTAAGAAGAAGAAACCTAATGCCTCTGCCCTGAGACATCTATTCACATACTTGAAGATAATTATGATACACCTATCAAGTTTATCTTATCCAGATTAAATATCCATGGTTGTCAGGCAAATCTTATATGACTGTCTTAAAAGATCATGGGGAAAAATGTTTAGATGGACTTTGATGAGAATAACAATACAGTGGGACTATCACTTTCCTAGTCCTAGACACTATATCCCTATTAATACAGTCTAAAATATGAGGAAGCTATATGACTGCTTCTATTCTCACACTGTCGTGTCGTATTGAGTTTAAAGATTTTTATTGTTTCCTTTTTTTAATTATTTATTTATTTTTAGTTTTCAACATTCACATCCACAAGATTTTGAGTTCCAAATTGTCTCCCCATCACTCCCCTCCTCCCACCACAAGATGGAATTCATTCTGAATGGCTCTTCCCCTGATATGCCCTTCATTCTATCTCCCCCCTCTTTCTCTTATCTCCCTCTGCTTCTATTTTCCCATAGGGCAGAACAGATTTCTATAACTCATTGCCTGTATATCTTATTTCTCAGGTGCATGGAAAAAAAACAAAACAATTTTTAACATTTGTTTTTTGAAACTTTGAGTTATTTTTTTAAATTTTATTAATTTATTTTGATTTATCAACAATCACTTCCATACGCTTTTGAATTAAAAATTTTTCTCCCCCTTCCTCCCCACCACCCTCCCTAAGATGGTGCACAATCTGATATACCCTATACATTTATATTCCTATTAAACACATTTTCACATTAGTGGTGTTGTAAGTAAAAATTAAAACCAATAGGAGGAACCATCAGAAAGAGGAAATTAAACTCAACAGAAGAGAAAAAAACAGCAATTCAACTTTCATAGTTCTTTCTTTGGATGTGGATAACATTTTCCATCACGAGGCCTCTGGAGTCTTAGATCCTTGTATTGCTGGGAAGGGTTAAGTTTATCAATATTAGTCATGGCACAATGTGGCTGTTATTGTATGCAATGTTCTCTTGGTTCTGCTCGTTTCACTCAGCATTAGACCATACAAGTCTTTCCTGGTTTTTCTGAAGTCAACCTGTTCATCATTTCTTATACCATGATAGTATTCCATTACATTCATATACCACAACTTGCTCAGCCATTCCCAAATTGTGCATCCTCTCAATTTCTAATTCCTTGCCACCACAAAAAAAGCTGCTATGAATATTTTTGTGTATGTGGGCCCTTTCCCAATTTGTATGACCTCTTTGAGATATAGCCCTAGAAGTGTTATTGCTGGTCAAAGGGTATGCACATTTTTATAGCCCTTTTGGCATAAAAACTTTCAGTTCTAAGTTCTCTTCCTTCCTCCCTGTCCACCAAACTTCATTGAGAAGGCAAGCAACTTGATACAGGTTATACATGTGTAGTCATGTAAAACACTTCTGTAATAATCATGTTGTGAAAATCTCACTGTATTTCTCTTCATTCTTTCCCACCCCCCATTTATTCTATTCTCTCCTTTGACTCTATCCCTCCTCAGAAGTGTTTACTTCTGAATACCTCCTCCCACAATCTGCCCTCCTTCTATCATCTTCCCTCTCTTATCTGCTTTCCTACTATTTTCCTGTAGGGTAACATAAATTTACTTACCCAACTGAGTGTGTGTGTTTTTCCCTCCTTAAGCCAAATCCGATGACAGCAAGATTCATTCTTTCTTTCTCACCTCCTCCCTCTTCCCTTCCATGCTAAAAGTTTTTTCTTTCCTCTTCAGTATTTTTTGGTTCTTCTTTAGCAATCTGTTGACTTGTTTTTGATGATTTTCTTGCATCACTCTCATTTCTCTTCAAAATTTTTCCTTTACTTCTCTTATTTGCTTCTCAAAATCCTTTTTGTCTTCTTCAGGAGCCTGGGACAGATTCATATTTTTCTTGGATGCTTTGGATGTAGAAGCTTTGACTTTGTTGTCTTCTTCTGGTTGCATGTTTTCATCTTCTTTGTCACCAAATCCAGATTCTATGGTCTGAGGTTTTGGGTTTTTTTTCACATTGTTTGTCCATGTTCCCAGCCAATTACTTGACTATTAAACTCCTTCTTAAAGTAAGGTGTCTGCTTCCAGTGCGGAGGTTGTACTGTCCCAAGCTTCAGGTGTTTTGTGCAGCTGTTTTCAGAGGTACTTCTAGGGACCTATAAATTTTCAGTTCTTCCTAGGTAATAAGATCAAAGGCAAGGTGTTTACTCCTTTCCTGACCTGTCTTCTGTTCTATGAGTGACCACAAGCACTCTTTTCTGCCTTGGAAATATGAGGAGGATTCTGTCTTCACCACTGCCACAAGCCGTACCACACCAGCTCTCCTCCTTGCCTGGGGACCACCACCTAGGACTGCAACCCAGATCCAAGCATGGACAAAGCAAGAGTATCCTGCCTCAGCACCAGAAAGAGATCTCTGCAATCCCCCTCTAATCAGTCATTTGATCCCCACTTAGTGTGTGGGCTGAGAACTTTGGAAGCAGCTGCCACACTGGGGCTGCACCAAGACTGGGGCTGGACAGAGCTCCTCTCTCACCCAGGTCCAATAGATGTTTCTTACTGACCTTCTAAGTTGTCTTTGGCATTTGTGGGTTGAAAAATCTGGAAACCACCACAGCTTCCCTCGATTCAGTCCCCTGAGGCCTGCTCCAGGTTTGCTGAGGCCTCCTTTGCCTGCAAGGCCCACACTGAACTGTGCTCCTCTTGAGCCTGGCACAACAGACTTTTCCAATCAACTGTCCAGGTTGTCTTCACCTGGAAATTTGTTTTGCTCTGTCTTTTTGTGGATTCTGTTGCTCTAGAATCTATTTAGAGCTATTTGTACGGGCATTTGGAAATGTTTAGGGGAGAGCTCAAGCAAGTCACTGCTTTTATTCCACCATCTTGACTTCCTAAAGTCTATTTCAAATGAACTATTGTAAATCCTTGCCTTCCTATTCTGTACTTTTTAAATTGATTTTGAAAAATACAAATGTATGACATTATATTTTTAGCTGGAAAATTTAATTTGAATATAGCCAATCTAATTCATAGCCTAATAAGTTCTATTTGATTACTGAATTTGTTTTCCAAAATATTAAGTTTCTGCCTTTAAGGGGCATGCTGGAGCTAGCTTGCACTGCTTCATGAAAGTCAATTGTTAAATTTTCATTCTAAACATCTACACCTCAGAAATCAACAAATACTACAGATGAGGGCTTGATTTATTGTTTTAGTGATTTTATAGATTTAAGAAGTACAGAATAAATGTACGTGCAGATTATGTCTAAAAGTGTGTTTTTCCTGGAGATCAGGTGGTTAAATATGTACCAGTACATTGTCGCCTTTTATCCTATGATTTTCTCAACTTATATTATTTTTTAACTCTGATAGACATTTTATCTTTGTCAACAGAGAAATTATTTATTAAAATCAAGTTGATCAATATAAGACCAAGAAATGCTGCCTCATTTAAACCCAATTCACTCACAAATCAAGACATTATCCTCTGATTTCGTTGTTCCTCCTCAAAATGAAGGACAAACAAGAATTTATATCCTTAACAATATCTACCAGTCTCAGTTAAATTTAAGTTTTTTTTATTCCTGATTGCTTGGCATTCTTAATTTAATATTCCTTTAGTCCTCCTAAGATCCATATTTTTATTAACAATTCCTACTATTATATTCTCTAAGCATCTTTCAGTATGTGAATTTTCTCTCTAAAAATTCACATTGATTTGTGTAAAATTAAACTCTGTTATTCTTCATATGAATAATTTGTATTTGTCATCAGAAATTCTTTCTCTTTTTTGGGAATCTTTACACCCATCTTTAACTGAATGTCCTTGAAGAATTTTAAGGCTTTGTTATCTATTCTTTCTAGAATATGAATTCTAACAAGTCTAAGGGTATAATGCTATTACATAGTAACCCTGAACTTATCTACCAAGGAACAACATATAATTAAAGGAAATGTTACTTTCCCTGAAACCTTGCCTAATTTCAGTATTTTAAAGAACCTTAAAAAAACCCCTTAATATGGTACATCTTCTAAATGCATAACAATGGAGAGATGATCTCAGTTCAGAACACTGACTTAAATTAAAACCATTTTTTTTTATAAATTTCCTTTAGCAATTGAATAAAGAGAAAGTGCATTTCTGGGAAGATGGCAGAGTAGTTCAGAAAATTCCAAGCTTTCCAGATTTTTCTTCCAAGCCTCAGGGAGACTATAGAGTGGTAGATATAAATAACAGTTGAGGGAGAACAATGGTCCTCCTGTGACAACCTGTGAAGATCTGAGATTAGCCCCTTTAAAGTACCAATAATTCCAGACTAGTTCCTATGAAACAACAAGCAGAATACTTTGGATCTGCCTTGGTTGGTTCTGCCACAGCCAGAAGATTTTTCACTTCCTGGACAGTAGGCAGAAGGTCTCTAATGGTGTCAGTTGAGGGAGCCTCTGGTTTTAAGGGATGCTAGACCCAGCTGTTCTGTCTACACATGGCCCTAGGTGGGCAAGAAGGAACCAGCACACATCCAATGGGTGTAGAAGCAATGGGGTGGGGACACCACTGGCTGTGTGGGCACTTACAGCAGGGTGAAATTTTTGGTTTTGGTTAGAATCCAGAGTGGAGAACTGAAGAAGGATTCCAGACCAGAGGTACCATCCCCCATACCCCAGGAATAGAGGTGATTACAAAGATAAGTTTCTACAAAACATAAAAAATGAGCAGTTTAAGAAGAAGGAGCCTAAACATAGAAAGTTTACCATGGAAATAGAGTGGGCTTCATCTTCAGAGGAGGATATTGAGGCAAAAAAAAAAAAAGAGGCTTCTTGTACTCCAAAAAGTAACATCAAAGGTCACCTACCCTAAAAGGATTAATAGAAGAACTTAAAAAAGTTTTAAAAATGAAAAAAAAATTAAGAAAAATTAAGAACAATCCAACAAAAACAAGAAGATTATGAAAAGAAAGTCAATCAACTAGAAAAGGAGATCCAGAATCTTAAGGAAGAAAATGATTTATTTAAAATCAGACTTGGTCTGGGGGAAGCCAGTGAGGTTATAAGAGACCAAGAAACAAAAAAACAAAATATAAAAAAATGAAAAAAAAATAGAAAAGAAAGTGAAATATCTCATAAGGAAAAAAAACGACTAATCTACAGAAGAGATCAAGAAGAGAAAATATTAATAATTGGACTACCTGAAAGTTATGATAAAAAAAAGTATTGGTACAATAATAAAAAAAATAATTAAAGAAAATTGTTCTGAAGTGTTAGAACGAAAGGGAAAAGTAGAAATAAAAAAAGTATACACCAAACACCACCTGAAAGAGATGTTATGAGGAAAACCTACAGGAATATCATAGATAGATTCTTAAACTCCTAGCTGAAGGAGAAAATATTACAAGCAACAACAACAAAAAAAATCAAATATGGTGGAGTCACAATTGGAAATGCACAAGAACTAGAGGCACCTACACAAAAAGACCACAGGTCTTGGAACACTACATATGGGAGAGCATAAGAACTGGGGTTGTGGCCAAAAATGCCATACCCAGTAAAGTTAAACATAATCCCAAATGGAAAAAAATAGCATTTAATGAATTGCCAGACTCTAAGGATTTTATTGCAAAAAGACCTGAAATCAATAGAAAATTTGACTTACAAGATCCAAAAGAACTATAAGGTAAACTTCAAAGACTAATTAAAAGGGACTCACTAAGCATAGATTGTTTATATTTTGTGAGTAAATTAAATAATATATGTAAGATTGCTATTAGTAATTGTGTAGTTAGAAAGAAAAGTTGAGGTAGAGTTGAATATGATGTGATACTAAAAAGTAAACCATCTAGGAAAAGGTAATTAAGAGTAATTATCTTATACAAATGAAGTGAGAGAGGAAGAATTCACACAAAGGAATGAGATGGGGGAGGAAGTGTGGTAGTTTTGAACCCTACTCACACTGGGAATGCGTTAAAGAGGGAACAATGCATAAATATCTAGAAGGACATAAAAGTCTTCTAAATACAGAAAGAAATAAAAAGCTAAGGGGATAAGGAAGGGGAGAGGATGAGGAAGGGATTTCAGGGTGGGGGCATAGGATAAGGAAGGGATCTTGGGTGGGAGGGTAGGCAAGTAATAGGAAGGCAAGTAGAGTGTAGAAGTAAAGTACAAGAGTCAGGAAGGATAGGAAATAGGAGATATACACAAACATAAAATAAAGACCTGGAGTAGAATTTATTAGGGAAAAAAGCAAGGATAATAATCATGACTTCAGACATGAAAAGTTAAAGCTAAATTTAATGTAATCAAAAGAGAAAAAAAGGGGAACCACATTATATATCAGCCATATTAATCAATATTGTTTTAGATCATTTAAACTAACCAGGCAGTATAAGGTTGTGTTATTTCTGTGGTATAGGAAATGATGAGTTAGCGGACTTAAGAAATATGTAAAGATTTGGACCTATGAAACAAGACATCATCTGCCCTCAGAGAAATAGAGAACAAACAAGTAAAGTATGGTCTTACATAGATGCACATCAATGTTTATGCCTATGTATGATTATGGATATGGCTATCTAAGTATATGTATGTGCGTGTAAATATATATATATATATATATATGTATATATATGTGTGTGTGTGTGTGTGTGTAGGTGTGTACAGATATAGATATAGATATAGATATAGATATAGATATAGATATAGATATAGATATAGATATAGATATAGATATAGATATAGATATAGATATAGATATAGATATAGATATAGATATAGATATAGATAGATGTAGATAGATAAATATATCCACACTTAATTGTAGCCGTCTTGGTGGACGTATGTGTAAGGGGTAAGAACAAGTAAAAACGCACAACAGAGAGGAAGAGAAAACTTACAAGGAAGCAAGGAAACGATGGACAGCTCAGAACATAACATGTGGTATTTATTAAATTTATTATATAGGCTTTCTTGAAATGGAAATTTATTCCTCTATATTTTGAATCATTTCTTTCACTGTGCACATGGAACACTTTTCTTTTTTTCTTTTGCATTCAAGTTTTAGTATTTAAGTTTATAACATCTTTCCTTTTCTTATAGTACACTGAAGTTTTACTATTTAAGTATAAAATACATCAATTTAAAAAAAGACTGGAATAAAGAAGCGATCTCTGTGTGAGATGTTCAATAGCATAATTCCTTGCTACCTAAAATCAACCTAATAGAATAAAATTGTCACTTCCATTTTCTAAGTATCATTCATGAATGAGGACAATAAATTTGAAAAAAGTATTTTATATGCTAATTTGAATGGATTTGGCATTGACATATGCAAATCTATCATTCTAATCCTTTAGCAACTTAATAGCATCATTATCAAAACCATTATCAAAAAGGACTTATTAAAAGTGTATCTGTGTTGTTTTTACTTAAATTTTCTATCCCATAGAATTTCAACATAAATAACAAAATAAATGAGAATATTATGAAAGACTGAGTTCAGAAATGGATATAGTTACCATTAGGAGCCAAAATCTTAATAGATTTGGAGAATGACATAGACATTGCAGATCTGCCTATCAGCAAAGCATTATTTAAAAAGCTGTCGGTAATCTAATGGAAAGAATACCGTGTCTGTACTCACAAGAGCTCAGCTGAAATTCTGACTGAGTGCATTATTGTGTGGGAGAGCATGCACAAGTCCTTTAATTTCTTAGTTTCTTTGTTTCTTTATATGTTAAGTGGATGGTGGGATAGGTGAGCAGGGGGTATAAGAATTCTAGAGTCCATTCGAGTTCTAAACTGATATTGCTATGATATCTTTATAAAAATATGATGAAATATGGACAGGAAATACGATAAAGCTGGGTTAATAACTAAGCAAATTCCCCAAAGTGTGTTGATTGATAGGTTGATGCAAATATGGAGTAAAGTTTCTAGTGTTGTGTTTCTGGGCTCTGTCTTCTGCCTCCTTTGATCAATTTTTGAATTAACACCCTATTAAGATGTAAAAGAGAGGAAACTGAAAGAACTATGATTCTGGGACTGTAACAAATGATAGAATCAAAATTATAAAAGATTTTAAATAGAAATGACAGTTCAGAAATTTGAATCTGATAGTTGACAAAAAGTGTTTCACTTATATTGGGCATGGGGAATCAAATGCCTAAGTTAAGAATAGAGGATACCATGTAAATGACTGACTAAGTATACAAACATAAATGGCAGTTTACCTTTCATTAATAAAGGTACAGTATAAATAAAAAGGCACTTCCCCTTTTTACTCATCACTGATGAGACATTATCTATATTATTTTCTTTAGTTGTCGATGCCACATTTTCTGTTCTTCTTGAGAAGAGTGCAATGAGGACAATGCAAATTCTTAAATGAAGTAATGTAAAATGAAAAGAAGAAAACTATTTAACTTATGGAAAAAATAAATCGGGGATAATTGTCTTCAAACATTTGAAGAGTTGAGAAAAAAAGAAATTTTGAGAGAAAAAAAAGGAATTAGTAATTTAGTGTACCTCCAGAGGGGACAAGTAATATAAATAAGAAGAAATGACTGGGAAATAGGTTAATTCTATATAAAATTATTTTAAGGATTTGAACCTACTGAATGTGAACTGTTAACCTTTTAGGGTAGTGACCTCACACTTAATTCCCTATCATTGGACAATTTCATTCAGGAGGTTTATAAAGGACTTCCTTTTTATACTTAAAGAAGAAAATCTTGCATGGAATGGAAGAGTGTGACTAGATCATCTCTAAAAATCCCATCCAAATCAAATCACTTTCTGGGGCAACTAGGTGGCAAAGTGGATAGAGCACCAGCCCTGGATTCAGGAGGACCTGAGTTCAAAAGAAGCCTCAGACACATAACACTTACTAGCTGTGTGACCCTGGGCAAGTCACTTAACCCTATTGCCTAGCAAAAACAAAAAACAAATCAAGTTCACTTTCACAAATATCTGCTAAATATCTGCTATGAGAAAATAAAATGGGTTAGTCACTTGAATTCAAAAATTATGATAGCAACCCTACCTGAAGTTACCTTTCATTTTTTGTTTATCTCTCTCCTGCTGTCTTGGTAAGAGGTGTGATCATGTAGTCCTAATCCCATATAGGATATTTATCTATTTATATCCTCTATCTTGTATTAAAATCTAATGCAATCTGTATAAAACTTAAGCATCACTTATATCTAAGTTTTTCACAAGTAATTACACCCCCAACTCTCACACTGGTGCTCAATGATCACTATAAATGTCAGGTTTAGGACAAACTTTATTTCAACCACAGCAGTAAATTAGTAAGATGAGAACTCAACCCATTTGACTCATAAGCTACACAACAGAAGGTTATGACCCTTTATGGGATTGATGAACAAATATTTCCATTCACCTTATACATTCTCCATTTAAATAATTCATGGCAGTATGATGGAAGGTTATGCCATATCAAGGTCCAGATTGTATGCCCCCATGTCATGGCTGCTTTAATACTTCTGCTTCGTGCTGATCTGCTTTAGAAGACTCGCTTTTCCTTCTCTAAAAAATTCCATTAAGGGAATCTCACTTTGGGAGACCATGGCCAAAATTTTGATATCTGGGAATAGTGATCTCTTAGAATCTCCCAGCCTTGCACTGAAAGCTATCCTCTATAATGTCAGACAGTTTGCTTTTATAGACTACAGAGAAAAGGCAATTCCTGAATTCTCAGTTGTCAGTGATGTTGAAAGCAACTGCATTCATTGGGGGAAAAAAATTACAGGAATTTACTTTATCCTCACAGGAAAATGTTAGGGTTTAAGGACTACCTGCATGGGAGAAGCCTTTAAAAGTCTTCATCCTGTATTTCATCAAATTGTTGGGGGAGGGGAGGGCGGAGAGGTAGGGATTACTAATCATTGCCTTTACAAAGATAATGAGAAAATAAATCCAGAGACATAAATCAAAATAACAAAGCTGAGGCCATGCAAATGTGCTTTAAGCAATTTTAAGAAGGAGTGATGCTTTCCGGTCGGCGGTGTCCATCAGGCAGGCTAGGTGTGAGCCAGATGCGGGCCTACAATACATCCAGGAACTATGGAGGAAGAAGCAGTCGGATGTCATGTGGTTCCTCCTGCGCGTGCGCTGCTGTCAGTACCGCCAGCTGTCCTCCCTGCACCAAGGCCCGTGATCCACCAGACCTGACAAAGCTCCCAGACTGGGGTACAATGCCAAGCAAGGTCATGTTATCTACCGTATTCGTGTTCAACGTGGTGGACGAAAGCGTTCAGTTCCCAAGGGTGCGACCTATGGTAAATCCGTGTTATCATGTTGTGAATCAGCTGAAGTTTGCCAGGAGCCTTCAGTCTGTAGCAGAAGAACGTGCTGGCCGCTGCGGTGGAGCCCTAAGAGTCTTGAAGTCCTACTGGGTGGGTGAAGATTCAACCTACAAATTTTTTGAGGTTATTCTTATTGACTCGTTCCATAAAGCTCTATCAGATGAAAACCAACACTCAATGGATCACCAAACCACTCCACAATCACAGAGAGATATATAGGCTTACCTCAGCTGGCCGGAAGAGCAGAGGTCTTGGAAAGGGTCGCAATTTCCAGAACACTATTGGAGGGTCTCTGTGCTGCTTGGAGAAGGCGCAATACTCTCTAACTACATCAATACTGCTAATCGGTGCACATTAATTTGTAAACTTAAATGTTTAATAAACAACAATCAGAGACTCTCTTGAGCTGTCCAAAATTGCCCTCCAAACAACTTTAAAATAAAACCTCAAAAGAAAATCTGGAGTGGCAGAACCAACAAAAAGATGGAGTGAAAAATGTCCAGCTCAAGACAATTTAGAAGTTTGGTGAGGTAGGAAGGGCTGAAAGCATAGAGAGAGGACAAGCAGGAGGAAGAATAGGATAGAAGGAAATACATAGGTAGTCATCATAACTGTAGATATGAATGGATGAACTCTCCCATAAAATGGAAGTGGATAACAGAGTGTATCAACAACCAGAATACTACAATATGTTGTCTACAATAAACACATTTGAAAAAGAAAGACATATACAGAGTAAAGTTAAGGGGATGGAGCAGAATTTATTATACTGAAGTAAAAACTGAGATTAAAATAAAAGGTAGCAATCCTGATCTTAGACAAAGTAAAAGCAAAAATTAAGACCTAATTAAAAGAGATAAGAAAGGAAACGACATCTTACTAAAAGGTACAACAGACAATAAAGCAATCAAATTAGAAAGAAAGGAATACTCTTCTGCCAAATCTGTGGGGAGGTGAAGAATTTGTGACCAAATTGGAGATAGAGAGCATTAGGAAATGTAGAATAGATAATTTTTAGCACATTAAATTGTAAAGCTTTTGTGCAAACAAAATGAATGCAACCAAGATTAGAAGGAAAGCAGAATGCTGGGAAACTATTTTTACAGCAAATGTCTCCAAGGACTCATTTATCAAATATATAGAGCATTGTGTCAACTTTATGAGAATACAAGCCATTCCATAGTTGACAAATGGTCAATGATAGGAACAGGCACTCTTCATATGACTAAATAAAAGATATCTATAGGCATATGAAGAAGTGTTCTAAATCACTTTTGATTAGAGAGATGCAAATTAAAACAACTCTGAGATACCACATCTCATACCAATCAGATTGGCTAACATGACAAACAAGGAAAATAATAAATGTTGGACAAGCTGTGGGAAAACTGGTACACTAATGCATTGTGGATGGAGTTGAGAACTGGTTCAACCACTCTGGAAAGCAATTTGGGACTACATCCAAAGGGTGACCAAATTACGCATACCCTCTGATCTATCAATACCACTACTAGGTCTGTATCCCAAAGAGATCATAAAAAAGGGGGGAAAGGACCTAGATGTGCATAAATATTTATAGCAGCCCTATGCATGGTCACAAAATGTTGGAAATTGAAGGGCTGCCCTTCATTTAGGGAATGGCTGAACAAGCTGTCTCATATAAATATAATGGAATACTATGGTGTAATAAGAAATGATTAACAGACACATTTCAGAAAAACCTGGGAAGACTTGTACAAATGATGCAAAGTGAAATGAGCAGAATCAGGAAAACTCAGTACGTAGTATTGGCAACATTGTGTGATGATCAACATAAATTATTCAGCTTTCCTCAGCAACATAATGATCCAAGACAAGTACAAAGGACTCAAGAAGGAAAATGCTATCCATACCTAGATAAAGAACTGATGGACTCAATGCAGATTGAAGCATATTTTTTTCACTGACTTTATTCTTTCTCATTTGTTTTTTTCTTTTGATCTGTTTCTTTTCCAGAACTGTGATGAATATAGAAATATGTTTTACATAAAGCATATGTATAAAACTATATCAAGCTGGCTACTATTTTCAGAAGAGAGGAGGGAAAGGGGAGGGAAATTTTAATTCAACATCTTGTAAAAATTAATGCTAAAATTTTTCTTGGTAATTAATTGTGGGAAAAAAATAAATACTAATCATAAGAAAATGGAGGATGAACAACAACTTGAGCCCAACTTCTATAATAAAAGTTTGAAAATTAAAAAATAAATATATGTGTGTTATTTCCTATAGATGCTGTTTCATCTTGTTTAGTTTTATTTTTATCTCTAACTAGACTGTAAGCTTTGGTTCTTAGTTTCTTATCAAAACTTCATATCCTTTGCAATGCCCACAACTAGTGTCTCTACATTTACAAAGGAGGATCATATTGAGTTAAGAGTTGAAAGGGAACTCAGTGACCATCCGTGCCAGTCCTCTTATTTTATAAATGAGGAAGGAGATGTCTAGGGAAGTTTTCACTTACTCAAGTTCATTTAGGTAGTAATCTTCAGAATATCTGAATGTTTAACTAATCGAATAAATGAATTTGCAATTCTGTATTAGTTACAGGAGGATGAAATGACCTTATCTGATTCTTAGCATAGATTTAAGGGATTAGATGTAATTATCTTTGGCCTTCCTCTAATGACAGAAAAAGCTTACTTTCTAAATTAACTTGTTATTGTCAAATAAAAGTTTCATGGGTAATATAGGAAAAATGAAAGATTAAAAAAATTATTGGTTGCTGTTGATTATGATGATGGTGATGAAAAAAAAAGATTGAGTCTTACTAGCTTATTAAGTCAAGCTAGCAAGCTTTTGAAGTCATTACATGAATACTACTGCCACTGAACCTGCTGGGCTAACTTTATCACAAATTTCAGAGTGTGGTTGAGAATTAATTAGATGGGACTAAATTAACTGTACTGAATGCCTCAACATTGTTTTTTTATCATTACATGGAATTTTTAAGTGCAGTCAAAATGAACATTGTAATACTTTAATTTCATCAGAATATGTCACAGTGAATTGAATGGCTGTAGGTCTGGTAGTTGGGATAAACTCATAACTGAGATATCATTCCATTTTAACCTTTAAAATGTAGGAGACTATTGCCATTTATGGGTGGATAAAATAACTTAGAAAGAATGACATTTAACTGATGAATTTGATAGTTCTTCTTATTAAAAGTCTCTAGATCAGTTTTGGCCAAAGACTGAAAATAGAGACAGCTAGTTAGCACAGTGAATAGAGTACTGGAATTACTGACTGTGTGACTATGAACAAGTCATTTGAACTCTATGAGGCTTAGTTTCCTCATCTGTAAAATGCAGATAATAACACCCACCTTACAGAGTTATTGTGAAGATCAGAAGAAATAATATATGTAAACTGCTTTATAATCCTCTTAGCATTGTTTACATTCTAGATATTTAGTCAGTGAATTGATCCTTTTAGGTCTTTTATTTTCTTTCATTAGCAAGGTTTGTTAAAAATTGTTAAAATAAATAGCAATCGCAACTTACATTTGTGCTCTATGAGTAATTTTGCTTTCATTATTATATATGAACTAGAGGTATTTAGCCTGATCAAGAGAAGGAGGGTTAGGTATTTGAAAAGCTGCTACTTGGAAAAGTAAGGAAAGTACCTTGCTTCCTCCCCTTCCACTTTGAAGTAGGTGTAGAAAAATCCTTACTGCTTTCTAAGTGTATGGGTGCTTGGGGTGCATAGGGAGGACTAGCACCACTAGTCTGAGGGCTTGCTGAGCCCTTTTCTGGGCTGCTCATCCACTTTTGGTGTCTACTCTCATCCAACTCTCACCTATGGCTCCAAGAAGATGTAGCATGTGCTACAGCAGCCACCTTTCATCAAAACCATTTTGGAAGATGGCCTACACCAGGCTCAGAGTAACTGACGGATCTCAAACCTGTTAGTGAGTTGGGGGAACACCCTTGGCAGAATGGGCAAATAAGAACTATTCCAACAGCCACGAAGAGGGCTAAAGCAGGTACTGTGGAGGCACTTAGAGCTTGGTTAGAAATCAAAGATGTCAATGTCATCCACTGAATCTGGGGCCATCCCCAGATATTTGTTTTGCCAAGACTCTGATGACTCTGCTGAATTTAAATCCAATTCACTCACAAGGCAAGACATCACCCCATGATGTCATTTGTCCTCTTTGAAAATGAAGGAAATGGGGAAGCTAGGTAGCTCAGTGGATAGAGCACTGGTCCTGAAGTCAGGAGGACCTGAGTTCAAATCCAGCCTCAAACTGAACACTTGACACTTACTAACTATGTGATCCTGGTCAAGCCACTTAACCTCAAGTGCCTATAAAAAAAATAGGAAAAAAAGAAAATGAAGGGAGAGCAAGAACAAATGTCATGCTGACTGATTGGTTCTTTCTCCATTCAGCCACTGAGTATCCCTAAACACATGGTGGCTCTCTTATTTGCGTCAACTTCTTTTTTTCCTTATTATGGGTAAGCAAATCTAGAATACCATTTTAAAAACACATCAACTTTGATAAGTCAGAATAGTAAACAGAAATACTAGTAATAAGTAGAATGGGGAGAAGAGATCACATCATTAAATAGCAGCAGCATCCGAGTGATGAGAAAACAGAAGTTACAAGGTACCCCTATTCTATGACTTGTTCTCTATACATGTTCCTTCCTAGTATGGCACTTTTGATTTTGAGCTCACTCTCCCCATGGGCCTTATATGTGGATGCAATGGAGAGGAAAACTCTGCTTTCTGGCATGTTGTACCATTTTCCTTTAAGTTTTTAGTAAATTCCCTTTAGAAAAGCTGACTGATGCTAGCTTGTTGATAAATTAGGCAGAGGAATATTAATGGGAGACTTCAAGATATAATAATGGAATTCATAGCCCTTTGGAGTTATCCAGTCATAGAACTCTGAAGGTGGCAGTAGTTTGCCCTCTGAGGGATCTGACCATCTATTAGGAATAGCAGAAAAAGTGAATATTACCATTGGAAGGTTTTTTAAAGTAAATTTAGATTTAAATATGTTTTAAATTATTGCAAAATAACTCAGAAATTAGTTGGTCCCTTCCCTTGAAAGTCTTTTAAAAAGTCTGTAAACCACCTATTATTAGGCAATTTTATTTCAGATATTAACTAGAAGACTATTTCAATTCTGTTACTGCTTTGATCCTCATAAAAGCAAATCAATGTGGTACAATGAGAAAGTGGTCTCAATTGAGAATCAGATGTCATGGATTTGCTGGTCAATGCCTCTTACACATAAGTCCCTGAGCAAATCATTTAATATGTCAGGACCCCCATTTTCTCACATGTAAAGTGAAAATTTTACATTTGGTGATCGCTGAGGGCTCTGCTACAACTGTGAGGAGAGAGAAGCCATAGAATCAGAGAGCTCCAGCTTTCATTTGTTTGTACCAAGGTCATACTTCATAGATTAGAGGAGGGGAAGGAGTGATTTGATTATAAATGTTGGTTAATTTTGACAAAGCCCAAATGTCAGCATCAGGATTCATTGATTGCAGAGTTGGAGATCTCTCCACTAAATTCTTAAATTCCACAAATATTTATTAAATACCACTCTTTAACAGAGATTTTAGTAAGGTGAAAATACAGAGATTAAAAAGAAACGCCTCTTTCTTCAAGGGATTGATCTTTTCTAAATGTTTGTATATGCATATATGGGTAATTATCAGAAGATATATAATATATATGATATATACAATGCATATATATTTAGATGCAAACATGCATATGTGAGCACTAAGCACATATGCATAATTACATATAGGTATGCATATGCTGTGTGTACATTTGTATATATGTGAGCTTATATATGTATATATGACTATATGTATCTTTCTTTTTATATATACATATGTACACATATGTGTATATACCAACAAAAATATAGAATATATTATATATATATATATATATATATATATTATATATGGCATATAGAATATAGAAAAATGAACAGATAGAAAAATATGTCTAGATATATACCTGTATATGCAAACAAAAACATGAGGTAAATTCATATATCATCTAGTTTTATTTCTATATAGATATCTATATCTACATCTATCCCTATTGATATTGAGACAGGTGATAAATCAATATATAGAGCAATAGATGGATAGAGAGAGAGAGAGAGAGAGAGAGAATGAACTTCTGAACTTGCTCTTTCCAAACATAATCAGAATAGTAGGTCAAGTCCTAAGAGATTGGCCTGTTATTGATCCTCTCAGGATTCTATGGGTAACTGAAATTTGGTGATACTTTTTTAGTGTTGTAATTAATTATTCCCCACGTGATGTGCCCCTACCCTCCCATATCAACAAGTTTACATTCGCTGCTACACTAACAAAGTAAATTCAGGTGAGGGAATTAATGATTTCACCAAAAGTAGTTTAGAAGATTGTACATTCCAGGCATATGCGACAGACAACCCATACAAAGACACAAATAAAAAGGAAGGTCATTTATGGAGAATAATAAGCAGGATATTTGTTAGCCTGAAGTGAAAAGTTGGAAGTATTGTCTGGTAAAACTGAAAAGATAGACTTATTCCTGATTGTGAAGCACATTAAAAGACCATAGAGACAAGAGGAAGTTACTAGATTTTTTTTCTATAAGATAGTAATGAACAGCCATATTTGTGCTCTAGGAATACCTACTTGGCCAGAAAAAAATTGGAAGCTATCCAGAAAACTAAGATAAAATAATTGGTAAATGGAAGGAACTGAATAATGAGTAAGGAGTCCAAGAGATAATTAAACATGATTTAACTAATCAGTGATAACAGAGAAAATTAAGAGACACTTAAAAATATTGGAAGGCTATGAACCACAAGATAAAAAAAATGATTGATTCAGATACTACAGAATGTGAGTAGGAGAAATAAAATTGAGTGAAAAAGGGAATGTATCTAATTGTCAGGAAATATTTTCTAGTTAAATATAGAAAATGTCTGAAGACATTATGGACCTGATGTCCATATGTAAATTTGGGTGATGAGATAGCTAGATGGTGCAGTGTTGGAGTGTACTGGACCTGGATTTAGGAATTCAGCTTCAAAAGTTCAAATATATCTTCAGATATTTATGAGCTATGTGGCCATAGGTAAGGCACTTAATCTTTACTTGCTTCAGTTTCCTCAACTTTAAAATGAGGAACATTTTAACGCCTACTACTCTCAGAATTGTTTTGAAGATTAATTACAATAATATTTATAAAGTGTCTTGCAAACCTTAAAATCCTATATAAATACTAGCTTAATTCTAGCCAGCAATTATTATGAAAGTTGGAAAATATGATATGGGGTGGGCTTGGATGAGGGGAATAATCCCCATCTGCTTAATCACTGGTTCTTTTGGATTTTAAATAAGTGATTATAGATGTGAAGATAGATAGATATATAGATACATAGATAGATACATAGATACATAGAGATAATTCAGTGGTAGATTTTCCCTCTCATCATCCATCATATCCACTCAGACACAGAATTCTCCATAATTATGTTCTCAATTTAAGAGAGCGATGAAGACATACACCATGGAAAAGGTGGCCATATTGTCATTTTTAAAAGCAAAACTTCCTTGGAGTTTCAAAGATGAAATTAAGACTATTGGTATAATGCAAAGCCTATTTGACAGAGTCCTAAAATCAGCTTCTAATCTATGGGAAGTTTGTAAAACCAAAAAAAAAAAAATTAAAGAGCATCTCTAGATTTTTTTTTTTAGGTGTTACTGGGGAAAGTAGAGATGCTACAATATTTCCTCCTTTGGTTGTGGAAACTACGTCATTGTATAAAGTATAGGGTATAGACAAAAGGTTGCACTCTGCATCAATTAACAGATTGATTTCTTTATCAAGAATCATTAATTTAAAAAGGAAGAACCATTAATTGTTAGTTTCAAATTCTTTATCTCTTCAAATCTCTCATTTTTTGCTTCCCTCTCAAACTTGCAGAGATTTTTGGATCTTTACTATTAGATTTTAGTAGGATATCTTATGAGCAAATATAACCTCAATTAATTACATCATTCTGAATCTTAAAATACTTTGCAGTTCAAATTATGGCAGTAATTTTACACGGACAGTCATAAATGATTACATGTTCCTGGATGCTGTTCTATATTCATGACATTTAGCCCTAAGGTGGATACATCATCAGCAGTGGATAAAGTGATCCTCTTGCATGGTCTGTTTAGCAGTTTAAATTTGCAAAACGTTGGGAGAACCCTGGGGATATGTGAAACTCTATAAATACAAGCTATGTTATTTTGTTATTGTTTTAGGTGATCCATAATTCTCAACACACATGTGCAGAGGCTAAAAAATTTACAATGTCAAGGGAAGATATGAAAAAAAAATGAAAGGAAACTCCAGAAAAGTCATGAGCTTTAAGACATGGGTTCATATCTGTGTTTGTATTTTAATCAGGAAGTTTACATTAGATTATACCATATATTCAATATAATGGTTATTAAACACTTCCCCCTCTTAAATAAAAGTCAGTCTATCACTTGCTCTCATTTCTACCTTTCTGGACTATTACAGATGCAATGATAACAATAATAACAATAACAACAACAATAATAATGATGATGATAGTAATAATAATAATAATAATAATAATAATAATAATAATAATACAGTCTTAACTTCTTTTGCTGTAGTGAAAAAAGCCAGACTCAGAATCAGCAAATTTCAAGTCTTTGCTCTGACACATACTGGTTTTGTAAGCCAGTGTCACTTAACTTCTCAGCTCCCTCAATAGCTCTCAAAAGCTATAAATTGCAGAGAAGATATCAGCTAAATTGGTAGAGTAAGTTTCTTCAACAAATGTCTTCTTATGGCAGTGAAATTCAACTTCCTTTCCATTTGTTTTTCTGTCATAGTCCTTTATAGACATAATGGAAACCCTTCATAACCACTACCAATGAACTTTTTCTTGTGTAAGTGGAGGTGGTCATAAGTTTTACTCCCTTGTAACGAAGTATGAAGGAATGTAAAGGAGAAATTTAGGAAATTTCCCATAACCACATTACAAAGGATGAATACTTCTCCTAAAGAGTTAGAAGAGTTAGAGATTGACTGTGCAAACAAATAAGCTATACTCTTTGAATCATTGAATAGCTAAGCCCTTGAGGATAGAAGGCAGTCAAAATTCAAAGCAGTTGTGGTATAACATTCCTGAAGTGGGGAGAAGGTTTTTTATCTCTTCCTGCCCCTTCTCATATTCATTGGCCATTTCACTTTGAAAAATTGCTACTCAATCACTAGGAGACACTACACATGGATGGCTGAGGACTCTGAAGAAAAAACTGGACTTCCAGGTATTGTGGTAGTTGGAATTGTGAGTTTTCTTTTCCACATATGTATCTTACATGTGTGTCTTACAACCAATGTACTCCAAATTTAAGCTTGTTCTTCTAATGGATATTGTTTGTTAGAAATGTATCCCAGTTAGATGAAGGGGATGATTTAAAACTGTTGTTTTTACTTTCCATGTTAGTAAATGATTTTGCTAAGAGCTAAATTTCCCTACTGACTGATCGTTGATGTGAAATCCATTAATTTGTGCTCATGTGCTATAGTTCTAGAAGTAGTCATCTATGGCCTTTTGTCTCTTGAACCGTAATGTAGCAGTAGCCCTCTGAGGACCCAAACTACAAGTGGGAGTTCAAGTTGTGATAATATCCCAAGAGATTGCTTCACTGTGGGAGCATTGTCTAGGTTATATTATGATGCCTTCCATATTTGCAGAGACCTACATAAGAAATAGTTCAATTAGGACATTCATTGGCTGCCTTAATGTTATGTGGTAATCCATTACAGAAAATTTATGTATTTGTATTTGTTGTTTTAGACTACATTTAGGTAGTGAGCTTTTTGTGTGTGTCCTGTTTGTTCCCACATCAGAACAGTTGATTTTTTTTTTTTACTACTTATATACTGAATCTGTTATTTGACAATGCCCATTATGAGTGTGGAGAGTAATATAATGACTATGGTTTTGTTTTCCTCCCAATGTGTTGGTGCCTTACAATTTGACTAGAGCACACTATGAGCAGTTCTATATGTTTTTTTCACTCTTAAATCAGATTTAGGTTGTCTTATGGAGACATGGATAAAATGTGATAAAGTAACACAACAGATGATTATCAAACATCTAGATCAGGATGTGATTGTAGTCTAGCATGGCTTCATCAGGAATAGGTGATAAGATACCATTGTGGTTGCCTTATTATATTCATTGATGACAATGCCATGGATATAGTATCCATAGATATTATCAAAGTTTTCAACAAAATATATAATATTATTGCTGTGAGTAGAGAGATATAGATTAGATGATGGTGCTTCACATAGAGTTTTATTTAGTTCATTGGCTGAACTCAGAGTAGTTTTTAATGTTTCAATGTCAACATGGCTGGTTCTATCCAGGTGAGTAGTTTAAAGATTTGTACCTGTACCTGTGCCTTTTAATTTTTTTTGTATCAATGACTTGGATAAAAGTATAGATGATGGTCTCATCAAATTTGTAGATGACACAAAAGTCAGAATCTGAAAGGATATTAACAGAGTGGAGTCTTCGTGCTATCTATATTAACTTTGATAGTGCCATATTAATTGGAAGTCATACTCTTGTTCATCAATAGCACAATTCATTGTTATCCCTGAGGTCAACTTTTGGGGTTCAGTCTTTAAAATGAGGCTACAGAGCAGGACAGGGTTAAAGGAAATCAGAGAAGAATCTGTGTCTATATGCACAGAGACATGTTCTTCCTTCATTATAAGGCTACTTGCCCTTGACCCCTTGGATATAGCAGTGACAAGGTCCAAAAGATGGTAAAAAATGAAGGAAGTTGAGGGGCAGCAAGGAGCTCCTGAAACAAGAAAAGAACTGCATGCAGAAATGCATGTCACCATTAGAAAGGTAGCAGCAGTGTGCAGTTGTGAATTTTTGGACCAAGTGTCCCACAACCACTGAGGAACCTTTTTATTAAGCAGAGGAAATTGCAGACCAATAAACCATCAGGGTCAAGGAGAAACAAAAGAAAAAGACATGATCTTTTGTTCTCTTCAGTGATGTTATAAGTTATGTAGGCTCTTCAGGTCCAGGGAAAGGGCTATCCTATCTTGCCATCTTGAGTGCTTTTTTTTTTCCTCTAATAGATGATTCTCATTCACACTAGAACCCAACATTTGAAAGTTCATATGGGTCCCTGGTTGGAGATGAAAGAGTAGATTGTTTGATTACTAGCACCTTCAATTTATTTCCCATTTTTCAAATGCAAATGCAGAGGCGGGGAGGGAGAGTACTTACAGACCTAGAAGTAACTATAGAAAACTGTATAGACCTCTGTGGAAGGGGACTCATTAAATAAGGAAGGGAAATTGCCTTGATTATATATAGAAGCTGACTTGATGCCATTGTATGCTTATCAAATGAAATAAAACTTATCTCTAAATCAATGTTTCATTATCTTGAAAGTTTGAATGGGACTTAAAGGCTTTTTCCCCTTTTCTTTTTGGGTATGTGCCCATGAAGCAAATTCTGACATTCTCAGAGGGAGCCATTGGTGCAGGACCTAACCCAAAAAGATTACTCTTCTGGAGATTTAATATAATTTTGTAAACCCATACCTTTTTTTCCTGAGCCCCAAGCTATATCTCCCTCACATTTATAATACTTCAATTGTACATTGGGTTTTTGGCAAAGACACTACTGAAATCATAAGTGCAGGAATGGTTTATATTGAATTACTTGCCACTCCATTGCTCTTCATGATTAAGCAGATGTAAGTATATGGGCTATTTCAGTTGTTGGGGTGGGGTGGAGTAAGCACAATGCAATTTTTTTCCAGCATTCTGCACCTGTTGCTGACAGTGTATTTAAACTAATTGATAGGGGAGGAATAAAGATATAATACAGAACATTTTCAGCAAAGATTTTAGATGGCTTTTAAATACTTTTTAGAAAATTGCCCAAGATTTCTTTTTCAAAATGAAAATATGCAAACCAAAACTATTTTAATATGGCATTCATTTCATATGCTTTTAATCTTTTAATCCTTTGCTTTTCTCACAAATTGTTACAAGTGATAAACTGTCCAAAAATCCACGAATAGCAAAATACAACACATTTATGGCCTTACTTGGCATTAAATAATTAAATAATAAATATTGGTGGAGTTTGGCTAAAATATTATAGCTATGCAAACCTCTTTATACTGTTACCTGAATAATTCAAATGCAATGAATATGTTAGTACAATTACCTAATTCTTCTGATGTGAATTCAGAATTACTCCTATTTAACCATGCAGCACAGAATATTAACAGTGTGCCATAATGACAGTATAGAATAAACTAGATATGACAATTCCACATTAAAAATAATATATTGCTAAAGATTGTAAAGAAACTCCCTGATGCATTCATCTAGAGTATTGTGTTCTTCTAGCCCATGCAAATACATCAGGGGACCAAACATGAAATATAAATGAATCGTTGTAAGAGCTGAAAAATCTGACACTCCATCTCTTCCTAAAAATATTAATCAATTATTGTTGTGCTGTTTTTATTTGATATCTGGCAAATCTTCTTATACCTCTATGCTCACTGATCAACTATTGCATGCAAAATTATTTAACATTTTAGAAATTTGGAGTAAATGATATACAAAAAATAAAATCTATTTTTGTGGGGTTTTTTTGCAATTATCCATTCATGTATGTTGAACACGAACTATTTGTATCTTGCCTGTATGGATTTAATAAACCCAAGCCCAAATGTATGAAAATGTAATTTCCCCCATATCAAGCATAATCTAGTTTTCCCTGAATTTTCGTGGCTTGAAATGATGTAATAATAGTTGTAGAAAAAGAAGAAAATAATTTATAGGCATTTAGCCATTAGATTCCTACAAAACAATTGTCCTATTTTCCCTGACAAATTTTTGCTTTTTAGTACACCAAATAGCCACTCAATACATGTTTGCTAATTTACTGTGATTCTTTTGTAGACAAAATCTTTTCTGTTGTGATAGCATCACCATCCCTATGACTTTGGGAGACTTTAAACTACAGATTAAAATCAAATTCATTTTTGTAGATTGTCAATTATAAATGGGACTTGAGCTATCACCTAGTCTAATATTTTGATTTACAAAGGATGAAACTGAGCCCGAGAGAGTCACTTATTTGCCCAAGGGCAGTTATGGACTGAACTAGGTTTTGACAGTATGGTGAATTGAAAGATCAGTAAATTTAATATCAAAGGAAGTGGACTTGATTCTTGAACTTGTCTCTTATTAGTTCTGGGTTTTTTTGGGGGTAAGTGGATTAGATTCTAGGTTTATGTATAAAAGGAAGGGTTCATAGAAATTATCTTCATAATCTTAGCCACTGATAAATCTATGATCCTTACCCCTATAATCCTAGCTTCCATTGAATAATTTTTCTACTGTGCCAATATATTAAAACGTTTTTTTTATTTCATTTAAAAACTATACATATAAGTTAATGGTTTACAAAATAACTTAAGAAAAAGTTGACAAATACTCGTTGGATGGGTATTGTGTTCAAGCATCAAGCAAAAGTTTACAATCTACTTCAGAAGAAAAAAAACGGACACAAATAGCTACTGAATTAAGCAGTTTATGATCATTTCCATGTAGATGATACAGACAAGGAGTGGTATCTGATTTAAGAGGATGGATAGGCCACTTATCTCTGAGATGATTAAGGGAAATTTCATAGAAGATAAGGTATTTGAGCTGATACTTGAAAAATGTGCTGACTTGTCAGTAGTGTGGACTTGATACCAAATAGAAATGATAAATGAAAGCATGGCAGGGGAGGAAATTAAAAGGTATTCTTGGAGGGGAGAAGGTTAAGTAATAGGAGGGAAGGTAGTCAGTAGAAGTAAAGTAGAGGAGTTGGGCGGGATAGGAAATAAGAGATGCACACAAACGTATAAAAAAAAGATCAGAAGTAGAATTTGTTAGGGAAAGTATATGTCTATAGATGTATGTATGTATGTGTGTATATGTATATGAGTAGCTATGTATAAATATATCAGTGCTGAATTGTAGCCTTCTGGAGGGAGGGCAAGGAAGGGGGAAAATGATCAAGTAAAAAGTACACCACGGACAACAAAAGAAAACTTAGCAAGGAAGAAAAGACAGAAAGCTCTGAACACAATGCATAGAAATTTATCATTATATATTTTGAATCCTCTCTTACATTCTGCTGTGCACATGGCATTTTTTTCTTTCCTTATTTTCTATTTATTTCAATATTTAGGTTTATAATATGATTTTTTTTCTTTTCTCATTGTTTATTTCAATTTCAGTAATAAAAAAAAGAAAACTTTTGTTTGTTGTAAATATTTTAACCCTAATGGATCCTTATACTATTTCTTTGATTTATTTTGCATATAATTTTAGCGTGGTGTTTTTGGGTCAAAATTTTCAACAGCTTAATAATACAATGGGCATAGTTCCAAATTGCTTTCCAGAATATGTAGAAAAATATAGCCATGCCAACAATTGTCACTTTACCTTTTGTGTCCTTTTTACCAACTGATCAATGTAGGTAGAAATTTAGATTTTTTTAAACTTTAATTTCACTTGATATTTGTGTTTTGTTTTGTTTTTTTTTACCACATGGATATTGATAGCTTTCATTCCTTCCTTTTACAACTCTAATTATTATATATCCATTAGCTGTAGAATAGCTCTTATGCTGATAAATTACACACACACACATATGAAGTGAGAACTTTTTATAAAATAAACATATGAAGATTTTCTCCCTGCATAACTATTTTTTTGCCTATATTTATTTTGTGGAAAACAAACAAAATAAAACAAAAACATCCTTTTTTTTCTAAAAACAATGTAGGTAATCAAAATTGTCAATTTTATTTTCTGTTATCCTCTCTAACCTTTTTCTTTATAAAATCTTCCTTTATTCATTATTCTGAAAGGCATATTCTTCCAGGCCCCTCTAATTTGTTTATGATGTGATTTTTTTTGTTATCTACATGATTTGAATCTTAACTGGGTGTTGAGAGCAATGATTATTAATAACCAATGATTTGGGGAGGTTCATATTTTCCCTCTACTCTTTTATCTTCACTTCAAGCCTCAGTCTATAGAGGTTGAACTAACCTTCTCCTCCATCTGCACCCCACCCAGGTGGGGCAGCCATTCTGTTTCAGTCAAATTTGGGCTAATTTAGAAATAAATGACATAATCAAAGTTCAGGTCCAGCTTCTCATTGTAATGTTCATTATCTCATTATTTCTTAGACAATTAGAGTTGATGGGAAAACTATTCCAAAGTGGAATACAGTTTGTGAGACTGCCACAACAATTGCTTTTAGTCTAAGAGAGTGAAGGCCAATGGCTACTCTTTTATTAAAATGCTGGCATTAACAAAAAAAAATGATTACATTACCCAGAAATTGTTTCTCTCAAACCCTTTTAAATACCACAGTACATGATTTGATATATTTTTCTATATATAAAATTTTCTAGAATATTTTCCATTTTTTTACTGTTTGTGTGTGTGTGTGTCAGAAGAATGTTCTTAAGTTCACTTACTTTTATAAATTTTGCTTACCCAATTTGTCCCGTTTGTCATTTTTTTCTTCAATATCAAATAGCTTTAATGATTTCTGCTTTGCAGCACAGTTTGATACCTGGTATTGTTAGATCACCTTCTTTCCCTTAACTTTTTAATTATTTACTTTTGAAATTCTTGACCTTTCCTTTTGCCATATCAATGTTATTTTTTCCTAGCTCTATGAAATAATTCTTTGATATTTTGATTGGTATAGCACTAAAGAAGTAAAACAAATAACATAGGAATATCATCTTTTTCTTAAACTGGCATGTCTAAGTATAAATAATTAATATTTCTAAAAATGTTAAGTCTGTCTTTATTTGTGTAAAATGTATATTGTTGTATTCATATAGTTTATATATGAGTATTGTGAACAAAATATCATGTTTTTTTTTACTTTCTTTAGTCATTTTACATTGAATTCTTAATTCTATCACTTCATTTTTGAGTTTTGGGGGAATATATGGAAATGTTAATTATTCTTGTGGAATTATTTTATATCTTCTAACTTTGTTATAATTACTGTTACAATCAATTATATTTGACCTCATTAAGTTTCCTAGGAAGCCAATTATATTATTTTTGAAAAGAAATAGTTTCTATGTTCTTTATCTGTACTTCTTCACTTAGTTTCTTTTTCTTATCTTATTGTTGTTGGTAGGGTATACTCTCTAAGTATATGTTTCAGAAAAAAAATTATCTGCATTGATGTACAGGTTTTCTTCAGTAAAAAATTATTTTTTTTTGTTGAAATGAGAAGTCTGCATGAACATTTCATATTTATTTATAAGTTTAGATGATATATGCCCCCATGAGAAAGTAAGCTCCTTGAGGGTAGAGACTGTTTGATTTTATCTTTGTGTCCCAGTAGCTAGAAAAGAATCTGGCATATATAACAGACTCAATAAATCTTTGAACTGGATGGAATTTTATCTGAGTGAAGCATCAGAACAAAGCTTTAGCAGAGGCAATATTTCATAAAGGCAGAGAAAAAACAGTATTTTTGCCAGTTATGTCAGGCATAGGACAGAAAAGGTTAATTACAAAACTTTGAACTGGGAATAAGCTTATTCTAGTAACTAACAAATTAGGTGACATTTCACATATTGCAAGAAATTAATAAGCAGTAAATCATGTATATCAGGTGTGCAAAGTCTACAGCTGTTAAAGTGGAACTGAAACCATGTCAGTGGGATGAGGGAAGTATGCTCTAGAGAGATAAGGAAGAACTATAGGTAAAATGATGATGGAGTAATATATTGGGTCATCATGAGTTCCTAAATCCTTTATTTATCTGGTTTTAAGAAGGCAAGGCCCTCATTCAACCAACATTTAGGAGGAAGAAATTGAACTTTTGTAAAGCTATTCCTCACCTATCAATTGGCAGCCTGGGACTGTTATGTAAGATGTTTGTGTTTGTTTGTTTTGTTTTTCACCTTCCATTCTTTCAAACTTGTTTTTTGTCCTTTAGCTCTGTTAATATTTTGTATGTCTTATAAATTAGTATATGATGTAAACTCTTTCCAATTCCTACTGGTTCCTGAGTAGGTTTTACAGTAGAACAAGGATACAAACTTCTCCTTAGATATAAAATTTCTAAGTCAATAGAAAAAAAAAAGTGTGTGTATAATGTTTATATTTGTGCTTTGCATGTGTATATGCATATGTAGATAGGTATATATGTGTGTTTAAATGAATAATAGTTATATATCTTTATAGATACCTGTACACAAGCATATCTAAATTTGCTTCTAGGGATCAATCTAGATGTATTTTTCTTTCCTGACTCTACTCCTGACTATTGGGATTTCTTTCTATAACATGTCTAACAACTTTCTTCCCTTAGAACACCGCTCAGTCTTTCTCTAAGTACCCTTCCTCAGACTGACCAATTTTTCTGGTGATTTACATTTCAAAGGAGGGCTGAAACAATTCAATGTTCCTGCTTTGTTCCTTTTTGGCCTCCATTCCTATCAGTACATCTGTCTCAACCATGCCATGAATGGGCATACATTTTTCCTCCTTTCCTTCCCAGAGTAACTACTTATTAAATGCTTGTTCACTCTATCGCTCTGTCTGTCTATCTATCTATCTATCTATCTATCTATCTATCTATCTATCTATCTATCACTGTATCTACATATTATTTACATCTAGATATATATGAGTTCCTATTATATATGTTTATGTATCTCTGTGTAAACATATACATATAAAATTATATATGTGTGTATGTGTGCATATGTATGTATGCATGTGTGTGATCTATAGGCACATGTATGTGTGTGTCTGTATATGTATGTATGTGCTTCCCATCAAATTGCCTAAATAGTCACATAGTCACATATAATATACGGTCTTTTGTGTTGAGCTCTTGTATCATCATATTACAATCAGACATCATGAATAACCAAGGAAGAATACAAATATTTCCATGAACCTTTAAGAAATTGTTGGAAAAGACATAAACTGGGAAGGAGGAGGGGAAAAGAAGAGGAAGGTAAAGGTAAAAGGAGGGAAGGAGGCTCCTTTTTGGAAAGATGGAGTTGATTAAGTCAGAGTCAGTACCAAATTATTGACTTTGTTTGCTACCAACTTATCTAGGAAGGAGAACAATCTTTGAACTGGAAAGGTTAGAAAGAATCATACAGAAAAGTAATTAAAGTCTACTGTAGTTACAGAAATTGGAAAAGAATATAAAGTTGGTTTGAATTTGTTCATGAGTTTGAACTGTAAATGAGAAGCTTTGGGGCAGGGAGTGGAGAGAGGCCAATAACAATTGCCTCAAAGTATTTATAGATCTATCAGAAGAATATCACTTCTCCATTTTTTCACATGATAAAGCTAATACTAATGATAAAGTTTATAGGAAGACACCTCTTCTTGTACATATATTTAATATTTAAATGTTCTATATATTGATTGTTCAGTCATTTCAGTCATATCCCAGTTCTTATGACCTTATTAGCAGTTTTCTTGTCAAAGACACAGCGATGGTTTTCCATTTCCTTCTCCAGCTCATTTTATAGATGAGGAACTGAGGCAAAAGGGGTTTAGTGACTTGACCAGGGTCACACAGTTAGTAAGTATCTGAGGCCAAATGCAAATTCAGGAAGATGAGCCTTACTAACTTTAAATCTGGCTCTCTATCCATTGTGCCACCTAGCTGTCCTAATATGGATACATTCTATATAATATGGAGGGGCAGCCTGGTATAGTACATAAATAGCTGGCTTCAGGGTCACAAAGATGTAGTTCTGTCTCTGAAATCTGCTCTTACTCTGGGCAAGTCACTTGGCCAACACAGTGGTGGGGAACCTACTTCCTAGAGACCACATGTAACCCTGTAGGTCCTCAAGTGCAGCTCTTTGACTGAATTAGTTCTGTAAACTTGGATTTAGTCAAAAGGCCACACACAAGGGACTAGAAGGGCACATGTAACATCTAGGCTACAGGTTCCCCACCCCTGGCCTATTAGTATCTCACATGCATCTCAATGACAAGAAGTTGATGCTCTTAATTGGAAGAATGTTCTACTATCCTAGCTCTCTAAAGTGAAGGAATCGTATGTCTGTACCAAAAAAAAAAAAAAAAACAAACATAAGTGCACGTATATTATATGCAGTTTAGCAGTGCATGTGACTTTCTTTGTTGATGTGTTTGTTTTGTTGATATTTCTCTCTCTTTAGTGCTTGGGAAGCTTGAGAAATAACCTATCGCCCATTGTTATTCTGCTTTAATATTATTGTTTCCTATATCCATGAGCTAATGAAGACAAACCTCTATTGTTTCCCCTTGTGTATCATAATATCAGCCTTATTGAGAATGATTTCTCCACAGGATACCACTCAATAATGAACAGTATTATAGTTAAATGACTTTAGTGTACCAATGGCATGTTCATAGTATCAGTTTTAAATACCAGCACCATGATTCACAATCTAAAATGGAAATGGGAGATAAAGACAATGATATATCATTTAGATCATTGCTGAATATTTTTTCATATTGAAGGTTTATTTAAAGCCTAATGAAACTAGTTCACATAGTTGATTGAGTTTATTCTGAACATCTATAACAAAGAATACCAAAATTTAAGCAGTAGAACATCCAATACAAAATTGAGATAAAGTATTTTCTAAAGATTTTTATCTATACTAATATTGAAAAAATAACAAAACATGTTATTTCAATCATTGAGATAGTTAGACAGATTTATTTATTTATCTGCTTTATCTCCCTATCAGGTAGAAAGGAAAAATAGAGAGACATTTCTTTCAGGTAAAGGAGGAAAGAAAAATCAGGAGAGTGTGCTCAAGCATGGGTGAGCTGGTTAGGTAAAGCTTGGTTGGAGTCCCTCCTAAAACAATCCTTCCAGTGAAGAAGCCATAAACCAATAGATCAGAGCCATGGATGGAAATTTTATCAAAGTGTAAGTGTAACAGGTGAGGAAGAGTAAAATCTGCTTATTTAATTGCCTAAGAAAATAGAATATGTACCTCTAGAAATAATACTAATCACTTAGATGTATATATTGACTTTGAATTTACAAAAGGTTTTCTTCACTAAAGGCCTATGAGGTAGGGATTTGCAAATGCTTTTTTCCACATTTTATAAATAGACAAACCAAAGCTCCGATTAAAAAAAAAATACTTCCTTACGATCACATGACTAGCAAGTATAGCAGGTGGAAGAGTTGGACTTAAAATCAACTTCTCTGATCTCTGCACTATTGAACTCAGGTCTACAAAGATTTCTCTATATTATATTATGTTAAATAATTGATGAATTATATGTGACCTTCATATAAATTTTAATATATAATGGATTCCCAGGACCATATAATTTTCCACATATATTAAAATGTAATTATTATAATGCTGATATAATGAAAGTATGGTTCCTACCTCTGAAATATAACTGAATATTTGCCTCTAAGGAAATCACTCAGCCTCTCAAAGTTTTCCAGGAAACTCCCTGGTTCTATAAGTAGTAGGGTCCCATGACTTAGTTGTGATAAAGTTGGTAGTCAGAGTTCCCTCAAATATGCACACACAAAATATATAAATATATGAAGTATATATGTATACATGCATATGTATACACATATATAGACACAAAAACACTATCTACTTACTAAGGCCCATGGATAGTGGGTAGAATCTTGGAGTTAAGAAAACCTGGGCTCAAGTATTTCCTCTGTCACATAGTAGATGTGTAACTATGGGAAATTCATTCAATAAGCTCTTACTAATCCAGAAAACTCTGTTAAAAAAAAAAAAGAGGGGCAGCTAGGTGGCACAGTGGATAGAGTACCAGCCTTGAAGTCAGGGGTACCTGAATTCAAATCTGGCCTCAGAACAAACACTTGACACTTACTAGCTGTGTGACCCTGGGCAAGTCACTTAACCCCAATTGCCTAAAAAAAAAAAAAGGAAAAAAAAGGTAAGTTGCAGTGGGGTTGCCAGTCTTTATCAGTGAAATGATTTTCCACATCAGGGATTCTGAAGATACCCACAGATCCAGATAGATATGTCAATATTTAGCAATAATCATCAAATTAAATGAGATTAATTTGTAATATGCTTAGCACAGTACCTGACACATAATGGGTGTTTAATGAAAGGTGATTCCTTCCTTTCTTCCTGCTCCTACCTACCACATGGAGATATTGTGTATCTATACTTCTCTGGTCCTGCATTCTACAGCTATAGATTTTATTTTCTCATTTTTTGGATCCTAAACGTAAAATAGCTGATGAGTAGCTATTTAGGTGAATTTGTTGAAGTATTAAGGGAATTTGAGGAGCGAAGAACTCAATGGAATGGAAGATTATTGTTACTTGATGAAGGAGAAGAAGAGTAAACATCTTTTCTGACACAACTTTATCCATTGGTAACATAGACAACACACAAGTAGCTCTGTGACCCCAGGCAAGTCACTTAAAGTCTCTCAACAGTTTTCTCACTTATAAAAAGAAGAAAGTTCCTGGGGCAACTAAGTGGTGCTGTGGATAGAGCTCTGGCCTTGAAGTCAGGAGGACCTAAGTTCATATTCGGTCTCAGACCCAAAACACATTCTAGCTGTGTGACCTGGGCAAGTCACTTAATCCCAATTGCATAGCAAAAAGCAAAAACAAAACAAAACATATATATATGTATATATATTCCCATATCCCCATGTCTAAGCCTGTCTGGTTGTTGTGTGTATCAAAGAAGATAACATATGAAAAGTGATTTGCAAACATTAAAATGCTGTATAAATGTGAGCCTTCAACATGGTCATCATCATAATTGGACCCATCATAATTGATCAACATAGTAGCTATATAATAAATATCTGTTGAATTAATGGAGCAT
This sequence comes from Phascolarctos cinereus, assembly GCF_003287225.1. Classification (NCBI taxonomy): domain Eukaryota; kingdom Metazoa; phylum Chordata; class Mammalia; order Diprotodontia; family Phascolarctidae; genus Phascolarctos; species Phascolarctos cinereus. The sequence goes on along the minus strand of NW_027555847.1, from coordinate 70,961,774 downwards.
TTTTAATAAGAAATATCTATATAGATACATGAAAAGGAAAAATACAGCCTTACTTGTGCTATGTGATACTTCGTGTTTCATATAAGCTTGATACCTAGAATATATATTGTAATGTTATATTTTATACTGAAATTCTAACTCTATACAGTTACTAATCCCAAGACTACCGGAAGATCTTTTTAACTTGCTGAATCTCAAGACATTAACTGTCATCATAAATTGATATAAAAATTTAATCTGGCAAGCCTGTTAACATAACTATATTTAGTATCAACTTTCATAATTTAAATAAATAATCCCTCAAATGTTGCATAATGATTTATGATTGAAACATACCCTTATCAAGTCATGAATATCTCTTCATCAATCACAAAGCATTCTACTTGTGGAACACTGTGTTCTTGATTATAAGTAGACACTTCTAATAACACTGATACCATGTATTTGTTTTACTGTGTCTAAATACAGCATGTTTTTTTTTTCTTTTGGGGGGAATGCCTAAGATACAATTCAACATATATTTATTAAGTCCTGCTATGTGCCTCTATATCTCCAAGTCATATATGAACATGTGTTTATATATGCATGTATTTATATGTATATAAACACAAATACATACACATATACATATACATATCTACATATATATGTATGTGTATGTATTTAGGGAGGGCATGCTTATAATTAATGAGATAAGAAAAGTCTTATATAAAGTAGCTTTTGAAATATTCCACAAATATTTAAATGGAAAAATGGATAACAAAAGGTAAAAGGGAACAGGGGAAAATGTAGACAGTGTGTGGATGCAATATCTTATAAAGTGAGCAGCAATTGAGTTGATAAAGCTAATATTTAGAATACATGAGAAGCAATTTGAAATCAGTCTGAAAAAAACAGGTTGGAGCCAGATTGTAAAAGGCTTAAAATACCACTCAGAAGAATTTATACTTCATCCAAAAGACAGTAGGAAATCACTTATATTTTCTTAGCACAGAAGTAACATGGTCGGATGTATGCTTCAGAAATATCAATATGGCAACTCTGTTGAAAATATATAGCAAGGGAGAGAGACAGAGGCTAATTAGAAGGTCCTCACAGTAGCCCAATTTAGTTAAACAAGGCACTGTGTGTTTTGGAAAATGTATTATGAGTTTGGAAGATTGAAAATTTGAATAGGATGTAGATTCTATAGTCAATGAACTTCCAATCAAATAGGCAGATAGATCAAACAATCAAATTAGAATACTCTAATACTACAATGCACTTGTGATCTCTAGGATTGAGTACTGCCTCCCATAATACAGACAGCAGTCCATCTGTTTCTTACCACACCATGTGACTCTCATCTAGGTCTTCCTACAAACCTTCCCCACAGATATAAAACATAGTGTTGGGTAGAAGGGTTCAAATGGGGGTGGTAGTGGTGATTTTGTTACTTTGAAATATTAATTGAAGAGTTACTAAGAAGGTTTATATAGCTTTAAGAAGTCAGGAGGCATTAGATAATGAATCAAAGAATAGTGAAGTTCTACTTGTTTCCTTATTCCTTAATGTACCACTCAGTATTTGGTTCCTCTAATGATGTGAGTATTTTAGTTATCCTAATTATTTTCAAAATGTAGTTACAACATACAAGGTTAGAAGAGCTAAGCGAATGGAAAAGAATACATGTTTTATTCAGAAGTAACACAAAAGGAAAGTTATACAACTATTATCCAAATTATTGATTAAAAGTGACGGGTTGGCTGCTTAATATCTCATGCACTATAACTCCCATAATATTTCAGTGAGCAATTTGCTCAAGCTTGTAAATCATTCCACTCAGTTGTAAAATTTCTGGTCCAGTTAGACTCTAGATGCCTTAAGTTTAAAATTTAATGAGTATACTTCTCAATTCTGTTGATATTAGAAGCTAAAGAAAATGGAAAATATCAGCATCATTGGGTCATATGTTCCTTTGTAAAATATAATGAAATTATGGGGATTACCAAAATCCACAAAAAGAAATTACTATGGGAATAGGTTGTACATGTCAATATGTAACAACCCATTAAGTGAAGAGGAAGAGATTACTGGACTGAACTGGAGGCACCTGAAAATTACATTACTGATTTGTTTTAAAAAATAAAAGTTGCTAAATATTGCACTTTTCATCTGTGGTAGTAATTACCTTCATAACTCACTTTTTTTTTTTATAAAGAAGAATGTTACCTGCAACAATCATAGTAGAGTGCTTTCAGGTTTGTAAAGTTCTTTATACACAGTGTCACATTTTATCTTCACAACAATTCTTAAAAGTAGGTGCTATTTCACCATTTTAGAGAGGAAAAATTTGAGGGAAAATTTAAATGACCAGCCTAGGATCACATATTTAATAATCTATCTGATGTAATATTGATTTCAAGTCTTCCTGAGTCCAGGTCCAACATTAACCATTATCCCACCTTGCTATTGTCAAATATATGCCTATTACTACTAGATGATTTTCAAACTCATTAGTCTGGTATTCAAGTTTCCTCTGAAATTGAGTTCCAACTAACCTTTTCAAACATGTCCTAGTACTTTCCAATATAAGCCTTTCACTTAAAGATGACTAGATTCCTTATTTATTGTTATATACAAACAAAACAAGTTTTGAACATTCTTGCCTCTGAACTTCTGCTGCATTGATACTTCTACACATCTCTCCAAATTCTTCCTATGAAGACATTGACCTTGATATTAGACCTGAGGCTTGGGAAGAGCTAGCACAGGCATTTCATTAAGGTTTCTAACAATACTGACCAAGTCCACCTCCTCTATGAGCTTCCCCTTAAATACTCCACTTTCTCTCTCCCTTAAATTCAGTTTCCTTATCTATTAGTTTCTTCCTTGTTGCTTACAAACTTGCTCAGATCTCCCTATTCTTTTAAAACAAATAAAAACCTTCTCTAGATATTACCAGTTCCTCAAATGAAAAAAAATGCAAAGGAAGAATATAACCATGAATTTTCTAGGAAATCACAAAAAGAAAATGTCTGAGGCTCAGTATTACAATCTGAAGGGTGTACGAGACCAAAGTACATGGATTTGATGATATAAATGAAGAGCTTTGGAACAGTAATGATGTATTTATAATAAATGTGATAGAAACAGATTTTGGAAAGAAAGTCTTTGCTTTAAAAATTTCTAATTGAATCTTACATCCAAAAATCTATGTGAAAATGAGAGTAATTTTAATGGCAACATGAATTTCCTAATATCCCACACAAATAATCAAAAGATATAAATAAGTAGTTATCAAAAGGGAAGACAAAAATTACCAATAACCACAAAAATGTGTTCAAATCATTTGATAACATTTTAAGAATGTAATTAAATAAAAAAATTCTAATGTTATATAAGATTATGGAAAGATTTAGAGAAATCAATCTAAAATAAAAAAAGTAAAACTTTATAGACACATTAACTACAACTCTAATACAAAGGAAATTAAGAATAACATGCAGAAATTGGGGAAAAGGAAATATTCAGGAGGAAAATGAAAATTAATTGTATGATTTTGCTCCTGACGAGAAGTATATGAGTAACAATACTACTACAACAATTACTACTACTACTGCTATCACCACCACTACCACCAATAGCTGACATCTTTATAATGCTTTAATTTGCAAAAGCCTTAAACTATGAAGGTGAGGGAGTGGAGCTAAGATGGCAGAGTAAAAGCAGTGACTTGCTTGAGCTCTCTGCCAAACCCCTCCAGATACCTGTAAAAATGACTCTAAGCAAATTCTAGAGAAGCAGAACCCACAAATAGACAGTGAAACAAATTTCCAGCTCAAGAAAACCTGGATGGTTAATGGGAAAGGTCTGTTGCTCCAGGTTGGGAGAGGAGCTCAGTTCAGTGTGGGCCACAGGCAAAGACAGGGAGAGAGCAAACCTGGAGCAGGCCTCAAGGGACTGAATCATGGGCAGCTGTGGTGGTTTCCAGACTTCTCAACCCACAAACACCAAAGATAACTTAGAAGATCAATGGGAAAGGTATTTTGGACATGGTTGAGACAGGAGCCCATTCCAGCCCTGTCCCTAGTACAGCTCCAGAGAGTGAGCTGCAGCAGGAGTGGTTGCTTCCAGAGCTCTTGGCCCACAGACTGTGGGAGGAGGAAGTGGCTGATCAGAGAGGGACTGCTGAGATCTCTTTGCTGGCACTTAGGCAGGATTCTCTTCTTTACCTGTGCCTGGATCAGGTCACAGTACTGGGTGGCAGTATTGGTGTGCAGAGGAGTGCTCCTGTGGTGGAGCTTGTGGCCACAGTGGAGAGGGAATCTTCCTTACAGTTGCAAGGCAGAAAAGAGTGCTTGTGGCCACTCAAAGATCAGCACAAAAGCCTAGAAAGAGTAAATGCTTCTCCTTTGAGCATATCATCTTGGGAGAAATGAAAATTTACAGTCCCTTGGAAGTATCTCTGAAAACAGTTGCACAAAACACCTTAAGATTGGGACAGTACACTCTCCACACTGTAAGCAGAAGGCTACCTTAACAAAGAGTTAAAAACTCAAGTAATTGGTTGGGAACATGAGCAAACAAAGGGAAAGAAAACCTCAGACTATAGAATCTTACTTTGGTCACAAAGAAGATCAAAGCACACAACCAGAAGGAGATAGCAGAGTCAAAGCTCTTACATCCAAAGCCTCTAAGAAAACTATGAATAGGTCTCAGGCCATGAAAGAGCTCAAAGAGGATTTTAAAAAGGAAATAAGAAAAGTAGAGGAAAAATTGGGAAGAGAAATGAGAGTGATGCAAGAAAAAAATGAAAAACAAGTCAACAGCTTGCTAAAGGAGACCCAAAAAAATACTGAAGAAAATAACACCTGAAAAAATAGACTAACCCAAATGGCAAAAGAGGTCTAAATAGCCAATGAGGAGAAGAATGCCTTCAAAAGCAAAATTGCCCAAATGGAACAGGAGTCCAAAAGCTCACTGAAGAAATTAACCCCTTAAAAATTAGAATGGAGCAAATGTAAGCTAATGACTCTATGAGAAATCAAGAAATTATAAAACAAAACAAAAAGAGTGAAAAAGTGGAAGGCAATGTAAAATATCTCATTAGGAAAAAAAAAAGAAAAACAAGGGAAAAAAACTGACCTGGAAAATACATCCAGTAGAGGTAATTTAAAAATTATGGGACTACTTGAAAACCATGATCAAAAACAGATCCCAAACATCATTTTTCAAGAAATTATCAAGGAAAATTGCCTTGATATTCTAGAACCAGAAGGAAAAAAAAAATAGAAATTGACAGAATCCACCAATCGCTTTCCTGAAAGAGATACCAAAAGAAGAACTCCTAGGAATATTGTAGCCAAAGTCAAGAGTTCCCAGTCAAAGAGAAAATATTTCAAACACCCAGAAAGAAACAATTCAAGTATTCTGGAAGCACAATCAGGATAACACAAGATTTAGCAGTTTCTACCTTAAGGGATCAAACAATATGATCTTCTGCAGATCAAAAGAGCTAGGGTTAAAATCAAGAATCACCTACCCAGCAAAATTGAGTATAATTCTTCAGGGAAAAATGAACATTCAATGAAATATGGGACTTTCAAGCACTCTTGATGAAAATACCAGAGCTAAATAGAAAATTTGACTTTCAAATACAAGATTCAAGAGAAGCATGAAAAGGTAAACAGGAAATAGAAATAATAAGGTACTTATTAAAGTTGAACTATTTACATTCCTACATGGAAAGACAATATTTGTAACTAATGAGACCTAAGCATAATGGGACCAATTCATATTTTTTTCTTTGAGGCTTTGCATATAGGAGCTTTGACTTTATTGTTGTTGGAGGGAAATTAGATAGATAGATAGATAGATAGATAGATAGATAGATAGATAGAGTTAGGTAGATATATATATATCTATATATATATAATATAATATATTATATATATATATAATATATATATATATATATATATAAGAGAGAGAGAGAGAGAGAGAGAGAGAGAGAGAGGAAGAGAGGGAGGGAGGGAGGCACAGGGTGAGTTGAGTATGAAGAGATACGAAGGGATGATACCCAAAAAATAAAATTAAGGAGTGAGAGAGAGGATCATACTGGGAGAAAGAGAAAGGAAGAGGTAGAATGGTGTAAACTATTTCACATAAAAGAGGCAAGAAAAAGATTTCACAATGGAGGAGAAGAATGAGAAGGTGAGAGGTAATAAGTGAATCTTTTTTTCTTTCTTTTTTAAAAATTACTTAATTTATTTTTAGTTTTCAACATTCACTTCTACAAGATTTTGAGTTCCACATTTTCTCACCATCTCATCCCTCCCCCCATCCCAAGATGGCATGCATTCTGAGTACCCTTTCTCCTAATCTGCCCTCCCTTCTATCTCTCCCCCCCACTTCTCTTAACCCTTCCCCTTCAATTTTCCTGTAGGGCAGGATAGATTTCTATACCCAATTTCCTGTATATCTTATTTCCCAGTTACATGTGAATACTTTTTTTTTAACTTTCATTTTTTAAATTTTGGGTTCCAAATTTTCTCCCTTCCTTCCTCCCTACCCACTGTCATTGAGAAGGCAAGCAACTCAATACAGGTTATACATGTCTTGTCATGCAAAACACTTCCATAGTATTTATGTTGTGAAAAACTAAGTATATTTCCCTTCATCTATCCCCCCCATTTATTTTCTTTCGACCCTGTCCCTCCTTAGAAGTTTCTGCTTCTGATTACCCCCTCCCCTAATCTGCCTTCACCTCTATCATCCTTCTGCTCTGTTGTCCCCTCCCCCCCCATTTTCCTGTAGGGTAAGATAGATTTCCATACCCAATTGAGTATGTATGTTATTCTCTCCTTAAACCAAATGCTATGACAATAAGTTTCCCTCTTTCCCTCTCACCTTCCCCATTTCTCCTCCACTCTAAAAGGCTTTCCTTGTCTGTTTTATGTAAAATAATTTACCCCATTCTATCTCTCCCTTTCTCCTTCTCTCCATATAATCCTCTCTCACCCCTTAATCTTATTCTTCAGGTATCACACCTTCATCTTCAACTCAACCTATGCCATCTATCTATCTATCTATCTATCTATCTATCTATCTATCTATCCATACATACATACATACATTTTTTTCCCTCCAACCATTCTAATACTGACAAAAGACTTCTGAGTTATAAATATCATCTTTTAATGCAGAATGTAAATAGTTCAATCTTAGGATTTCTCATTCCTGTTTACCTCTTCATGTTTCTCTTCAGTATTGTATCAAAAAGTCAAATTTTCTATTCAGCTCCGGTCTTTTCAGCAAGAATGCTTGAAAGTCCTCTATTTCACTGAATTTCCATTTTTTCCCCCTGAAGGATTATAATCAGTTTTGCTGGGTAAGTGATTCTTGGTTGTAATGCTATCTCCTTTGCCCTCTGGAATATTATATTCCTATTGTCCCTTAATAGAGAAGCTACTAAATCTTGTGTTGTCCTGACTGTGTTTCCACTTGAATTGTTTCTTTCTGGCTGCTTGCAATATTTTCTCCTTGACCTGGGAACTCTGGAATTTGGCTACAATATTCCTAGGAGTTTTCCTTTGGGGATCTCTTTCAGGAGGTGATTGGTGGATTCTTTCAATTTCTATTTTGCCCACTGTTTCTAAAACATCAGGGCAGTTTTCCTTGATCATTTCTTTTTTTGATCATGTTTTTCAGATAGTCCAATAATTTTTAAATTCTCTCTCCTGAATCTATTTTCCAGGTCAGTTGTTTTTCCAATGAGATATTTCACATTGTCTTCTATTTTTATTTTCATTCTTTTGGATTTGATTTGCAGCATCTTGCTTTCTCATAAAGTCACTAGCTTCCAATTGCTCCATTCTAATTTTTAAGGAAATATTTTCTTCAGTAAGCTTTTTTACTTCCTTTTCCATTTGGCCAATTTTGTTTTTTAAAACATTCTTCTCTTCATTGGTTTTTTGGACTTCTTTGGCATTTGCGTTAGGTTATTTTTTAAGGTGTTATTTTCTTCAGTATTTTTGGGGGGTATCTTTTAGCAAGCTGTTGACTTGTTTTTCGTGATTTTTTTCATCACTCTCAGGTTTTCCTCTACTTCTCCTACTTGATTTTAAAAATCTTTTTGGAACTCATCTATGGCTTGGGACCAATTCATATTTTTCTTTGAGGCTTTGCATGTAGGAACTTCGACTTTATTGTCTTCTGGTTGTGTTTTGATCTTCTTTGTCACCAAAGTAAGATTCTATGATCTGACTCTTTCTGAGCTGCTTGCTTATGATTCCAGCCAATTACTTGAGTTTTAAATTCTTTGTTAAGGTAGGGGTCTGCTTTCATTGTAGAGAATGTATTGTCCCAAGCTTGAGGGGTTTTGTGCAGCTGTGTTCAGAGATACTTCTAGGCACCTATAAATTTTCAGTTCTTCCAAGGTTCTTTGATCAAGAACGAGGTGTTTACTCCTTTCCTGGCCTGTGTTCTGGTCTGTGAGTGACCACAGGCACTCTTTTCTGTCTTGGAACTGTGAGGAGGATTCTTTTTCACAGCCACTACAAGCTCCATCAAGCCAGCAGTCCTCCTTGCCATAGGACTGCCACACAGAACTGATCCAAGTATGGGCAAAGCAAGAGAATCCTGCACCAGCAGAGATCTTTGCAATCCCTCTCTGATCAGCCACTGGATTTCCCCAAAGTCTGTGGGCTGGAAGCTCTGGAGGCAGTCCTGCCCTGGGGCCATACTCAGGGACTGAGGCTGGGACTCCACACTTTTCTCTCACTGTAGACACAAAGTTTTCCTACTGACCTTCTAAGTTGTCTTTGGCATTCATGAGTTGGGAAGTCTGGAAACTGCCACAGCTGCCCATGATTCAGTCCTCTGAGGCCTGCTCCAGGTTTGCTGAGGCCTGGTCTTTGCCAGCATATCCACGCTTAACTACACTCTTCCCCCAGCCTGGTGCAATAGACCTTTACAACTAACCATTGTCTTGGTCTTGAAATTTTTTCATTCTGTCTTTTTGTGGGTTCTGCTGCTTTAGAATTTGTTTAGAGTCATTTTTTACAAGTATTTGGAGGGGTTTGTGGGAGAGCTTATGCAAGTCACCACTTTTATTCTGCCACCTTGGCTCAGTAGGAATAAGTGGATCTTATTCTCATTGGATTTAGCTTAAGGAGGGAATAATATATACACTCAATTGGGTGTGCAAATCTATCTTACCCTACAGGAAAGTAGGGGAGAAGGAAATAAAAGGCAGGACAACAGAAGAGAAGGCAGAGTGGGAAAGTGGGTAATCAGAAGCAAACACTTTCAAGAAGGGACAGGTCAAAGGTGACAATAGAATAAACAGGAGAGCAGGATAGGATGGAGGGAAATATAATTAGTCTTTCACAACATGACTATTATGGAAGTGTTTTGCATGACTACACATGTATAATCTATATCCAATTGTTTGCCCTCTCAATGAGGGTAGGTGGGAAGTGAGAAAGTGAGAGAATTTGGAACCCAAAGTTCTGAAAATGAATGCTAAAAACTGTTTTTACATGCAACTGGGAAACATGATATATAGACAATGGGGTATAAAAATCTATTCTGCCCTATAGGAAAAATAGAAGAGGAAGGGTATAAGAAAAGAGAAGTGTGATAGAAGGGAGGGCAAATTGGGGGAAGGAGTATACAGAATGCCCACTGTATTGTAGTAGGGGCAGGGAAGAGATGGGGAGAAATATTGGAACTCAAAATTCTGTGGAAGTGAATGTTGAAAATTAAAAATTAGTTAATTAAAAAGATATGAAGGTAGGCATTGTCTTTTACCTTGTTTTATATCCCTACTGCTTTGCTCAGTGCCTAGAAAATAGTAGGACCTTACTAGTGATTTTATTGCATTGATCTGAGGCTCAAAATAACACTGCAGGAATGTCTAATAGGTACTGTTATGCTCATTTTATGAAACCGGACCAATTCACTACTTCACCAACAGTTAATTATTGTACCTGCTTGTGATTTCTGATAGATCTGAGGTGGTATTTCAGAGTTGTTTTAATTTTCTTTTCTCTAATTTGCACTGATTTAGAACATTTTTTTTTCATATGATTATATATAGCTTTGATTCCTTATTCTGAAAATTGCCTGTTCATATCCCCTATTTTAAATTGGGGAATAGCTTTTTTTATATAAATTTGGCTCAGTTCCTTATGTATTTAAGAAATGAAGCCTTTATCAAGGAAATTTGATGGATTTTTTAGATTATTTCACTGTTTATGACACCTTTTTTTTATCAAATTGTAGTTTCTCTGATTATTTCTTTTAATTAGGTCTATTTTTTTTGTTTTCTCTGAGATCGTGAATGTTAACCCCTGGTTTTTTTTTTATTTTAGCTAAAGAATATTAGGTTAAAAATATTCTTAGTTTATGGAATAAAATAAACATTTCTATAACATAATACATTAAAAATTATTGTGCATGAAACTGCAAATCTACTATGCAAAACTTGCTATTTCTTTCAAATATACAACAAAATTAGCAAATGAATTTTTTTCCTTCCCTCATCCCTTGTCATAGAGATGATTACTATTAGACACACACACACACACACACATATATGCATGTATATATGTATATACATGTATATATGTATGTGCATGTGTGTGTAAACACACATATATATACACACATCATATGTACATATTCATGTAAATATATTCTATGTATACTTGTATTTATCAGTTCTTTATCTGGATGTAGATAGTACCCTTCGTTCTTCATATGTCCTCATAGTAAATTTAGGTATTTATAATAGACAAAATCACTTATTTGCTCAAAGATATTCTTAAACAGTGTTGCTATTACTGTATACATTGTTTTCTTGGATCTGCTCCTTTTGTTCTTCATTATTTTGTGCAAATCTTTTCATATTTTTCTAAAATCATTGAGCTCATCATTTGTTATATCACAGTAATATTTCATCACAAGCACAAACCACAAATTGTTCAGCCATTTCTCAATTGATAGGCATCCCTGTAATTTCTAGTTGTTTCCCACCATAAAGAGAGCTGCGATAAACATTCTATAACATATAGATTCTTTTCATTTTTCCCTAATCATCTTTGGGAATTGATCAGGTCTTGGCATTGCTAGATCAAAGTGTGCAGGTACTTTAATAACTCTTTAGTTATGATTTCTGATTGATCTCCAAAATGCTTGGATCATTTCATAATTTCACCAACAATGAATTAGTCCCCAATTTTCCCCCATGCTCTCCAACATCTGTCACTTTCCCCTTCTAACATTTTAACCAATCAGTTAGGTATAAAATGATATCTTAAGGTTTTAATTTGCATTTCTCTAATTAATAATAATTTACAGTATGCATATTAGATTCTGCTACATCTCTTTATTTTAACTCTATATGTGTCTATTTCAAGTGTATGTCTTGTGAATAACATTTCTGTGTTATATTTTCTAATACATTCTATCTGCTTCCACTTTATGGTTGAGCTTATCATGATCACATTGACAATTATGATTGCTGTGTATTTCTCTCCATTCTATTTTCTTCTATTTATTCTTTTCTCTCTTCTTACCCTGTATTTCCTCAAATGTGTGTTTTATTCTGACCTTCTTAATCTTCCCTCCCTTTTTATGTCTCCTCATTGTATCTTTTAGACCCTTACTCTACTATTTGTCTATTGAGTAAATTTCTTTACACAACTGAGTTTGTGTATACATACACATACATAATGCATGCATACACACATATGCACACAAACATATGTGTCTTTGTGTTTTCCCTCTTTGAACCAATTCTAATAAAAGTGAGATTTGAACTTTGCCATCTCCCCTATTTCCCCCTCCAGCATAAAAAGTCTTTCTTGTGCTTCCTTCCTCTTTTATGTGAGAAAAATTTCATCAGCCTACCTCCCTTTTCTCCCTTGTTCTAGCATATCCCTATTTCTCACCTAGTCATTTTTTTAAAAATCATCTCAACATAGTTGACTCATATTCACGTTCTCTATCTATAGTAGATTCCTTCTAATTGCTCCAATAATAATAAAATTCTTAGGAGTCATAAGCATTCATTTTCCCATACAGGAATACAAATAGTTTAGTGTTATTGAGTCTTTTATGATTACTCTTTCACGTTTACTTTTTTTATGTTTCTCTTGAATCTTGTGTGTGAACATCACATTTTCTGATCAATTATGGTATTTTCATCAGGGATGCTTGAAAGTGCTCTATTTCATTAAATATCAAGTTTTTATGTTTTTCCCCTTGAAAGATTATATTCAGTTTTTATGGATAGGTTACTCATGTTTATAATTCTAGCTACTTTGCCCTTCTGGAATATCATATTCCAAGACCTCTGTACCTTTAACTTGAAAGTGGTTAAATCTTGTGTGATCTTGACTGTAGCTTCATGATATTTGATTTTTCTTTTTTCTGCTGGCTTGTATAATTTTCTCCTTGTCCTGAGAGCTCTAGGATTTGTCCATAATATTCCTGGGAGTTTTCATTTTGGGATAACTTTCAGCAGGTGATTAGTAGATTCTTTCCATTTCTATTTTAGCCTCTGGTTCTAGCATATTAAGGCAGCAGTCTTCTAAGCCCTGACTAGGACTTCTCTCCTGCAGCTACAAGCACTATTTTCCTCTTTGCTTTGGAACTGTGACCAGAGTCACTTCTCCCTTCTTTCTGGCCTTAGAATGTGACCTAGAACTACATCTTGGCAATCTGTCTGACCTCCTTACCATCTATGGGCTGCAGTGGCCGCCTTTTTTTTTTTGGAAAACATCAAGCATCACTAAGGATTTTTAATGTTTCCTCTCTGTCTTCCGCAGGCCTCATTCAAAAAAGAATATGCATTTTAGTGTGTGCTATATCATCACCAGTAAACATTTCATGGGCTGCCCACACAGGGGTGGGGTTCATTCCTATTCCCCTCTCCCTGTCCCAACAGGCTTATTATCCCTTTGCGATTCAGAACTGTCACTGGCCATGGATATCACCCAAGTCTGCGCTTTTAAAGAACTAAGTGAGTGTTTCCTATAGTCATCATCACTTGTGTCACTAGTTGTCTCAGTTTTTGTTCTATCCCCTCCCTCTCACCTTCTCCCCCCTACCCCCCAGTTCCAGACCTAGGCTATAGTTTTATTTGACTCTTTGGGCTTCTCACCCAGCCCAAAGCCACTAATGTCAAAAAAAAAAAAAGAGGAGGGGGAAGCAGGGTAGCTTTCAGAGAAGTAAAAGGTTGAACAAGAGGGCTGGAGGCCAAGCCTTTTTGAGGACTAGTTGAAGAAAATGGGGGTGTTTATGCTGGAGATGAGATTTTGGGTTGGGAATCTGTTAGCTGCCTTAAAGTATTTGCAGAAGGAACCAGAGATTTGTTCTTGGGGCCTTAAAGGCAGAACTAGGAGCAGTGGTATAGCTGCCCCACTCCAGGTCAGACCACACCCCATTGTCACAGATCTCTCCTGCCAATCTCCTAAGTTGTCTTGGGTTGGAAAATGTCTCACACTGAGACTCAAAATTTAATTCTAAGAATTATTTTAAAGTTTTTTTTTCTCTCTAAAGATGAATGTTGGGACAGTTCAGCTGGGTTCCTGCCTGTACTCTTCAATTTTTCTCATCTTCTTTTGTTTTCCTAATGCTGAACCATCCTTATTGCCCTGGTATAAATCCAACTTCATTGTGATATATGATTTCTGTTGTAAATCATTCTAGTCTGAGAGGGTTTAATTTAAAATGTTAAAATTTTAAATCTTTAATAATATTAGTTTGTAACATTCCTTCCATGCTTTATCCTTACCTAGATAAAACACTTACTAATTGTGTAAGCCTGGGCAAGTCCCTAAACCCTATTTCCCTGAATTTCCTCATCTGTTAAATGAGCTAGAGAAGGAAAATCACTCCAATATCTTTGCTAAGAAAAACACAAATGGGATCACCAAGAGTCAGTTGGGCAAGACTAAAAAATAACTGAAAAACAACAGATTAGCTATTAAGACCACATTTTTCTCAGAAATATTATCTGATGGGATATTTTCTATCTCAAGAAAATAATTTTTGATAAATTTAGGTGGTATAGGTACTAATTTTTCTTTAAAAGTCCGACAAAATTCAACTGTAAATGCATCAGGACCAAGAATTTCCCTCCCTTTTTTGAGAGAAACTTTAGAGCTACTTTTTTTTTCTAGGATTGAATTATTTAAGTTATCCATTTATTTTGTGGTTAGTTTGGGCATTTTAGATTTTTTAATTAATTCTATTCCTTTTGTGTTCTCAGTTATGTTTGTGGAAAAAACACATACAGAGGATAAATCTTTGTATTTCTCAATTTTTGTGATTTGACTTATATAATGGTTACCACTGTTACTATGTTACTACTGTTTTTATTTATTATTAACTTGCTATTTTGTTGATTTTTCTATTGATTTGCTACTTTACTCTTTTCTGCCTTGTCTGAAAAAAAATTACATGGGTTAAATGTTTACCACTTTTATGAATTTCTCACAGGAATAATTTTTAGTTTCATTTATAATTTCTATTTTTCCTTATTCATTTCTTCTATAATTTTAATACATCTTCTTCCATAGCATTTAAGATAATTTTTTATGTTGGCTACCTAATTTTTAAGAATGAACATTTAGGTGGAGCCAATATGGTGGCGTAAAAGCGGTGACTTGCTTGAGCTCTCCCCCAAACCCCTCCAAATACCTGTAAAAATAGCTCTAAACAAATTCTAAAGCAGCAGAACCCACAAAAAGATATAGGGAAACAAATTTCCAGCCAAGATTACTTGGAATTTTAATCAGAAAGGTATATCACACTGGGGGGCGGGGGAGAGGAATGCCCTGATATTTTAGAACCAGAGGGCAAAATAGAAATTGAAAGAATCCGTTGATCACTTCCTGAAAGTGATCCCCAAAGGAAAACTCCTAGGAATATTGTAGTCAAATTCCAGAGTTCTCAGGTCAAGGAGAAAATATTGCAAGCAGCCAGAAAGAAACGATTCAAGTATTGTGGAAACACAATCAGGATAACAAAAGATTTAGCAGCTTTTACATTAACAGACCAGAGGGCATGGAATATAATATTCCAGAGGGCAAAGGAGATAGGATTACAAGCAAGAATCACCTAACCAGCAAAATTAAGTATAATCATTCAGGGGGGAAAATGGTCATTCAGTGAAATAGAGGACTTTCAAGCAATCTTGATGAATAGACCAGAGCTGAGTAGAAAATTTGACTTTTAGATACAATACTCAAGAGAAACATGAAGAGGTAAACAGGAAAGAGAAATCATAAGAGACTTATTAAGGTTGAACTGTTTACCTTCCTGCATCAAAACATGATATTTGTAACTCATGAGACCTATGGCAGTATTAGGGTAGTTGGAGGGGAAAAATACGTATGTATTTATGTATGTAGATAGATAGATAGATGGATAGATAGATAGATAGATGGCACAGGGTGAGTTGAAGATTAAGGGCTCATACCTGGAGAATAAAATTAAGGGGTGAGAGAGTATTATACTGGAAGAATAAAGGAAGAGGTAGAATGGGGTGAATTATCTCACATGAAACAGACAAGGAAAGGCTTTTACAGTGGAAGGGAAATGTGATAAGTTGGGAGGGAATGAGTGAATCTTATTCTCATAGGATCTTGTTTAAGGAAGGAATAACATACACACTCAATCCTGTGTGGAAATCTATCTTACCCTACAGGAAAATGGCACGGGGAAGAAGAGGACAAGAGAGCAGGGGCATGATAGAGGGTAGGGCCAATTGGGGGAGAGGGTAATCAGAAGTAAACACTTCTGTGGAGAGACAGGGTCAAAAGAGAGAAGAGAATAAATGGGGGGGTGGGATAGGATGAAGGGAAATATAATTAGTATTTCACCAAAAAAAATAGAATGGAGCAAATGAAAGATAGTGACTCTATGAGAAAACAAGACATTGTAAAACAAAACCAGATATAGATATAGATATAGATATCTATATCTATATCTATATCTATATCTATATCTATATCTATATCTAGATCTATCTATATCTATATCTATATCTATATCTATATCTATATCTATATCTATATCTATATCTATATCTATATCTATATCTATATCTATATCTATATCTATACCTATACCTATACCTATACCTATACCTATACCTATACCTATACCTATACCTATACCTATACCTATACCTATACCTATATCTATATCTATACCTATACCTATACCTATACCTATACCTATATCTATACCTATACCTATACCTATACCTATACCTATATCTATACCTATACCTATACCTATACCTATACCTATATCTACACCTATATCTATATCTACATCTATATCTATATCTATCTATATCTACATCTATATGTATATATACATAAGAAATAATTTTTCTTTGATTTGTTCATTGGCTCACTCAATATTTTAGGTTTTCTTTGTGTCTAAGTCTTTCTTTTTTTACCTGTTGAAATAACACCTGTTTTTATTAAGTTGTGTTCTATAAAATCTATGTTTATTATTTCTCCCTGTCAGTATTTTTTTGTAATATAATTGCCCCTTTGTATGTGGTTATTCTTCTTATTTCTAAAATATTGATATGGTGCTGAGAAATATTTATATTCTTTGATGGTCCCATTTTTTAATTTATTTTTGAATGAGGCAATTTGGGTTAAGTGACTTGCCCAGAGTCACGCGGCTAATAAGTGGTATGCGTCTGAGGCCAGATTTGAACTCAAGTCTTCCTGACTCCAGGGCTGAGCTCTATCCAATGTGCCACCTAGTTGCCCCTGGTGGTCCTATTTAAAAGATATCAAAAGTCTTTTAGCTCTGATTTAAGAAGTTTTTTAAGTTCTATAATTTCCCCTTTGACCATCTTTGTGTTAACTTGTGTTCTTTTAGCATAAACATAATCCTTAACTCTGTCTATACATCCTCTCTTTGAGCTCAATACATTTTGCCTGTAGGTACATCATGTTTTCTCTTGAAATATATATTTTTTTTTAATTTTTCTTCTGTTTATCTAGATAATAGTTTAATTCTGTGGCTTTGCATTCCAAATCAATTAGCATGTTTTGTTTATTTGCCAATTATTTGTTCTGTGCATAGAACAAATTTTGTTTTCATAATTCTCATTTCCCCTTTAAACCATGTAGAAACACTGTGTTGTGATTTCACATTCTCTTGGGAATTCACTGTCCTTTCCATCAGTTAGTGTTTATTTTCCTTTGTCTTGTTTGTGCTTTTTTCAGCTGTCTAGAAATGACATCTCATTCTACCATAAATATCTTTCTTCTTGCTTTGTCTGCTCATGTTGAAGGTCTTTAACTGATTTTTCTTCCTCCTATTAGTTTTGGTTATTTAAACCTTATTTTTTTAATATTCTCATCTTTCTCACTTTCTGACTCCTTCTTTGATGATAGTTTCTTTGAGGACTTGACCTCAACACTACATGTGTTTCCTTCCAAGGTGGTCAATTCACGTTTCAACAGATTCAGTTTTTACTCAAGTAGTTTTTGGAGGAACAGGTCTCAACTCGGATGGATGCTAGACCTTTACCATCAAGCTTAGTTGAGTATCACCCACACCCACACCTACACCCACACCCACACCCACACCCACACCCACACACACACACACACACACACACACACACACACACACACACATACACACACACACACAGAGTTCTGTCTGTTCCTTGATTGCCTTGCTGAGCTCTGATGTAATGTTAATGTAAAAAACACATAATGTTAAGCTACTGAGTTAGCTTCTGCCTTATGGTTTTACATATTGGGAGTTGGGGCTGATTAAATTTCTATGTTGATTTGTGCAATCCAGTACCTGTAGTATCATAGCTCTTAGGGCAGGGGGTGCTGACTGACCAATTTAGGTGTTAGGGATTAGTTTTCTCTGCTATTAGCTTCTTAAATTGTTATGGTTCTTGGTGTCCTTGACTATAGTAATGACTGGAATTACTTTATATTTTGTACATAAATATTACTTTGGAGAGGTGTGAGAGCTAATGAGTGATGGAGAAAAATGTCTTGTGTTCTTGTGATCTTGAAACCATACATTTGACTTTAAGGTGAGTTCAGGAGTGACTCATGAAGTACAATTCTATTCTTATAAACCAACCTAGAAATAAATGAACAAAGTTTATTAAATACACAGGACTGCCAAGCATCAAACTAATTTCTATGTGTACAAAATACAAAAATATTATCCCAAAATCAAAATTAAAAATGAAGTTCTGACTTGTCTTTGGCTTTTGCCTATTAATTTTATAGTCAGTGGGCACATGCTAATTCTCATTTGTTATCTGGCTTCAATTTCCTCCTCTTTGATTTTTATTCTGATCATTCTCACACAAGTAAGAATTTGTGTTTATCAGGGAACTAATTAACAACTCTACATTTTCACTTAACACCATACTTCACCTAATTTTAGTAGTTTGCCTACCTACTTTACCTTCTATGGTGGGAAACAGGAAAAAATGTAGACTAGGTATTAGGATACCTGAATTTCTGTTCTTAGTCTTTATTAAGATAGTTTTTTTATTAAGCTTTATGAAACTTTTTTAAATTAAAATTTAAAATTTATTAAATTTTAATTATCATTTAATAATTATTAATTTTATTTAAATATCAAATTCATTCAATTTTATTAAACTTTATTAAGCTAGATTTGCACTTTGTGCAAGCTATTAAATCTCTATTTTTCCAAGTAATAAAATGAGAATATTGCATTAGAGGAAGTATATATGTTACATATCATTTGCACATCATAATTTAGATTATTAATTTTTCTTAGAATGTTTCTCTTCTATATATCAAATTGCTCAAAGTTTTTAGGAAGTGGAAAGTCTGTTCTCCCTGATTCTGAATAAAGTGGCTTTTGTTGCCTGAAATTGAGTCATTTAAATAGTATAGAAAGTAGGTGCTCAGAATAAAATTATAAATCATTAGTGGTACTTTTTAATTATTAATGTATGTGATTTCTGAATACATAAATTCATTGTAGTCTTTTTGCTCTTAGTTTCTTTATTTCCTTTCCTTATTTCTACAAATACATTTTGTTTTCAGCAGAATAGTTTTATTTCATGGTGCTGAGAAGTGCTGAGTTGTCACAGTTGATTCTGAAACTCTTTACCTTATTCTCCCTGTTCATCTTACAGAACAATTAAATAAGAACATCTCAAGGCTAGAAGGCAACTCCAGGGCCATGTTAACCAGTCTGAACCTAAGCAATAATCCTGTATTTCTAATTACCTATACTTTGTGCATTTCTGTATGGACATCTGAGGTCATGGGTTTTAATTACTGGCTTCTTTCAGCTTGTCTTAAATGAATTTTAGTGCTTTTCTGCATCATTTTTTTTCTTCCAACATGTGAGCTAATCTACACAGCATCTAGAATGTTAGCTATATGCAAGATAGACCTTCTCACTCTCCTTTGCATTTTAAAGAACTTGCAGAAAATGCCAAAATTATTTTCTACAAAACTTTAAACTAAATTTTTCATTGACTCCATCCTTGATATTCTGTGCTAATACAGGAGTCTGAATGAGACAGAATGAATCCAAAATTCATCAAGTATTTATGTTTGTCTTTTGAATACATTTAAATGCACCTTCATATTTGATTAATCATTCAAATACCACTCATTAAGCATCTGCTATTATCCAGGTACTATACTAAGTGCTGAGGATACAAAGGAAGACAAAAAACGAAAACAAGTAAAACACCAAAAAATGGTCCCTGCTGTCTAATGGAGAGACAACATGCAAGCAACTAGGTACAAAGCAGATATATAAAGGGTAAATAACTGAGATCGTATAATAAAAATGCAGTATATTATAGTGGATATGATTGGAGACTGAAAGACAGACGTCCAAATATTGCTTTAAGTACTTACTAGCTTTGTCACTTTGTGCAAGTCCCTAACCTATCTGTGCCTTAGTTTCTTTATTTGAAAAATGAACATGCTCAATCACCAGTAAGGGCTCTGCCAGCTCAAAATCTGCAATCCTCTCCACCCTATAAAGTATGCAGAGGTGTTGGTATTATGATCATCTTTTGAGAAATGAAGAAACTGAGGATAAAAGAGTTTGAGTGATTGCCTTATTTGAGTGTATATGACTATCTGGTGGTAGAGTTGGAATCTAAAGTTCTTTTTTTTAAATTTCTAGTTAAAATTTTGTTTTTGCTTTATTTGCTTCATCTTTTTCTCCTCTCCTGCCCACACCATTTTGCAAATGCTAATCTTTGTGAATACAGATATGAGCTAGCAAGATAGACACCATCCTTAATATTATAATGTACTAATAGTAGAAGACAAAGGAGTATTAGAAAACTAGTAGGGAGAGTAAGAGAGAGAAAGATGAGAAAATGTAAGGTGAGAATATGGGTGAAGTCCTTCCTAAAAGTATGGTCACAGACTGTGAAACATTAATGAATCAGGAAGTTTCTTGGAAGTATGTACAATATAAGGGGGAAAAATCAAATAAATCAACAAGAACAACAATAATCACAACAAAAAACTTACCTATCAGAGCTAGAGAACTAGGCCTGGAATCTCAATTTTTGGTTGGGTGAAACAACAAAAAACCTAATCAATTCATTTTTACAGCAATCCAGTGACATAATAACTAATATTTTGCTCATTTTATCTGTGATTCAGAGTGGTTCTTGACCATGGTCACAGAATTCATAATTTTCTGAGGCAGATTTAAATTAAGGTCTTCCTATTTCAATGTTCAGGACTCTATTCAGTGCACCTCCTAGCTACTAAAGCAAAATGAAAAGGCATCAATCATAATTTTCTAATAGATATAATGCACCTTGAAAATATGTATTTCTTTCTTGTTAGTATATATGTTCTCGACCCCTGTGAAAATGCCTGAGACATAGTAGGATACTGAAAAATCTATGTTTATTGATTGATTGAATATTCTAGGTTAAGTACTCTGCTAGGTTTTGTGATAAATACAAAATAGGGCAATATAACCAAGAAAAAGAAGAAGGGGGTGCACTGTCTAAATTAGCCTTTGATAAATTTTAGGTACTAAATAAATATAAGTATTCTTTTTTCCTTGGGTTAACTGATTCAAACCTTGACCTATTTATTATCTTGCTTCCTTAAATAGAACACTTGAGATCAGTGCTAGAGGCTTGGAGACATAGTTGAAAAATGTGGAGTACTGGACAGATTTTCCAGCTTCCCCATGTTTTAGTTGTGTGACTGATCAAAATGATTAACTGATTCAAAAGATGGTTATTCATACAAGATTTTAGCAGTATTGATATACAGCTGGAAGGGGTCGTGGAGGGTGATAAGTCCAAACCTTTCATTTGGGGAATGAAAAACTAGAGGCACAGAGAGATTAATTGACCTGCCTGGGGTCACATACCTAGCTAATTGTTGTTTGAGGGAAGTTTTAATGCTTTTCTTCCTGACTTCAAATCCAGTGTTCTCTCCAATATGATGCTACACATTTTATATCTTTAAAAACTTATTTATGCTACACTTAAAATAGTATATTCAGTGACATTTGCCATATTTTAGTAAGTCGTTGAGAAGCTAGAGACTTTCTCTGGAAGTACAACTAGAATGATAAAGAAGCCTGAAAATCATGCAATTTTTGGATTGATAAAACAAAATAGAAAAAATGAGTAGTCTGAAAAGGATAAAATCTTAAGCAGAACAGCATATTGTTTTAAAGTATTTAAAAGACTTATATAAACTCAATAATCTCCTGTGGCTCCTTCTCACTTCCAGGATCAATTACACAATACTTGGTTTGGCATTCAAAATCCTTCATAACCTAGCACTTTCTGATCATGTTAGTCTTTTTACTCAGAGCTGCCTGCCTTGTGCTCTTCCATCAAGTGACCTTAGCCCTTTGGCTGTTTCCTGAATGTGACAATCCATTTCTCGGCTCTAGGCATTTTCTCTGGAAGCTCCCACCTAAACTCTACCTTCTGACTTCCCTTGCCTCCTTTAAGTCCCAACCAAAATCATACAGGAGAAGCCATCCTCAATTCTTCTTAATTTCATTGTCTTCCATTTGTTAATTTATTTCCTGTTTGTCCTGTATATAGCTTGCTTTGGATATCTTTATGTTCATATTGTTGCCCCCATTAAATTGCAAGCTTTTATATCCTCAGTACTTAGCACATTTGCCTGACACATAATAAATGCTGAATAAATCTTGGTTGACTGATACATGGAAGAAGCACTAGGCTCTTTCTGCTTCTCCTCTAGAAGGCAGTCCTAGAAACAGAATGGCAATTTAAAATGCATGTGAGGAAAATAGATAAATATACCAAAATGAATTCATTGCTTCAGAAATTTTGCTTCATGTAAATATGGAGTTAAAGATGATTTTTTTGGTTTTTTATTAATTTATTTTTATTTATCAACAATCGTTTCCATAAGCTTTTGAGTTTTAAATTTTTCTCCCCCCTCCCTCCCTACTTCCCTCCCCAAGATGGAGTGCAATCTAATACAGGCTATATACATTCCTACTAAACATATTTTCATATTAGTGATATTGTAATCAAGAATTAGAACTAATAAGAGGAACCACCAGAAAGAGGAAACAAAACACAACAGAAGAAAAAAAAATAACAAATAGTATGCTTTCATCTGCATTCAAACTCCACAGTTTCTTTCTTGGACGTAGACAGCATTTTCCATCATGAGGCTTTTGGAGATGTTCCAGATCCTTGTATTTCTGAGAGGTTTCAAGTCCATCAAAGTCAGTCATCACTCAGTGTGGCTATTACTGTGTATGATGTTCTCTTGGTTCTGCTCACCTCACTCAGGATCAAACCATACAAGTCTTTCCAGGTTTATCCTAAGTCTGCCTGTTCATCATTTCTTACAGCACAATAGTATTCCACTACATTCATATATCAAATTCACTATTATAATAACTGTGTCTTTCTCTCCATTCCCTTTCCTCCCCTGTTTATGCTTTTCTTTCTCCTTTCTCCTTTTCCCTCCTCACTAATGTTTTGCTTTTGACCACCACCGCCCTCAGTCCCACCTCCCTTCCATTAGTTCCCTCCCTTTTATTTCTCTTTTTCCCTCCTACTGCCTATAGGGCATGTTAGATTTTTTATCTAACTGATTATGTTATTCCCTTCTTAAGCCAAATTTTGATGACAGTAAGGTTCAAACAATGCTCATCTCCCTCCCTTCTTTCCATCTGCTATAATAGGTTTTTGTGCCTTTTCCTGTGATGCAATTTACCTTGTCTGTGTGTGTGGGGGGTGCTCCTTTCCTTTTCTCTCAGTACATTTTCTTGTATCCATTTAACCCACTTGATTAGATTTTTTTCATGATTACATAAAAGTCAATTCATACCCACCCTCTTTATGTATACTCCTTTAACATGGTGTAATAACAATATAGTTCTCAAGAGTTACAAGTGTCATCTTCCCTTGTAGGGATGTAAAGAGTTTGTCCTTATTAATAACATGTTGTTTCTTTCTGTCCCATTTACTTTTTTATGTCTCTCTTAAGTCTTGTATCTGAAGATCAAATGTTCTGTTGAACTCTGGTCTTTTTATCAGGAAGGTATGGAAGTCCCCTATTTCATCGAATATCCATCTCCTCCCCTGAAAGATCATGCTCATTTTCTCTGGGTAGTTGATCCTTGGTTGTAATCCAAGTTCCTTTGCCTTACAGAATAACATATTCCATGACCTACAGTCTTTTCATGTAGAAGTTGCAAGGTCCTCTGTAATCCTGACTGTGGTTCCATGATATTTAAATTGTTTCTTTCTGGCTGCTTGCAGTATTTTCTCTTTGACCTGGAAATTTTGTAATTTGGCTACTTTATGCCTTGGTGTTTTCAATTTGGGATCTCTTTCAGAAGGGAATTGGTGGATTCTTTCTATGGCTATTTTACCCTCTACTTCTAGGACCTCAGGGCGATTTTCCTTTATGATTTCCTGAAAAGTACTGTCCAGGCTCTTTTTTTTTTCATTGTGATTTTCAAGTAGACCAATAAATTTTAAATTTCTCTCCTGGATCAATTTTCCAGGTCAGTTGTTTTACCAATAAGGTATTTAACATTTTCATCTATTTTTTCATTCTTTTGTTTTTATTTGACTGATTCTTGCTCTCTCATAGAGCTATTATCTTCTACTTGCTCAATTCTAATTTTTAACAAATTGTTTTCTTCTATTAGATATTGTACTTCCTTCCTCAATTGCCCAATTGTATTTTTTAGGGGCTTGTTTTCTCCAGTGTACATTTTTTCCAGTTGGCCAACTGTATTTTTTAGGGACTTGTTTTCTGCTGTTAATTTTTGTCCTTCCTTTTCCAAGCTATTGACTCTCTCTTGCATACCTCTTATTTCTTTTCCCATTTTTTCTTCTACTTCTCCCATTTGACTTTTAAAATCCTTCCCGAGCTCTTATAAGAAGGCTTTTTGGCCTTCATACCAGTTCATATTCCATTCTAAGGTTCCAGATGTGGGTTTGTTTACAATGTTGTCCTCTTCAGAATTTCTGCCTTGATCTTCACTCTTCACATAATAAGAATCTATCGTATGTTTCTTTTTGCTCACGGTGTTTGCTTATTTACTGGCCTATAAAGAGATTGGGATCTTCTGCTGGGGAGCAGAGGGCACTGACCCAAGCTGCTTGTGTGGGGAGCCTAGGGCCTGGTCAATGACTTTCTGGGCTAGGGCCTCCAATGTTGGCAGTTGGAGGCTGTAGGATTCTGGCAGCTTACCTGGTGTTGGGCTGGAAACAGCAGTACTGGAACTCTAGGGGTAGAACTGGGTAGTGTGGCTCCTGGAGATTTCCTGCTCAACCAGTCCTTTCCTTTCTTTTGCTTTCTTCAGCTCTTTTCAGATGGATGTTGTAGGGTGTTTATCCACCCGGTACCCCTTGGAGCACTGCTTCCCTTAGTTTTGCTGAGGCACTGGGAGAACCAGTTGCTGTAGAATGCCAAGGTACCTGGTGGTTTTCTTAGCTGGTTTCCACTGGTTCCCCTGCCCTCAGTGAGGAACTGAGGTGAGGGGATCCAGGTGTTGGTGTTTGCCTGCTCTATCACCTGGTCTTCAGGATCTCCTCCTGGTATGCTAAGGTGGGAGTTTCCATTAGCTTGCCAGGATGCCTCCTGTTCTGTACTGCTCCCCTTCCCCCAGGGTTAAGAAGGGCCTTTCTAGTTAATCCCTCAAGCTATTCCAGGATTTTTCCTGGGGTGATATTTTCTAGGCTTTCAGGGGTTAATAAGGGTGGGTAAGAGAGATTCACCTCTTACTCCGTCATCTTCTAAAGACAATTTTACCACTTGTGTCTATTGCAGAGCTATTGTTGCTCAAATGAGGGTCATATTTAAAGGGTCACCAAGATCCTTTCAAAATCTGGTGCTTGGTAATTCTTGATTCTTTCCTTTTTCCTTCTCCTAACCACCAAACAAGCTAAACTCTACACCTTTTTGGAATCACATTCGATGATTTTTCCCCTCGTAGTTATTTTAAATCTCCTCTCTTCCCAACCATGACAGCTAAGATGCTGTAGTATTTTTTTAAGTTTTGCGAAGGTTGAATCTCTCCTGCCTCTTTCTTATTGATGTTAAATACATTCTTTTGCAAAGTAAAGCCATTTTGATCTCATCTGCAGAAGATATCTTTCAACTCCCTTAATCTGAAATGTTAAGGGGTATCCAGTATGCTCTCTGAGATATGTCATGGAAACCTTAGGCATTTCAAATTGATCTTCCTGTCTTCTTTCTTACCATTGTCAGCTGTGGTTGGATGCTTGTATTTGGATACTAGTGGTACATAGAATAGTTTTAGAGAAATGCTTAAAAATGTCTCCATTTTACTTTTATTAGAGTTAATACAGCATTTTTTTTTTAGATTTGGATCACTATTAAGGCAGTTATCATTTGCTTTATGGGTTCCATAAATTGCATTTTACTTAAGTAGCTCTTTAAAATGGTTTCAATGTAAGGAAAGTTAAGTTTCCAGCTCTTTCTATGATTTACCTATAAAAAATAGTGGAATTGATTTTGTTACCCCAGCTTACCTTGTGCTTTATGATCAGGAGAATGAATCCAGGTAGCATGCCATTTTATTTATAGCGATGTAGTTTATTTCATTTGAGTAGCACCTAACATTGTATGAAAATCTGGCTTTTTATCCAGGAACTCATAGCTTCCAGTTCTGAAATTATTTGTGACAATAGACAAGAAACTTTAAATCCCAATGTGGTCAAAAAAATCTCTAAAAGTGAAGCAAATTTTCTCACTAGAAATTCCCTAATCCACTGAAATCTTACACCCAGGTCACCAACAAATAACTTTCACATTGATGGACATTTCTTGAAAAAAAACAGAATTTCAACTGATTTTAAAATTAAAATTTTGAAAGTGGAAGAAATTTCTAGAAGGTATATTATAGTAATACGTGTCACAACCATTCACCCTAAATATTCTCATTTTACAGATGACAATTAGCTGGTATTTGGCTGACACATTGGATAGAGTGGTGAGCCTGGAGGGAGGATTACTTGAAGTCAAATCTAACCTGAGATATATTTTAGCTGCAAGACCATAAGAAAGTCACTTAACCTCAGGTTTACTTCAGTTTCCTCAACTGTAAAGTGGTTATAGTACCAGCCCTAACTTCACAGGGTTGTTATGAACTACAACAGAGTGACTGGAAGAATCAAATGAAATATTTTATTTTTTATTAGTTTATTTATTTTTAGTTTTCAACATTCACTTCTACAAGATTTTGAGTTCCAATTTTTCCCCATCACATCCCTCCCCCCCTTAAGACAGTGTGCATTCTGAATACCCCTTACTCTAACTTGCCCTCCCTTCTACCCCTTTCCTCTTCTCTTATCCCCTTCCCCTTCTTTTTTTTTTCCAGTGGGGGGGATAGATTTCTATACCCCATTGCCTGTATATTTTATTTCCCAGTTGCATGTGAAAACAATTTTTAACATTTGTTTTTAAAACTTTGGGTTTCAAATTTTATCTATTTCCCCTTCCCCACCCACACTCACTGAGAAGGCAAGCAACTAGATACAGGTTATACATGCGTAGCAACGCAAAATACTTCCATAGTAGTCATGTTGTGAAAAACTAACTATATTTCCCTTCATCCTATCTCACCCCCCATTTATTCCATTCTCACTTTTGACCCTGTCCCTCCTCAGAAGTATTTGCTTCTGATTATGCCCTCCCCTAATCTGCCCTCCCTTCTATCATCCCCCTGCTCTCTTATCCACTTTCTCCCAATTTTCTTGTAGTGTAAGATAGCTTTTCATACCCAATTGAGTGTGTATTTTATTCCCTCCTTAATCCAAATCTGATGAGAGTAAGATTCACTCATTCCCTCTCACCTTCCTCCACTTCTCCTCCACTGTAAAAGACATTTCTTGTCTGTTTTATGTGAGATAATTTACCCCATTATATCTCTCCCTCGCTCATTCTCCCAGTATAATCCTCTCTCCCCCCTTCATTTTATTCTCCAGATATCACTCCTTCATCTTCAACTTTCTCTATGCCACCTATCTACCTCTATTTATCTATCTATCTATCTATCTATCTATCCATATATTTTTCCCTCCAACTATTCTAATACTGACAAAGGTTTTATGAGTTACTAACAACTTCTTTCCATGCAGGAATGCAAACAGTTCTATTTTAATAAATCCCTTATAATTTTTCTTTCCTGTTTACCTCTTTATGCTTCTCTTGAGTCTTGTATTTGAAAGTCAATTTTCTATTCAGCTGTGTTCTTTTCATCAAGAATGCTTGAAAGTTCTCTATTTCACTGAATTTCCATTTTTTCCCCTGAAGGATTATACTCAGTTTTGCTGGGTAGGTGATTCTTAGTTGTAGTCTTATCTCCTTTGACCTCTGGAATATTATATTCCAAGCCATCTGGTCCCTTAATGTAGAAGCTGTTAAATCCTGTGTTATTCTGAATTGTTTCCATAATACTTGAATTGTTTCTTTCTGGCTGCTTGCA
Source organism: Phascolarctos cinereus (assembly GCF_003287225.1). Taxonomy (NCBI): domain Eukaryota; kingdom Metazoa; phylum Chordata; class Mammalia; order Diprotodontia; family Phascolarctidae; genus Phascolarctos; species Phascolarctos cinereus. The sequence goes on along the minus strand of NW_027555847.1, from coordinate 70,933,766 downwards.
ATATTTTCTTCTTGACCTGGGAATTTTGGAATTTGGCTACAATATTCCTAGGAGTTTTGGGGATCTCTTTCAGGACATGATCAATAGATCCTTTCAATTTCAGTATTCTAGATTCTAGAATATTAGGGCAGTTTTCCCTGATAATTTCTTGAAAGATGATGTCTAGGCTCTTTTTTTGGATCAGAGCTTTCAGGTAGTCCAATACATTTTGAATTCTCTCTCCTGAATCTATTTTCTAGGTCAGTTGTTTTTTCCAATGAGATGTTTCCCCTTGTTTTCTATGTTTTCATTCTTTTGATTTTGTTTTACAATGTCTTAATTTCTCATAAAGTCACTAAGCTTCCATTTTCTCCATTCTAATTTTTAAGGAAGTAATTTTCTTCAGTGAGCTTTTGGATTTCCTTTTCCACTTGGCCAATTTTGCTTTTTAGGTCATTCTTCTCCTCATTGGCATTTTTGACTTATTTTGCCATTTTGGTTAGGCTATTTTTTAAAGTATTATTTTCTTTACTTTCTGGGGGATCTCCTTTAGCAAGCTATTGACTTGTTTTTCATGATTTTCTTACATTACTGTCATTTCTCTTCCTAGATTTTCTTATACTTCTCTTACTTGTTTCCTGAAATCCTTTTTGAGCTCTTCTGTGGCCTGGAACCAATTCATATTTTTCTTGGAGACTTTGGGTGTACGAGCTTTGACTTTGTTGTCTTCTTCTGGTTGTGTGTTTTGATCTTTGTCACCGAAGAAATATTTTATTGTTTGACCTTTTTGGCACAGTTTGCTCAAGTTCCCAACTAATTAATTAACTTTTAAACTGTCTAAGTAGGGGTCTGCTTCCAGTGCGGAGAATGTACTGTCCCAAACGTTGGGGGTTTTGTGCAGCTGTTTTCAGAAATACTTATGGAGACCTGTAAATTTTCTGTTCTTCCAAGGTGAAGATCAAGGGTGTGGTGTTTACTCCTTTCCTGAACTATGCTCTGGTCTATGAGTGTCCACAAGCACTCTTTTCTGCCTTGGAACTGTGAGGAGGATTCGCTTTATACTGCCACTACAAGCTCAAAGATGCCAGTGCTCCTTCTTGCCCCAGAAACTCCAGACAGAACTGTTACCCAGATCCAAGCACAGGTAAAGAAAGAGATTCTTGCCCCAGCAACAGCAAAGAGATCCCTTCAATCCCCCTCTTATCAGCCACTGGAATCCACCTCTGTCTGTGGGCCCAGAGCTCTGGAAGCAGCTGCCTCCCTGGAGCTGCATTGGGACTAGGGCTGGGACCCAGCTTCTCTATCACCATGGTTACACACCTTTCTTACTGACCTTCTAATTTGTCTTTGGCATTTGTGGGTTGAGAAGTCTGCCCTTGATTCAATCCCCTGAGCCCTGCTCCAGGTTCACTAAGGCCTGGTCTTTTCCTGCATACCTATGCTGAACCATGTTCCTCTCCCATCCCAGCACAATAGACCTTTCTAATCAGCCACCCAGGTTGTCTTGGACTGGAAATTTGTTTCACTGTCTTTTTGTGGATTATGTCTCTCTAGAATTTGTTTATAGACATTTTTTACAGGTATTTGGACTGGTTTGGGGGAAAGCTCAAGGAAGTCACTGCTTTTACTCTGCCATCTTGGCTGCCCACCCCCCACCATGAAACAATATTTTAATGACTTTAACACAGTTATTGGAACATAGTAGGTACGACATAAATGATTACTCCCCTACTTTCCAGGGTTGTTGAGAAAAACAAATAAGACAGCACATGTAAAATGCTATGCCCACCTTAAAATCTTATACAAACAGAAGTTATTATGTCTTCTTGTACCTTTTCCTCTTACTACTTTATAAACTCCATAATGTCAGGTATCACTTCTTATTTCAATTTTATATCTACCAGAGCCCTTCCCTCATTGTTCTGTATACATTAGGTCCTTAAGAATTAGTTCCTGAAAGCATAAATGTATGTCCCAAATCTTTAGTTAGTTAATAAGCTAACTGTAAAAAATGTCTACATTTTTTTCTGCTTTGCAAGGTTGATTGAAGTGATATTTAATATTCTTCTATAATAGACTGTGTATTTAAAAACCAGAATAGTTCCTGGATTTGTTTTGTTCTATACAGCTATTTTGAAGATTAATGAAATATTTTCAAACATACTGACAAGGACAGCTTGAAGGAACACAAGCGATTTCTTTTGCAGCCCAAAGCATAATCATAGAATCTGCCTTTATGTTATATGCTAAAGGTTAGGAAACAATGAGAAATGCTGATATTTTGTAACAATGACATAAAGCAGATTGGACCATCAGACAAAACGTCTCAGTAGATTTTAAGCCTCCTTGTTCTGTCCTCAGCTTCAGTCACAAGGAAAGATGAATGTCATTAAACATTTTTGCAAAAATTAGTGTGCATAAAAATATTCAGTTGAAACCCAAAAGGCAGATGGTATTTTGTATTATGCTACAGGAAAACAAAGAGACAACTCTTAGGGAAATGAATTTAGTCCATAAAAAGACTCCGTAAGTGTTTCCATGGTGGAATGAACTTAAAAAAAAAAGTCCTCGTCTTTTTTTTTTCAAAAGCTAACGTTTGGACAGTTTTCCTGCATGTATATTACTTAGTAGAACTGTAAAACCTCACTGGCTATAATTTGGTAGCCCAACTACACAATCCCATAAGCTGCAGTGACTCAGAAATTCAGTAGTACTCTTGAATAAATAAGATGAGCCAGCGTAAGGATCTGTGATAAGGTCCTAGCAAATCTTTCATTCTCTCTAGAGCTTGCTGCAGTAATAAAGACAAAGCTTTAGTCCTAATCTCTTTTGCTTCAACACCTATACCTCCTTTGGTGTACTAATGAAATTTTATACCTCTGCCAGGCATGAAATATCTTAACCCTTTAATGGAGACTCAGCTGAGTACTGAATAAAATAAATTATAGAGACCAGTGGGATAGACGTAGAGCTTGACCCAATGACATCATGTCTACAGTCAAAATTGTTTGATTAAATTCAATGAGACAAGTCGATATGAATATTAATTTTTAAAATAATTTTTATGATGCAATAATTAAAACTTTAAGTGAAAAGAACAAAATGAAATGGGGGAAAAGCATTTTTTTTATTAGAATCACTAAGATTCATACTAGAGAACATATAGGAACAAGGGATGGAACTCCCTGAATTCTTTGCAGAAATCAGGAATATTGGATATGAAACATTTTAAATATTGTGACACGTTTGAATTGCTAGTTTTGTTGAATTGCTTAAATCTTCCCCACTTCTTTTTTATCATTCTTAATTACAAGGGAAGATATGCTAATTGGAGGCAGGGAGGCATGAGGAAAGATATATTTGAGAATGAAAAAAAAACAAAAAAAGATGAAAAATATATGATAGATAAATAGATATCGGTAGCAGCTAACATTAATAGTACACTAAGTTTATCAAAGCACTTTACATACACACTATATGAAAGTGACAAAAATAGATTCTTGCGTGTGTGTGTGTGTGTGTGTGTGTGTGTAGAGCTCTTGCTTTATGTAAATTTGCACTATACAAATTCAACTTTACTTAAAGATTTCTGAAAGAAATCCACATTCAAAGAAAATACCTATGTTAACTTTACTTTTCAGTATTGTGCTTTCTGTCTCTGCTCTTATATCTCTGCTCAGAGCTCTATGGCTTCCACCACCACACCGAATAAAAATAAATAAATAAATAAAAATTTAAAAGAGAATAAAAACTAAAAAAGAAATCCTCCAAGTCAAAGCAGAAAAATGCATACTCAAAGACAGCCATTGCAACTGCCACTGCCATGGTAGATTAGGGGCTTAAGATCTCCAGCACAGAGAGAAGAGATCTTTGGTATGCTCCATTAATCCACCTTATGTCCACTCCCTTTCTTTCTTGTGTCTATCTGTGTTCCAGTATCACATGTCTACCCTAACTGTTGCTCCTACCCTTCCTGATTCTTGTTCTTCCTATCAGTTCTGGCCAGGCCTCCACTTGGCTGGTCCCAGACTCATTTCTTTCTCCTCTTGCTCTCCTTCTCTGTCTCTTGACCCTACATGCCAGATGCTTCTTCTACAAGCATGCAACCCCATTTCTCCCTCTATGCTTCCTTTCTTTCCCCTTGTACACTGACAAATACCCATTAAGTAAAAATCATTCTAAGGGAAATCCTAAAAATTTAAGGAAAGAAAGTAAGAAAACAAGTGAACTAATACAATTAGGAGCTAGTTTTATTTTAAAAATAAAATACATAAGCTATTTGATTAAACAACAATTTGATAAAGTAAAAAGAAGCAAGAAAACCTAATTATAATTATCAAAAAATGAAAAGCACGAATTTAACACCAATGATGCAGAAATTAAAGCAATTAGTAAAGCACCCAATTATATGCCAATAAATATTGCAATCTAAATGCAATGGATTAATTTTATAAAAATGTTAATTTCCCAGATTAACAGAAGAGGAATAGAATGCTTCAATAAAGCCACCTCAGAAAATGAAATTGAATAAATCATCAATGAGCTCCCTAAGAAAAAAATCCTCATGAGTAGCTACATGGCACAGTGGATAGAGCACTGGCCGTGGACTCAGGAGAACCTGAGTTCAAATCTGTCCTCAGATACATAACCTTTACTAGCTGTGTGACTCTGGGAAAGGCACTTAACCCCAATTTCCTCAACAAAAACAAAAAGAGAAAAAAAATCCTCAAGACCAAATGGATTTACAAGTGAATTCTACCAAACATTTAAAGAACAATTAATTCCAACACTACAAAAAAGTATTTGAGAAAATAGGCAAGAGGGACTCCTACCACATTCCTTTACAAGACAAATATGGTGTTGATACCTAAACCAGGAAGTGTAAATACATAGAAAGAAAACTGTGAACCAATTTCCCTAATGAATATTGATGAAAAAATAAAATAAAATACTAGCAGGTAGATTAAAGCAAGATATCACAAGAATCATCCACTATAACCAAATGGTATTTATAGCAGTAATTCAGGGCTGCTTCAGTGTTAGGAAACTATCAGCATAATTGACCAATATTAATAAAAAATATAATGCTATGTATGATAAACACAGTATATAAATATTGCAGATATGTACATATTGTATAGATACATAATAAATATTGTACAAAGATTGTATATATAAATAATCATGTGTTATTATACACATACCATTATATATAGTATATATAAATGCTGTATAAATATGCAATAAACATATATTGTATAAATATTGTATATATAAATAAATAAATAAACACCAAAAAAACAATAATAAAGCCAAAAATCACATGATTATTTCAATAGATGTAGAGAAAGTTTTTGACAAAATACAACACTCATTCCTATTAAACGTACTAGAAACCACAGGAATAAATGAGGCTTTCCTTAAAATGATAAATAGCTATCTAAAACTATCAGCAAGCATTATTTGTAACAGTGATAAGCTAGAAGCCTTCCCAGTAAGGTCAAGAGTGAAGCAAGGATAGCAATTATTGCCACTGTTGTTCCAGTAGTGTACTAGAAATGCTACCCATAGCAATAAGACAAGAAAAATAAATTGAAAGTATTATAAATGCATGTAAAATGTAAAGTAAATGTAATATAAAATATAAATATAAAATAGTTGTGAGAATTAGAGTAGGCAATAAAGAAACAAAACTGTCACTCTTTGCAGATGAGACAATGGTATACTTAGAGAAACTTAGAGAATCACTGAAATAATTTACAATTTCAACAACGTTGCAGGGTATAAGATAAAGCCACAGAAATTATCAGCATTTCTATATATTGCCTATAAAACTCAGAAGCAAAACATAGAAACTGAAATTTCATTTAAAATAATTAGGCGTCTACCTTCTAAGACAAATATGGGAACTATGTGAACACAATTACAAAACACTTTTTATGTTAATAAAATCAGATCTGAAAAATTGGAGAAATATTAATAACCGTCATACATAGTTAGGCTGAGCTAATATAATAAAAATGATAATTCTAGCTAAATTTATTTACTTGTTCATTGTTATACCTAACAAGATACCAAGTAATTATTTCACAGAACTAGAAAAAAATAATAACATTCACCTGGAACAAAAGATAAAGAATATCTAGGGAATTAATGGGAAAAAAATATAAAGAAAGTGGCCTAGCATTTCTAGATCTTAAATTGTATTACAAAAGTGGTAATCATCAAGATAATCTGGTACTGAATTAAGAACTGTTTTATTTCACAATATGGCTAATGTGGAAACATGTTTTACATGACTGAAAATGTATAATATATATCAAATTCTTTGCCTTCTCAATGAGTGGTGAGGAGATGGAGGGAGAAAATGTGGACTCAAGATAAAAAAAAAACATTAAAATTATTATAAAATGTAAGTAAAATAAAATTTGCCCATTTAAAATCACTTTACATAACACTCTGTTAAAATTGATTTGAAACTAAGGACAAAATATAATTTGCAAATCTAACATTTGCATATTAAATCATGTCAGAGAAGATTCCTAATAGGTCAGAGAAAAGAAGTGATTTACAGAGACGATTTCTATAACAAACAAAGAGGAATTGGAAAAAAAAATACAGAGAATTGTTTTGAAGATAATTCCATGGGACAAGGCAGATTACCTGACTAGTTAGTTTCTCCCAGACTCTTTTAACCCCATGACAGACATCCTTTCCTCCAGGTGGCACCTTTTGTAACCAGAAATTGTACTGGAAAAGAGGGACTTGAGGTCAGTGGTTAATAGTCACTCCCCACCTTCCTTAGAAGATTCCATGTCTGAACTTAGATTCTATCTCTGGAAAAAAGGGAGATTATACACTAAAAACGGGGGGAAACAACCTTCTGGCTAACCTTTATCCAGCTGCTACAAAGGGGGACTTAGTCTATTGCCAACCCCCTTTTCTGCTAGAGAGGGAAATTTAGCTTCTTTGGAAACCTTATAATCTCATGATTATTTTATTCTTCTAAATTGTCTACTACTAAATAATAAAGTCTTCTCAATCCATCTATTCACTAAATCTAAAGGTAACATAGACTTAAGAGATTATCTATGTCAATCTGGCTAAACTGTTAGCACTAGTTTTGTTTTTTGTTTTTTTTTTTCCTAAAGAAAAGAGTTTAATCCTATAATCAAACTGAATATAATACAAATTAATAAATAATAGCTGATTCTTTTGTCATGTGGAATGAGTCCACTTACATAAAGTGAAAACTCTCTGGATCTGAAGAGTTGAAAAATAAGATAAACTAAAAATAGAAAATGTTAATTATAACGGCCCACATGTCAGATGATTCCAGAGTATAGTCCCTGATATTAAAGGAATTAAAACTAGCTTAAAACATCCTTATCTAATTCACTCAAGATTGGTATATATTTAAGTACTGTACATGTAATATTCTTAGCCCCTCTTGGCGGACTTGAAAAAACAGAAACAAAAAATGGCATGCAGTGCAAACCCTAATGATGCCTAGCTAGTTTTAGGTAGGTTTGCTTTCCTGGAAATACCATATTTCATGCTTCATCTCTTAGATACCAGGCTGACTTGAGAATTGAGAAGCTCAGTGAAGAGAATTAGCACATATCCATGTTGGTGTTTCATGTTTGTGTATATGTGTGATGTTTTGCTTTGTTTTCACTAGGTAAAAAAGGCCATTCTCTGCCTCATTTCTTACCTAACTTTAATCACTGAATGGGCATTGCTTCAGTCAAACTGAGACCTAGGAAAGCTCTAGGTTAAAAAGGCCATGATCTCTCACTGCCTCCAGGGCCATCTCCAAGTGGAGATCCTGATTTATATCTTGCCAGTGAACCCAGATGGCTCTGGAGGAGAAAGTGAGGCTGGTGACTTTGCACTACCCTCTCTCACTTAAATCCAATTCACTTGCAAGTCATGGCATCACTTTGCTGATGGTCCTCTTCATGAAAAAAGTACAAACAACATGGTATGATGTGCATGTATGTGTGTGATATCTTTGTGTGCCTGTGGTGTGCATGAGAGTGAGTATGTGTATATACATGTATATAGTCTGTGTGTTTATGTGCTCATACATGTAACTAAGTATGTGAGCTCATGGACCACTAGTGGTTTTAATACTTGACGTTAACTTATAAATTAGCAATAGAATGTGAAACATTTTTTTCTTCCTCGAAATCCCAAACAGGATCATATTTATATATTATTTTAAAATTTATAAAGCATATTGCATGCATTATTTCTTTTAACTCTCAATCCACTGAGGTAGTTGCTACTATATTCATCTTAGAGATGAGGAAACTAAGGCATAAAGAGGTTAAATGATTTGCTCAGTTATGTTCTAGGAATTGTTTGAGAAAGGATTCAAACCTTATGCCTTAGTTTCAATCCACTAATCCATAAAATGATGCTTTCATTTTTACAGGTTTATTTAAAAAATACACACACACACACACACACACACACACACACACATATATATATATATATATATATATATATATATACAGGCATACATATACATTCACGTAAATATATATGTGTGTATATATATATATAATATATATATGTATATGTATATGTTGTTAGAAGCATAGTAGAGTCCCAATTTTATTATTTTGAATTCATTTATTTGAAGAACTTCGAACTCTTTCAACTCATTCTCTAGGACTGCATAAATTTCCCAAGGATACACCCAGATAAATCATTAGTAACAACTAATTTGTATTTGAATTGTTTAGTTCAGGACTATTCTTGAAGCTCATCCCTCCCTGCCTACTCTCCCCATCTCTTTCATCCACTCAGGAAATTTCAGATAAACTCAACGAAGTCTTTTTTTTGTTAAACCATAAAGTTTTTTTGAAATTTGGAACCTTCTATAGCATATAGTTCATTTGCAGTGACCAATAATTTTTACATTTTTGTTGTCTAGCTTAGTTTATTGCTCCAGTAATTCTATTTGATCAATTCTTTCATTTCCTTCCAAAATTTTGGCTTTGCCATGAGCACAAATTGACAGCTTTACTTTATCATATTAAAGATTTTCCGTAAGCATACATATTCTTTGGCTCTCTTTCCTTCCTTAATTTAAATTAATGTAACTGGTAGAATTTGTTGCACTGTTTTCATTCCTCGGACACCTGATATTGTAATATCTTTATTTCAATGACATTTAGGTGATTTCTCATAATTTCAGAAAGTGCAAAGCACATTATTGATGTTTTCCTATATTTAAATGATATTAAACAAGTGGGATTTTAATACCTAAAATTTATGTGGGGTTATATGACGAGCAAAGCACTTTACCAATACCTTATTTGATATCTGTTCTTCATTACAATATTATGAGATGACTAGTTGTTATAAATGAGTAACCGAGACTCAGAAAAGTTTAATGACTTCACCAGGATGACATAACTGGTAAATACCTGAAGCAGAATTTGCTTCAAGTTCTTCTGGACTGGAGCTCAATTGCTTAAGGGAAAAGATCATAATAGATCATAAAATTATTAAGACAAAGGTGATTTTGCTATGGATTAGCTGAATTAGGAAGGGTGATTAGCCAGCAATACAGATATTGCCTTTGAGAGAAGTACATTTTCTGTTGTTTGGCACAGTGTGATGAAGAATGAGTGCTAAATTGGAAGGTGTCTGAAGTTTAAGTGAAACATTGTCATCTATGCCATACACTTGAGAATATATTTGCTAAAGTCAAAATGTTTTCCCAGTTTTTGTTCATCAGCTGTCATTTACTCTTTATTATTTTACTCTGGCTTATTACACATACACACACACACACACAAGTAGCTATGGTGTTGGCTCCTTTATTCCTCACCTGTCTCACTTCCAGTGCATACCTTATACATATACTCAGGCAGTGATTATTTATCTGAATGAATTTTTTTTAAAGATAACAGTATGAAAAAGAATGAGAAAGTATTCATGCATGTTTAACTATATCTTCATGTCAAAACACGAAGATGAAAAATGAAACATCCATTCAATCACTTAGATGTTACACCTGTGTGATTTCACAGTCCATGTCTCCCTGGGTTCATTACTGTCTCACTGTAACTTTAGTAAAAACACTAAAACTTTGCAAAGTAATTTTTAAAGCAGGTACATTGAGAGACTTTTTTTGTTCTGTTTTGTTTTGTTTTAACCTGTTTTGACCCCTGATAAAAATATCTTTATTATATTAATTAATCTATGGCCTTATGAACAAAGACACTACTTTCAATGACATAGATAACCTATCAATGCCTTTTCATCTTGGAAGAAACATCCATATTTTCCTCTAACTTCTCCATAAATCATCTCTCCAATGTGTTGGGTCTAGACACCCTGGCATTGGGTGAATTAGAATGCAGCATAAAAGGCTACAAACAGTAATTATTAACTATTTCTCCACTTATCTCCAGCTGATCTCCTTTTTCTACTAGTATGTCTCTCTTATGATATTCTTCATATCATGATAAGGGGGATGTTCCCCAAAGTTGAGTCCTAGGTGCTCTTCTACTCCTGTAATCTCTTAACAGCTTCCATTGATTTAATTATCATCCTTATTGAGGGTAAACCTAGATTTATGAAACCAGCCCCAATCTGTCTCCTAAGTTCTAGTTTCACATAACCAATTTCCTATTATAAATTTACAACTGAATGTCCTAGAAATAATTTAAATTCAGCTTCTCCAAAATAGAATTCAATTTATTTTATTACTCAAACCTCCCACGATCTTCCCAATGTCTCTATTTCTATTAATGGAACCAATATTCTTCCAGGCTTTCAAGTTTGTAACCCCAGCATTGTTCTGGACCCCTCACTCTCCTTCACCAAATATTTACAATCATTTGACAAATTATCCAATTTCTACAATTTCGATAACTCTTGTATTCAATTCATTTGTTCCACTCACACAGCTACCACTTTAGTTCATTACTTCATCATATCTCACCTGCTTATTTCAACACTCTTCTTATTTGTCTCCTTTCCTTATATTTCTTTCTACATCAGTACATCCTATTCACTGCAACCAAAGCAATTTTCCTTAAACCCAGATATGTGGGTTTATGTGACCACCTTACTCTATCAACTCCATTAACTTCCTATTACCTGTAGGGTACACTATAAACTAATCTTTAGTTTTTACCATACTATGTAATCTTGCCCCAAGATCTCCAGGCTCATTGAACATTACTTTCCTTTCCATACTCTGTGATAAAGTCAAACAGATCTTTTCTCTGTTCATCACACATGCCACTCCATCTCCCATTTCTCTGCCCTTGTACTGATCATCTGTCATGCCTGAAAAGCACTCTCAATCTACATCCACTTCATATGCATAATTTATTGCTTTAAGATGCAGCTCAGGCACCATCTTCTACATGAAACTTTTCCTGATCCCAATCTTACTTCTCTTGTAAATAACTATAAAGTATATTTTTATGATACTTATTAGAGTTCAAATAGAAACAATGCTATGTCATAATATTTGCTATTACTGTTTTGTATTTAATGTTCCAGTGTTTTACACAAGTTCAGAGAAAGACTATATTTTGTAGTTAAATAACAGTTTGGAGCTATAAGTTTAGGTTCTCTAGAATCAATGAAAATATCCTCGGGAAAACATCAATATTAGACAGGGTGATGATAATTATGGTGGTGGTTGTTTTCATAAGTAACCCCAACTCAAGTCCCTCAGGGCTAAGTATTTGGAGTCATTTCCCCAGTTGGGATAAATATTTTTTTTTAGCAGTTTTCCTTTACCTAAATATAACAAATGGCATGTACTTAACAAATGCAGTTTTAGAGTTTGGAATGATATTTTATCATCATTATCATTATCATCATCATCATTATGAATATTATTATTATTATTATTATTATTATTATTATTATTATTATTATTATTACTACTACTACTACTACTACTACTACTACTACTACTACTACTACTACTACTACTTAGCAGACTGGACATTGGTCTCCCAACATGTAGCTTCACTAGCAGCATGTTCCAACTTATCAAATAAATAATAACATAATATATTTATTACTTTACTAAGAAAACCAATACTTTGTGAGATACATTAAAAGGAAAGCATTATCAGATACATCGTAAAAAATGAAGCTAATCAAAACTAGAAATGATAATTTAAGTCTCGTTCACTTAATGTGAAATCTCATGCAGCAATATCAATAATAAATTATTTCTACAGAGACAGCAATATTGAATTTACAACCTTATGTCATCTCTAAGTTTCTTGATGATACTTTAAAATGTGATTCATATAAATATGAGCATTCTCTCATATGTATTTTCTACTTCAAGGATTGCCTATATTACTTCCAGGGGTCTTATCAGACGAATCAAGGGGAAAAAGAAATAACACACCAAGAAGAAAGAGATATACTGAAAGTAATAACATTTTTATAACTTTGAGTATTTTAAATAGGCATAAAAATTCTAGAAATGGACTCTTCATATAAGTTGTATGATTTATATGTTACTTTCCCATTTTGAATGAGATTCTTCTTTTTCGTATTTGATAACATTATCTTTTTTAATATACTTGTTATAGAAGATTGGTAATGGGTAATTCCTTACCATTTATTCATCCCTTCACTCATTTATTCATCCCTAAAGTGTATTGCATGTTTGATATGAGAGGGTCCCTATCCAACATACTGAAGGGCTATAAAATGACAAAAGACAGCTCCTGCTCTAAAGTTACAAAATAAAAGAAATGATTGAGACACATTTCATTTCTGTTTTTTTTTAAATTTTAACATATTGTATTTTTCCCCAATTACATGTTAAAACAATTTTAATATATGTTTTTTTTCAAGTTTTTATTTTCAAATTCTATCTCTTCTTCCCTCCCTTCCCTACCCCTCCCAGAGAGAGTAAGAAATCAAATATAGGTTATACATGTGCAATCATGTGAAGCATTTCCATATTAGTAATTATATACAAGAAGACTCAAATAAAAGGAAAAGAATGAAAGTGAAAAATACCATGTTTTGATCTGTATTAAAACAATATCAGTTCTTTCTCTGGAGGCAGATAGTATACTTCATTATTAATCTTTTGAGATTGTCTTGCCTGAATCATTATATTACTGAAAATGGATACATCTTTCACTGTCCTTCATCATGCAACTTTGTTGTTATTGTGTACAATGCTCTCCCAGTTCTGTTCACTTCACTTTTAATTAGTTCATGTAACTCTTTCCATGTTTGTTTAAAATCTTTCTACTTGAAATTTCTTGTATTACAGTTCTATTCCATCACAACCACGTATCACATCTTGCCTAACCTTTCCTCAATTGATGGGCATCCCTTCAATTTCTGATTCTTAGTCGCCACAAAAAGCTTCCATAAATATTTCTGTAAAAATAGGTCATTTTTTTCCCTTTTTTCATATCTTTGAGATATAGATCTAGTAGTGGTATTGCTGGAACAAAATGTATGTACAGTTTTATATTCTTTTGGACATAGTTCCAAATTATGCTGCAAAATGATTGAATCAGTTTACAACTCCAACAACAGTACATTAGTGTCCCAGTTTTCCCACATACCCTCAAATACCCATCATTTTTTGTTGTTATATTAGCCATTCTGATAGATGTGAATACCTCAGAGTTGTTTTAATTTGCATTTCCATAATCAGTAGTGATTTAGAGCATTTTCATATGACTATAGACATATTTGATTTCTTTGTCTCAAAATTACCTGTTCTTATTCTTTGACCTTTTGGCTTCAATTTATCAATTCAAGAATGACTTGTATTTTTTTTTTAAATTAGACTCAGTTCTCTATATATTTGAGAAATGAAGGCTTTGTTAGAGATATTTGTTGTAAAATTTTCTCCCAGTTTTCTGCTCTCCTTTTAATTTTGGTTACATTGATTTTGGCTAAAATGTTTCTGCTTGAAATTTCTTATATTGCAATTTAATTTTTTTTTAAATTTTATATAATCAAAATGATCTGTTTTACATTCCATAAGGCTCTCTATATTTTCTTTGGCCCTAAATTCTTTCCTTCTCCATTGATCTGAAAGATAATCTATTCTGTGTTCTGCTAATTTCCTTATGATATCATCTTTTATTTGTAAATTATGTACCAATTTGACCTTATCTTGGTCTGTGGTGTGAGATGTTGGTCTGTACCTAGTTCCTGCCATACTATTTTCTAGTCTTCACAGAAGTTTTTTGTCAAATAATGAGTTTTTGTTCCAAAAGCTTGGATCTTTGTGTTTATTATATACTAGATTATTATGATCCTTCACTATGACACATTTCATTTCAAATATGCATTTCTGAAATTTCTGAACTATCTTAATTCATGTGTAAGACAAAATTTTATGTCATAGATCCCCTTTGTCCAAAAAATCCAAGCTGAAGAATTCTACAATTTATGACATAGACAAAATTGCATTTTTGTGTTTTTTCCCCTAGAATTCTAGATCTCATTAGTTATGATTATGTATTGGTATCACTGTTTAAAACTGCCCACACAACAGGTGTACATGTTTTGAAAGTGGGGGAAATTGTGATTCTGTGGTTAATAAAAGGCCCTCAATTTTTTTTTTTTTGCCTATATTCATGGACTTCCTCTCTAATTACTTTATGTCTAGCTGTAAATACATATTCAAAGTCTGAGGCATTTCCTTAGATTCTACAGTAAATATACATTTTAGATTACAAATTAGTAAAGTTAAAAGTATCATAGAGAGCTTGTAGTTGAAGTTTCTTTTGTTACAAATTAAAAAATGGAGTTTCATCATGACCAAAATTATTAAGTAACTTAATTTCAGAAAAAGGTGAGTCTAAAATCAGGTCTCCCAGATCTCAAATAAGTCCTCTTTTTATTCCACAAGAACTCTAAGATTTTAAGTTATCTTCAATGCTATGCAGTTTAATTTGGCTCCAACCTATACTGAAATATTTACACTTTCCTATGAGACAGTCAATTCTACTTGGGGAAAGTCTTAACTGTAAGAAAATTATTATTTTCATGTTTATATTGAGTTGAAATAGGTTTCCCTGTGATTTCCACCCACTGTTGTTCTTTAGTCATTTCAGAAGTATCATCATTAACACATTTAGGATTTTCATGGCAAAGATACTGGAATAGTTTGCCATTTCCTTTTCCATCTCAATTTACAGAAGAGGAAACTGAAGCAAATAGCATTAAGTGTCTTGTCAAGTATCACACAGCTAGTATGTGTCTAAGGTTTGAACTCAGTCACATGAGTCTTCTTGACTGTAGGACTAGGGTTCTATGTACCTCACCACTTAGCTGTCCCCACTACTCCTATTTCTGACCTTTGAAGTAATGCAAATCTGCTTCCTTTTCCAAGTGACATCTATTCAATACCTGAAGACAGTATTCTTCCCTCTAAGGTGCACTCTTTGGATTCTATACATGTTTTAGGAATTTTTGTAGATCCTATTCCATGGCCAGAGATGGTACTCTTAAGTACAATTGTTTCTTTTGCAAAAATATAAGAAGACTCAGACAGAAGTAGGATGCATATTTATACATGGACATAAAACAGCTCAGACCACTTCTTTCCATTGTACATGATGAGATTTTTCAAATATGCATATTTGAGATTAGAAGTCCCAACATACATTAGGACTCCCAAATGTTAAGACTATTTTTTTGGCATGTGTCTCTCCCCTCCTTGAGAGTTTCAGATGGATTTCTCATTGATACTATGGGACTTTGAAGGGGAATCCTAACAATTTGCAAAAGGGAGGCACTCCGAAATTCACCAGAGTCCAGGTCCACCAGCCTCAAGCCCTCTTTGCATTTAAAAATTGAAATTTAAATAAGTAGTATGCCATAATGATTTGTGTGTATTTGCCTAAAAACAAACAACAAAACAAGCCAAACAAAAAAAAAACACCTTGATAAGGGATTTCTATTGTCTCAGTGCTTTAGATGTCCCAGAGAATTGTAATCCATCACTTCTTAAGGCAGGAGAGGGCCAGAGGGGTCAGTGTGATGTAAATACACAATACAAAGATTAGCCAGTTCACTAGAATATTTGATTCCCTTTTGCTTTTGTTTTCTATTTCAATCAATCAATTTTATTTATGAACTATCTACTATTTACCAGGCACTATATAAACCACTGGATTTATAAAAGGAGGCAGAAGGCAGTCCCTGACCTCAGAGATGTTGTAATCTAATGGGAGAGACAACATGCAAACAAATATACGTAAAGGAAGCTATATACCAGTTAAATAAGAAATGATTAACAGAGGGAAGGCTCTAGAATTAAGAGAGGTTGGAGAAGGCTTCCTGTAAAAGATGGGATTTAGTTGGGATTAAAGGAAGCCAGGGAGGTCAGTAGTTGAAGCCAAAGAGGAAGAGTGTTTCAGGCAAGGAAGACAGTCAGAAACAATGCCTAGAGCTGAGATTAGTGTTTTCTTCATGGAACAGACAGGAGTCCAGTGTTATTGGATTCAAGAGTACATGCCAGGAAATAAGGGATAAAGGTAGGATGTAGCTAGGTTATGAAGGGATTAAAAAGAGAGTAATGAAAACAATATTAGCTCCTGGAGACAACAGGAAGCCATTGTAGTTTATTGAGTAGGAAAGAGCCTTGATTGGACCTGTCCTTAAAGAAAATCACATTAATAACTGAATAGAGGGTGCACTGGAGTGGGAAGCTACTTGAAGCAGTCAGACCCCACATGTAGGATTCTGCAATAATCTATGCATGAGGTGATGATGTCCTGAAATAGAATGGTGACAATGTCAGAGGAAAGAAAAGGGAATATTTGAGAGAAGTTGCAAAGATGAAATTGGCAAGCCTTTGTTTGGTGACTCTGTGAATTCAATAACTATGTCTATGCTGATGATTCTCAAATCTCGCTTTCCTGCTCCGATCTGTCTACTGACCTCTAATCTTCCATCTCTAACTACCTTTCAGACATCTATGTTGATGATACACAAATGCACCTATCATGACCCAATATTTCTACTCACCTCCAATCTCATATCTCCAAACATCTTTCAGACAACTGAGATTAGATATCTAGTAGACATTTTAAGCTCAATATGTCAAAAATGTTTTATTATATTTCCCCCTTAATTTCCTTGCCCTCCAACCTTTTCTTTTACTGTACAGGACAGCATTATCATCCCAGTCTTTCGGGCTCAAAACCTATGAAAGTACCCAGATGCCTCACTATCTCTCACTTCTCATATTCAAAATATCATTTGAAAGTTCACAGATTATATTCTTCAATTTGTTCATTTTGCAGAAGATAGTTATTGCCAGAGTGGTACTGTGACTCAGTCATAGTAATAGGCAGTAAGTGGGAGGGTAAGGATTCACAGTCTTCATTTATTTTATTTTATTTTTATTTTGGTTAGTTGCCCAATCTGGATAAAGACTCTTTTATATTGAATGATTCTTTCAACATTTTCAAAGGCTGAATTACAATTTGAGACAAAGTATATAAACTGTCTACTGGTTTTGCCTATGAGAGAAAGAGATTTTAGTCATTTAAATCCAGTCCAGGATGGGTATGTTAAAATGGCTGCAGTGACTTGACCTGCTGCTTCACAAGCATTTTAAAATTAGTTTTATTGCTTCAGTGATTTCAAACTGTGAATTTTAGCATTTTCTTTCTTTTGTTAAACAAGCACCAGAAGACTGCAAACTTCTAAGCAGCATATCTCCAAGATATAAGCACTGTTCCCTTTCAATTTCCAATGTTTATTCTTTGCAAATACCCAATTTGAGAAGAGTTATATTGAACCACAAAGTCTGTTTGAACCACTTACAAGCACTGATTTATAAAATCAGTAGCACTCTAGTAAGCTTAAATTGATCTAAGCTTTGCATTCCTGGAATGCCTAGCTTTTAAATTAATATTTCCATCTGAATTGTACCTTGAAAAAACACACTCAAAAAATTAAAATAAATTTTAGTTAATTTCCTCAAGGGGAAAAAGAGGAAGAATGGATAATAATAAAAAAAACTTACCTCTACATAGAAAAGAGTAGCTTTATGATCATAATTTTATGGGCAAAGGCAGATACATACAAAATATTCAGGATCTTAAATTATGGGATGAAGTGCATATTAATATAATTCCATTTGTGTCACCAGTGCCCCCTAAAGGCAGCTCTGCATTTTAGATGATAAAGAGAGAATTACTATTAGTCTTTTTGAGAAATCTAAGCTGAGCTTTTCTTCTCAAGATGCAGTGATTTATACAGTATTTTGGAATGAGTAATTGAATATTGTTGAAATTGAAAAAGAGGTTCTAGTTACTGTAGACATTAGGATACTTGTCTCTGTTCTCCTTTTCTTAAGCTGAATTTGTGTGTGGTATAATGTGCCTTTTGGAATTACATTAAAAAAGGAAATATAGAGATATAGAATTACAGTATATTTTATCTCTGTTGTCAGTGCAAGTCAGTTATGTTAGGCTGCTACCTAGAATGAGGCAACCCATTACTAGGTATTTACGGGCACATAGAACATCAGTAAGATACAGTAGAAAGAACACTGAGTTTGGAAGCTGACGATCTCTGCTTAAATTTTGATTCCATCATTTACTAGATGAGTGACCTTGAGGTAGTCATATCACCTCCATGAGCCCCAGTTGATGATAATTAAATTATCTTCAGCTCTAAGCAACAATCCTGTAATCTTAAGGGGTTTATTCAGTCCTTTATTCAATCATTTTTAAGCTAGAATTCATATGAGAAGTAAGAACAGAGCAAGGAATTGTTTGGAAATGGAAGTAAAAATAAAGAACACAGAAAGATGAGGTTAAGGATCAGAAGGGTAACAAATTTCAGAATCTGGAAATATCATGAAATGAGGATTCAGTACATGTCAAAAAACAAATAGTATAGAGTCAAAAAATAATAATCAAGCAATATTTAATAGCCAAAGAAAATTTCTATTTCTTGTCTTAAAGGTGGGACAACCACCTTTAAGAGAACCAACCTTGGAGACATGAAGTCCATAAATCCTACCTCTGATAAATCTCATTTGTGTGACCTTGGACAAGTTATAACCTTTCATTGCTCTAGGTAATGCTCAAAGACTAGAAGTTGCTTTAAAGTTACCAAACTGCCTTGGTAGAGATAGGTGGTTTTTTTTTTTTTTCATTTAAGAGTTCCCAGTACAAATGAACTCATAGATTTTATTGCTATCCCTTAGCTATTAAGGTTTTTCTTCCATGAAGCAGATCTGACAAGGATTCTTACAGCCCATGTTAGATTCAGTGATTTAAATGCCTAGGAATTTAATAATAAACCATGATATATTATTTTCCCATATTTTTCACATTTTAAAGAACTACCCCACCTTCTATCATTATCAGTGAATTAACTCTTTGAGGCCTGTGGCTAAAGAAAGAAGAGGTGATTGCTTACCTTGATATCCCTATCTTAATATCTACTATCTTTCAAGGGATCAACTTAACAATGTGCTGCCTGAAGACTATATGAGCAAAGAGCATCTTAAGACCTCCATTCCTCCAAAAGATATTGGTTAGAGAGTCTACCACTGAGAAAAAAAGCAGACCTCATTCCTCCAGTCTCTAGTATTACTGCCAGACTTTGACGACAATCCTGATCCTTTACTAATTTGCATTTTCACTCACCTCATGACTCCTGAATTTGTTTACATTCCACCATGTTGTCTCTAGTCTGCTCAAATGATTTTTAAAATAACATTTATATAGAATTTTTGTTTTGAAAAATACTTTCTGTATCTCATTTGATATTCACAATAACTCTGATCGATTGATACTGCTATTTTCTCATTTTAAAGACGAAGAAACTAAAGTTGAGACAAAAGGGAACATAAGTTGAAGATATCCAATTTGGCAAATGTGAAGATAGGGATGTGGAGAGATGGGAATCAATGTTGATATTCTGAAGAAAGGAGGTAAATTGATTTGAAGGGTTGGAATAGGATGGCAGCAATGATATAGGCAGAGAAAACTTGAAAGGAGTAGATTTTGAGTTATGATAGTAGTAGATGGAGGATCAAGAAGTGACAATGGAATTATATTTACTTAATCTCTTCCTTTCCTGTCAAGAGTCATAAAAGAAGTAGACCTTCATCATGATAGGCTAAAGTCCCAGAAGATATAATGGAAAGGGAGGCAGGGGAGTATATGGCATAGAAAGAGATAGTAATAAGCTGGATATAGTTGAGTTTATAAATTGAGATAATTAGAGAAAGTTTTTTCCCCCTTCCCTCAATAAATTCTGACTCCAAATGATAAGGATTAAGAGAACAGGAAGTGTTAGTTGGTTAATATCCTTGAACAACCTATATTGTTGAAGGTCTTCTGATAATATATTTTTATTACTTTGTTATAAGATCATTATTGGAGATATAAAAGAACACACCTCACATATTTCAGAGATAGAGAACTATGAGTATGGAACACTCCACAAAATTCCAAATTTAGATTAGAGAAATTATTTTTTTAAACTTTTTGTATTGGTTATGGGGGAAGGAATCTATTTGCAGTCTGAAAGTTATGTAAAAAAACTGTAAATAAAAATAAATTATAAAATACTTAAATTGAAGATAAAATGCCTTTAACGTATTTTCTTTATCTTCTTTCCCTTTACTTTCAAACTTCTAGAAAGAGTTGTTTGCAAATGGAGTTCAAGATTTAAGTTTAGGAAGACCTGAGTTCCAATATTGCTACAGACCTTATTGGCTTTGTGACCCTGAGCAAATAAATGAATCCCTTTATGTCTCAGTTTCTCATCTGTAAAATGGGAATAGTAACATTTACCTTTGAGGCTGATTTTCGGGATAATATATCACACAAATATACCCATTCACATAGGTGTTTTTTTTTTTTAATAAGCAATTGAGGGACCACATGCTGTAGTAGATAGTACACTGGATTTTGGGGTCAAGAAAACTGGAGTTCAAATTCCTCTGATAGTTAACCTGGGTAAGTCACTTAATTTCTTTGGTCCTCAGTTTTCTCATCTATAAAATGTACTTGAGGGTGTCTAATATCCTTGCTAGGACAAAAATAGCATTTTTTCACTTTCTTCTTCCTCCAACATTACCATATAGATTGACAGATAGATGAATGAATAAAATATTATTCAACCAATAGAACCATTTATAATTTTGCATGATTCGTATCTATCAGATATGAAAAACAAATCAAGGATTGAAGTTACCAGGTATTTGAATGATTCAAAGGCTTTTTTATATATCGAAATGGGGACAAACATAAGCACTTATGCTCACTCTTCCAAGAAAAAAAATTTGAAGCGATGCGATAGGAGACTAGCATAAATAATATTAAGAACTAAAGATAATATAGTGTCATGTCAGTAAACAACATTCAGTGGATTAGCTTGCTTGCAAAGTAGCCTTTAAGCTAGCATGCTTTTTTTTTTTTAACGTGAGGCATCTTAATTGGGGGGAATGTGTTGGTATATACACATAGTATAACTGAAAAATTGAAACAACATCATAATGTTCTCAGTTCTTATGTACAACTTAGCTACTTAAAGATTCATTTGAAATATTTTGAAAAAAGTAAGTAAATATTTTCTAGTTTATTAATGTTTAGAACTCAAATAACCATGTTTTTTGCACTTGTTCTTATAAATAACCATAATGACAGGGCAGTAACCCTTCAAGATATGGCCTTGAGAGAAAAATGTTATTAAATACCTTGATATAAAATGAGAAGGTTTTCTAAAAAAATGTGACCTCCATAGTTTGTGTGTGTGTGTGTGTGTGTTGTGTGTGTGTGTGTGTGTGTATTTCAATTAAGACATTTCCTGTTAGGGTCATATCACTGTCTTTATACTATCTTAGCTGCAGGCTCTGGAGTACAAGTTTTTCACTCCTTATTGAGGAGATAAAACAGACATCTGACATAATTATTTAATAAAATATCATTTAATAAAGAGCTAGCTTGTATGCTATGGACAATAAAATTAAAGTTAGAGTTAGAATAAAAGAACCTACAGTCATCAGAAATGACTTCACAGAGGATTTCAAACTTAAATTGAACTTTAAACACAAAACCCAGGAAATCAATGAAAAATATTTTATGTATGGTAACCAGAGAAAAGGAATGGAAGATGAGATTTAGAGTTAAAAGTTTTCTTCCTAGTATTTAATTTAATTTTCCCTCCATATAACAACTTCTCATTTAGTCCAAAATCTTGAAGAAGTCATGATATGTAGGGTACTGTAAAAGTTATAGTAAAGTTTCAAATTACTAATCTCTTGGCACACCCTGTGATGCTTCTGTATAGTCTACAAGTTACTGACGTTTTTTTCCTTAACCCAGACCATTCCAAATGAAATGCTCAATGAAATATCTATTACAATGTATTTTATTTTCATTTGGAATGGCTATGCAAGTTCATACAAATTTTTTTGAATTCATGCTCTGCAATAGATGTGAATACATAAACTACTGTTATCTTCAAGTTGGTCTTCCTATTTATGGCCATAATGAGCACTCAAAGGCAGCACTGCAAATCATGTGTCCCATGAAATGACGTTTCTTATTGCATTTGGTTCCACAATGATAACTCCACAATCTTCTTTATTTTCCTCTAAAAGGAGAACTTCTGACCTAGTCTTCCATTTAGTTACAATACCTTCAAATCATTTATTGTGATTCATGATGAAGATATCAACATTATTATTATTCATTTCATTGAATATTAAGTTTACTGGAAAGGATTTCACAGCTAGAATACTAACAACTAATGTTCATAGATTATCTAAAAACTATGATTTTTAGCACTTTGCTATTTACCATTTTACCATGATGACTTTCATATTTTTCTAGTCTGCTACCATTATTACAGAAGAGAAAAGGGTCCACACATTATTTAAGCAATTTTATACTTTGGAAAAATGAAATAAAAGAGATTTTGAAATATTTAAGTATAATTTCAAAGCCAAATTTACCTTTAAAATTTGATTACATGAAATTTCTTCAACATGTAAGTGCACACAAAATAAAGATGAATAGCTCTCAAAAGATGTGCAAACCATTAACAATTATAAGAAAGAACACTACAAATAAATAGTACTAAGAGGATCATAAATGAAAACAATGCTGATGTTTCACTTTGTACCAAACAAATATACTATCTCCATCTTTTGTCATCTTTGCCAATGTTGGAGGGGAAAGAAGAATGCTAATGCATCTTTGGGTAAGTTAGTTGTGAATTAAAACAATCACTTTGAAAAGGATTTGGGATTATGATAATAAAGTGGCTAAAATTGCCCTACCTTTCATCTAGAGAATACTTCATTCTAGCTATTTGGCTAACTTGGGTAATCATTCTAGCTACAGTATAGCTGTATAGTAGTTTTTATACCATTAATTACACAATTAGATCCACATTTTATCATATATAATACACATATGATATATTTATGGTTTATATACACAAGAATCCATCCATCTCTATATATATATATATAGATAGATAGATAGATAGATATGTATTATATATTAGTGTATAAATATATGTATGTGTGTATATACATATTTATCAAGGAAGAGGATAGTTTTAAAACTAAAAGTAAAGTATTCACAACAAAGATAAGAAAATAATTGCCTGCTTTTATTACTAGCTCACTGGTTTTTATAAAATAGACTAGACAAGTTTAATAAAGTGCATTTTAAATACGTTTTATAATTTTCCAGTGAATTCAACTGGATTTGTGATCCCATTTCCCCCACAATGTTATTATTACATGTTATGAGTAAATGTTATAACATATGATGGGAAATCTTAATTAAATTATTTAGTATAAGCATAATGTTTTTATTATCACAGTGAATACTAGTGATTGTTACATAAGTTTGAGCATAAGTATAAGGGAAATTATATTGTCATTTATTCCTTTTTAATTTCTCTTTTTTTCCTCAACACTTTATCACTATGTAGTTTAAAAGGTTTTTTGTTTGTTCGTTTGACAAATGTGTGTACTAATAATTAATTAGCTTAGTAGTAATGTTCAAAATAAAATTGATTGAGAGATCAAAACTGCCCAAGATTTGCATTTAGTCATTTAAATAACTCCTTCTTTCTCTGTAATTATCACTACATTCTCTGATCACTTGATATTTTCCTGCTTTGTTTTATCTATGTTTTTAAAATATATAGCTTTTGATCAAACAATTATATATGTATATATTTTTTTCAGTGTTCCATAACAGCTTAGATACAGATTAGTAAATTTTATAGCTACTACTTTGGGAAGGCATATAATGTACAACTTTATGTGATAGCATAGTGCTAAGGGATTTAAGAATACAGGGAATTTTTGCTGGAATGTTGGAACAATCACACACATTCACTCAACCTTTTCCCATCGATTTCCACATGATTAAAAGTGTATGATTTTTCAAATATAGGAGAATTAAATACAACAATATGTTTATAATATTTAATTCTGTTATAATGAAACATCACTTAGATGCGCAACATTACCCAGAACTACATATTTGGAACTTGGTGAGTCCTTAGGAGGTATTTAGTTCAACCTCTTCATTTTAAAGATGAAAAAAATGATGCCAATAGAGATGAAGTGACAGACAAATGCTAAGTGGCAAGACTGAATTTGAACCCAGATTTTCAAACTCCCTATTAAATGTTCTTGCAACTGTTAATTATCATACTTATTTATTCCATTGCTATCTTTAAGATCCCCCTCTCCTCTGGACATTTCCTGTCTTCCTTCAAACATGCTAAATGTCCGCCTTCCTTATATTGAATGAATCTTCCCCAATCCAGTAGAATGAAAGCTTCTTGAAGTTAGAGTCATGCTTATTTTTGCATGTCACTTAACATTCTCCAAAATAGTGCCTTTTTTGACTACTTAATTTCCTCCACAGCTATTGTGTTCTTCATCTCCTTTTTATTTTTACTAGCAATCTTTTCAAAAGGTACATAAGAACTCCCTCCATTTCTTTAAAAATATTTCTCCGTAGCTCCTTAAAATGTGGTTTACATAACCAAGTCCAAATTCAATTACCAAATTACACTTTAAAAGGGAGTTGACAAACTATGATCTGAGGTCAAATGGAGCTTATTGTGTGTTTTTGCACTGCCTAAGAGTTATTTTTTTTACATTTTAAGATAAAATTTTATTTAAAAAAGGTAAAACCTGGTCAAATCACACACACAGATATGTGGATGTGTGTATATATTATTGACATATACTATATTAATGTATAATCTATTAATCTTTAAAATATATGAATTATATGTAATTAATTCTAATTTATAATTATACTTATAATTATAATGACTATAGTGATAAATCAAATTAATTATAATTATTACATTATTGTGAATTACATGCAAATTCTATTATAATTATAATTGATTAAATTGAAAATATGTGTTGATATATAATATATACCAATCTATTAAACAGTATATGTGTATATATACATATATATAACATGTATAAATATACTGCTTTAATAATTAAAAATTATTAAGAAAAGTGTAGAATAATGCTCCAAAATAATAATAATAAGAGAAACGCAAATCAAATAACAGTGTAGTTTCCCTTTATCTCCTGCAGTTTGGTAATGATGAAAAGAATAGAAATCAACATTTTTAGAAGAGTTTTAAAATAATAGATACAGCAATATATTGTTGGTGGAGCTATGAACTGGTAAAACAAATTTGGAAAGCAATTTGGAATTATACAAATAAAGTAACTAAAAAAACATACCCTTTGATGCAAAACTCAATGACTGGCCTTACACTTTCAGGACATCATTGAAAAGGACAAACTTCCCATATACATGAAGATGTTTGCAGCAGCACTTTTCCTGGTAGTAAGGAATTGGGTAACAAAAAATAAAAATCAGATTCCCATAATTTGGAGAATGGCTAAACAAATTATGGTACATGAATTGCTTTATCCTAAGAAAGTCTAAATGTGATGGATACAGAGAAGCCTGGAAAAAAAATCAATAAAATGATGTAGAATGGAGTAAACAACCAATAAGACAATATACACGGTGACTACAACAATGCAATTTAAAAGAACAACTGCCTACAAAAGATCAAAAGTAAATGTGTGTGGGGGTGGGGTAGAGAGGTTGGAGACTGGCTGGTTTAGTAGAGAATGCATTGGGTTGAGTTGTCCCAATATTCACTCTAAAGAAATTTAAAATAATGCCTCAAACTGAATTCTGCAGTGGCAGAGCCAAATTAAGGTCAGAGTCAGAAATGCCTTCAGCCCAAAACAATTAGGAGGTCTGAAAGAGAGAACTGCAAAACAGGAGGGGAAGGCTGATCTGTAGCTCGCATGCATGACACTAGTAACAGCAGAAGCAGTAGTAGTTTTAGGAACTCTCAAGGCAGAGATGGAAAGGGGACTTGGCAACTGGTCAGAAACAGATTACAGGGAACTCATGCACTAGCACTAAACATTGGACCATGTGCTATTTGACAACTCCATTGCCTTACTCACTTCTGGGTTGTATGTCAAGGGCAGAGATGTGTCAAGAGGGAGGGGGAGACCTGAGGTATTAATTTCTATCCCTAAGGAGCTTATCCTTTGTAAGGAACAGAGTGCAGAGCAGAAGAACAGTCACCACATTTCTTCCTAGACAACACTACCTTAGAAGAACCACAATCTTTCAATTCCCAGAACAAGCCCTGAAAACAGAAGTGTGGAAAATCCTGAAGTTTGACAATGTGCCCCTGCCCACCATCTATCCTGCAAATACAGCACAACTTTAACATAAAATTAAAATTAAAAAATGGGTAAGAACAAATGAGCAAACAATGAAAAGGTATCTAAACATAAGAAGCTATTATGATGATGAGGAAGATCAAGACACAAACACAGAAGAAAACAATGAAGTCAAAACAGCTACAAGCCAAGCCACAAAGTAATATGTGAATTAGACATAAGCCAAATAACAATTCCTAAAAGAGCTAAAAATGGATTTTCAAAATCAAATAAGATTGGTAGAGGAAAAGTAGGCAAATAAATGAAAGAAAAGGGAAAATATTGAGAGACAACAGCTTGGTATAAGGCATAAAAATATTGAAAAAATAATATTTCAAAACCCAGAATTGACTTAGTGGAAAAATGAAGTAAAGTAATTCACTGTTGAAAATAACTCCTTAAAAAGTTAAATTAACCAAGTAAAAAAAATTAAAAAAGCTTAATGATGAAAGTAATTTCTTAAAAATTAGAATTTGGAATTGGAAGATAATGACAATGAGATATCAAAAAAGAATAAAACAAAGTTAAAAGGATAAAAATAAAAGAAGAAAATGTGAAATATTTCATAGAAAAAAAAACAACAATGGACCTAGGAAATAGATTAAGGAGAGATAACATAAGAATTATTAGATTACCTGAAAGCCATGATCAAAAACAGAGCCTAGATGTCATCTTTCAAGAAATTATCAAGGAAAACTGCCGTGATAATATAGACCCAGGGTGTAAAACAGAAACTGAAAGAATCCACTGATCACCTCATGAAAGAGATCCTCAAAGCAAAACTTCTAGGAATATTGTAGCCAAATTCCAGAGTTCTCAGGCCAAGGAGAAAATATTGCAAGCAGCCAGAAATAAACAGTTCAAGTACTGTGGAAACACAATCAGGATAAAACAAGATTTAGCAGCTTCTACATTAAGGGACTGGAGGACTCGGAATATATTCCAGAGGTCAAAGGAGATAGGATTACAACTAAGAATCACCTTCCCATCAAAACTGAGTATAATTTTTGAGGGGGGAAATGGACATTCAGTGAAATAGAAGGCTTTCAAGCATTCTTGATGAAAAGACCAGAGCTGAATGGAAAATTTGACTTTAAAACAGAAGACTCAAGAGAAGCATGAAAAGGTAAACAGGAAATAGAAATCATAAGGGACTTATTAAAGTTAAACTGTTTACAATCCTATATGGAAAGATGATATTTGTAACTCACAAGACCTTTGTCAGTACTAAGGTAGTTGGAGGGAAAACATAGAGAGAGAGAGAGAGAGAGAGAGAGAGAGAGAGAGAGAGAGAGAGAGAGAGAGAGAGATGGCACAGGGTGGGTTGAAGATAAAGGAGTGATATCTAAAAATAAAATTAAGGGGTGAGAGAGGATTTTACTGGGAGAAGAAGAAAGGGAAAGGTAGAATGGGGTAAATATCTCACATAAAACAGACAAGACAAAGCTTTTACGGTGGAGAGGAAGTGGGGAAAAGTGAGAAGGAATGAGTTAATCTTATTCTCATTGGATTTGGCTTAAGGAGGAAATAACATACACACTCAATTGGGTATGAAATCTATTTTACCCTACAGGAAAATAGTAGGGGAAGGGGATAAGAGACTGGGAGAATGATAGAAAGGGGGGCAAATTGGGGGAGGGGGTAATCAGAAGCAAATACTTCTGAAGAGAGAGAAGTTTAAAAGAGAGAATAGAATAAACGGGGAGGGGGGCAGGATAGGATGAAGGGAAACATAGTTATTCATTACATGACTACTATGGAAATGTTTTGCATGACTAAACATATATAACCTATATTGAGCTGCTTGCCTTCTCAATGAGGGTGGATGGGAAGAGAGAAAGGGAGAGAATTTGGAACCCAAAGTTATAAAAACAAATGTTAAAAATTGTTTTCATATGCAACTAGGAAATAAGATATACAGGCAATGGGGTATAGAAATCTATCCTGCCCTGCAGGAAAATAGAAGGGGGAGGGGGTAAGAGAAGGGGCTGGTGATAGAAGGGAGGGCTGATTAGGGGAATGGGTATGCAGAGTGCATGCTGATTTGGGATAGGGGGAGGGGTGAGATGGGGAGAAAATTTAGAACTCACAATCTTGTAGAAGTGAATGTTGAAAACTAAAAATAAATAAACAAAAAGTGACCTATATATATATATATATATATATATATATATATATATGACATGAGAAGTCTTTTGAAGTATATAATGAAGAAACTCTGCTTCTATTTAATATTACCATCTCTTCTATCTTAATTTTTTTTCAGATGCAATTAACATAAACATCATTTACTAAGCACCAAATACATGCCAGACACCAGGGTAGGTGCTGAGAATACAAAGAAAAAAATAAAAACCAATAATCCCTTTTCTCAAAAAGTTCATTCTCTAAGAATTAACATGTACCTATACACGTATAGCACCTTTTGGACAAGAGAATTGATAGGTAATGTATTTGTCCTCAGCTAGAAGAAATTTGTAAAGGATTATGGGAGTCAGAAGCTTTTCTTGAGACAAACTTAGAAGTGAGGGGTGGGAGAGGATGCACAATAGGTCAAATGACAAGCTGATAGGAAGAGAACAGTTCTACTGTCCTGTACTGAATATCATCAGGGAGAGTTGGAGCCTTGCCTGGATCACCAGTCTGCTTAAAAATGGATCTGTCTAGAGAAGAATTGATTGTCACCAAGACTAATTAATTGATCTCCTCTTTACTTCCTCAGCCTCATCTGCCTCACTGCTACATGGTAAATTGGCATTACACTCACAATTCTAGCTTATTTGCTCTCTGAACCATTAAAACCTTTAGTTTTGTTACCAGATAAAAATGAGTTGATTTTTGTTGTGATCCAAATGAGTGTTTGCAATAAGGGAATGAATTGCATAAGGGATGAATGGTTAAAAGGTAAACAGATCAATTTTCTTGGACTTAAATAACAAGCCTATATTAAGCTCCCTGAATGAATGCATAAAAGTGACTTCATATGTATATGAAGCATAAATGTAAACATTATAAATAGAAAATAAGCATAATTTAATTAAATACAAGTTAGAGATTAAGAGTCCTAGAATGTGGGAGAAAGAATGGGAAAAAAAAAAGAAAAGATGGTGGCTCAGTGGTGTATTGCAAAAGGGAAGGAATATATGAGGTGATGGTGAGAAGTAGGGACATTCCATTTGGGAGGAATGGCCCTTGCAAATCCTTGGAGGTGATTCATGGTTTTTCATAGATGAGAAACACCAAGAAATCAATTATTTATGGGATAATGTATAATAAGGATGAAAAGAGAGATTGGGGTGAAGTTCTGAAGGGCTTTACAAACCAAACAGAGGTTTAATATATAAAATAAGCCATCAGATTAGACTGAGAAGAAGTATTAAGCTTGAGGGGAACAAGAAGAGCATAATGCCACTAAATATAGAAACAGAACAGAGAGTATCTAGTAGGAGAAGGTGTTCAACAGTTTCAAAAGTGGCAGATATGCTGAGAAATATAAGAACTAAGAAAAGATGATCAAGTTTAGCAGTTAAGAGATAATAACTTTGGAGAACAAAGTTTTATTAAATAATGAGGTCAGAAAACAGATTGTCTAGGGTTGAGAATGAATGAGAGGAAATGGAGAGACTGAGTTTCTACTGCTTTTTCTCCATGATTCCTATAAATCTGGTTCCCTTTCCTGATGGTTATATTTCTGTCAAAATGTATCACTAGTCTTCCTAGCATAAAATTTTGAAATCTTAGAGCTATTTGTGACTCTTGCCTCTTCTTTAATTCTCATATCCAATCAAATTCTAAATTATCTCATTTTTTTCTTTTCAGTGTTCAGTGTATTGAAGCTGTTGTTTAGATTCCCATTGTCATTATCCAATCCAGATACAGATGAATATAAAGAGATAATTCAAAGATCTAAACTGGTTTTCTCACTCCTTTATTCTTTCAAATCATTCTGAACATTAATACTGGCTAATATTTCCTAAATGTGGCACTTTTTCTCAAACCCCAACAATATTTTCTTATTTCCAAATCAACTTCATCTTTCAGCTGCACTGCCTACAGATAAAAATAAAAACTGGATAGCCTCACATGTTGAGGAAATGGCAAGAAATCTGTTGTTTATAAGAAAGGAATACTTCAATATATTAATGCATCCATGTGCTTGTCAATGTGGTACAATGGCATTGTCTCTGATGGTACAATCTATCCACATCTTCTCATCATTTCTGATCTTTATATGTGCTATGTTATATATTTTTCTGAGATGATTCATGTGCATTTACACCCTTCATCCAGGCCAGTCATTCCCAGCCTATAGCATTGGGAACCCTGGTATGAGAGGGCAAGGGAAATTGAGATTTTATGGAACTACTGAAAGTAATCTGTAGATCTACATGTGTGGTAAGGATATTTTAATGATCATTTTTGGTGTTTAAATAAATACATAATGTGTATTACATGTAAACATACTACTTAAATACTAAAATGAATCTATGAGCTCACTGATACGGATGCCCCATATTATAATACTGGTTATATCTTTCAACTCTTCTCCATGCCCTCCCATAAATTTGCTACCATCTGCCTGAACATGCTACTGGACTTACACATTTTCTCTTCATATCATAAAGATATTGATGGAATATTCAGTATGTCTCTTGGCTATTCTTCAATCTTGCTACAAGACCATTCCATATATTTTTTTTCTAAATCATACATGGGTTTGATAAAATGACATCCTTAATTCAAATTCTTCAGAGTTCCTTAACTGGTATTTTTTTTTTTGCAGCCTTGTCACATTCAGTAAAACAAACAAATAAATAAAGAAATAAATAAGATAAGTGTATGTGGGCATTGCTATAAAAGTATCCAAAAGCATCTAAAAGAATTAGTGAATCCGCAGGATGTTTTTGACTTCTTCACTTTTAATTTATCAATCATGGAGGCATGTTCCCATCATAGACAGAGAGCAGACTTCAAAACTACGAATACTATAGCCATGGTCAAATCACTTAAACTTGTAATGCTTTAGGAAACTCTGAAATTCTAAGTAGCCAAAAAGTTGCTGATCTTAATTGGTAGAGGAAATTTTCTAACCTGGGAGTTTCTTGTAATAATGATAAGAGCCAGTCCCTATCCTAATCAATAGACATTAAAAGTACAAGTATTATCATTCGAGAAACTTGGATTTTTTTTGTGCAAAAAGTTTACATATACTCTGAAATATTGGAAACCATTGGTCTAAGTGTTTTGATAGTCCTTTAGCACAAGTAGAATACTGGTAAATAAAATTATACAATAGAAGGTTATATTTCTTCAAATATCTTTTAGTGTTTTCTCTTCTTAATGGCATGTATGTTGTACTCAAATTCACCTAAACGTCGTATAAGAGAGGTATAGTTCATATTTTCAACCTGAAAAACAAATAGGAGACACTGAGTGAAGGAAGATTGAAAGATCCCCTGTGTTTCCAGAAATGAGACCTAGCAGGGCTGACCAAGTGTCTTCCCAGGCTGTGGCTGTGGGCAAGGTGGAATGAGCACAAACCCTGTCAATACAGTACTGCAGGTAGCAAGAATATTTTTGTGACAGTGTGGCTGGGTCTCAGGGGAAGAAGAGAGGAATTCCTGAGGTTGATCACCTGGATAGAATTCAGAAAACAAAAGTAAAAGGACATGAGGCATAAGAAAACATTATCCACAACTCAGGATTAAAAAAAAAAAGTCAAGTACAATATTCTAGAAACAAATATTTAAATTTTTCCAAAAGAAAGTATTTGAAAATGTAAGAAAAAATACAAACACTTTTAAAAAAATTCACTCACTAAATCAAGTCCAAAGTAGTCAATTTGTGATGTTCTCTAGAATATTGCTGCTCCTAGAGGTAGACAGGAGAGCTTGAATCAAAATCCTACATACTCAGGTATTTTAGTCTAAGAAAGCTAAACCATAAGACAATTCCCTACTTTCTACACCACAGAAACTTTTAATATTTACTTTTGTATTCCTATATTTATGAAAAGTTGTGGATAACAAGCTTTTGCTGAATCAAGGAAGCTATCTTAACTCTTGAGCAATCTGATACTTTGGCTGAAATTGTATAGGTTTTATGCCTGTCATGGTCTACTACTTCATAGGACAAAACATCTGTTTTGCATCATATATATATATATACATATATATATAATCACACACATGCCTGTGTTAATTCTTTCCATGTGATCTATCTCAACATTTTTTAGAATAACGTTCTAATATATACTTAGGTAAAAAAGCTTCAATCCAGTTCTGATGAGTGAATATGGTGTCCCAAAAGTCTTAGTACAGTTTTCAACTGTTACTACTTAGTTACTGCACTAAGACTTTAGGGATGCCTTTTTATAGTAATAAATTAAAGATGTCATATGTGTTTCCCCCTTGTGTTACCTGGTATAGTGCTTTTCACATGTGAAGTACTCAGTAACATTTGTTGAATTACATGGAAGAACTTGATTTGAGACAATAGTGTTTTACATTACGTTTTGAAATTTACAATCTGCACCTTAGTATTAGTCTAATTTTGTGTCTTTGAATATATTTCCAAGGAAAAAAAGGCAAGATAAGAATCCTTGTGTTAGTACCCACATCACATAAAATGCATTTATTGTTCTTTTGAACTCGGTCGTGAGGGAAAACCAGATGGGTGCATGCTGAAATAACATGAAACTTGGCTAGGTATCTGTCATTTATTCATTACATTTTGCTTCACAAAGAGGAAATTGTGTGCCAGTTGGAGAATTGTTCAATAAAAATAAATCATTAAATAAAATATGAACATAACTTTACATGCATAATTCTGAAATCCATTTTTACCTATAAAATGGATCATATACTAGTTTCTTCAAAGGGAAGATAGGGTACATTAGTGTAACATGTCATTTAAAAATAATTTATATAAAATGTATGAGAGTAGAAAAATAATTTCTAAGTGGATTGTATCTCCTATTTACCAACTTTCTTTTCCATATACTTCACCACTTATAAAAGTTTAAATATGCAGCTTCATTGAAATTTTTTATGAAACAGTGTCTTTCTTATTTCCTCTTTCCCCCTTATCCCTAACATGAAAGTAAAATATAGTTTGGAATATTACATGATCAGGGGAGGAAGAAGAGAAATAAAAACAAACAAAGAATCAAAGATAAGATTTGAGACAGTAAAATCTGGAAACCAAATCAATTATTTAAAGTGATTAATATTTTCAAGGAATTGTGTTAAGTGTTAGGGATATACAAATAAACAATAACAAAATCATAACTATCAAACATTGTTGCTTTATGAATCAATCTTTCAATTATTCCACTCTGCTAAGAATGTGTTGATTGGGTGACAGTGTTCTGTGTCTAATACCTTCTCAAACTGACTTTTTTTTATCACTCAAATGTACCTGTCTTGTGTAACTGTGGGCAATGAAGCTGAGAAGAGTGAAAACAAAACAACAGCTAGTCTCTGAACTTACAAAATGCAATGGATGATTAATTTGCATCTAGAAGGAGCATTAGAAGTCATCTAACTGTACCCTTATATTTTTGGTGAGGAAACTATAGCTCAGGTGTCCTAGCTATGAGCCAGCTAAATTAACAACATGTTGTATGCTGACATATTTATAGATAGTACATGTTTTTTTTAAACTACCCCAGATTCAAGGAATATATTGTCACTATCTATTAAAAAAAAACAAAAACCTGTAACTTATGAGTCCCTAATGAGGCTTTTCTTCTGACAGATCAAGTAGAGTACACATAAATTCAAATAAATAGACTTTTAATTCAACAACATAGCCAAGTAAATAATAAGAAAAATTTCTGAACTGCTGACTATCAGTGTACTGTACATCAGATTCATAGACAATCTTTTGGAGAGAGAACATATGTGGCCACAAAATACATATGTGCGAGGGCACATAGTTAAAGCTCACAAAGTCAAGAAACTTGTCTTGGAAAATATGTGTATACACATGTATACTATCAATAATAATTATAAATATATGTTTTAATATGTGTTGCCAAGGTAACTCATGACCCTGTGACAAAATCCTAGAAGGGATCTCTCTTTCTCTAATGCTGCCACTTGCTCTATTTTTCACTTCCTTAAACCTACCATCAGCTTCAAATAGTCTACCTATCTTTAAAACTTCCATTTTCTATTCTCCTCTGCATGACTATTTGTAGGTATCTCCACTAAGTTGTTCCTTTCAGTACTTCTGTTATTTTTCCATGCTACTACATGCTGGTCTTTGAATGATTTGTTTCTTAAAGATCATCTATAGTACATCCTGGCTGCCATCTGTTGTTGTCAGCTTTGTATTTTTGTTTTTGTTTTTGTTTTTGGACTTAGCTGCTATAAACTTCTTTGGGACAGTGGAGAGTTTCATCTCTTCTGTCTCATAGTCCCATAGGCTAGTTTTTTCTCTTTTGTGATCAGCCATATCCTATTAAGCATCACAGGACCTCATGATGGGTTCAGCTATCATTTATACCACTATTTTTGACTCACTTCTATTCCTTAATCTCAGCCAGATATTTTAATGTGTATAACAGTTTAAATTCTTAACGTGGCCCTGGTTGCTAATCTGGCTTTATGCGAATAACCTCAACAATTTTGCTTAGTAAGACTAAAAGGATGTTGCTTTACCTTTTTATAGGCAACAAAACTTTATCTCCCTATTTAATGTATCAATTTGGCTTCATGTGTACATATTCATAAATTACAACCATCCTCTGTTACTTATAACAGATATTTTGATGTCTGCAGGTTAGTACAAAGGTTTGTAAAGTACTTTATTCACAACTAGATCATGCTCTTAATAAGTAATTAGTAAATGTCTGAGGCTAGATTTGAACTCAGGAAGATGAGTCTTCCTGACTCCAGGTCTGACACATTATAAACTGTGCAATCTATCTGCTCCATTTTTCCTAGTTAAAATTAGATGATTTTTAATCATAGAGTACTGTTAAAACATCAATCTTTTGAGTCCCATTAAAATTATATGATTTTGTGATTATTAACTCCAAACTGGCAAGAAAAACTCAACTATCCCATACTCACCATTCTTTTTCTTTATGAATTCATTCATTTCTTTTTAGCTTTCAATGTTCACTTCCATAAGATTTTGAGTTCCAAATTTTCTCCCCATCTTTCCTCTCCTCCTACACCAAGACAGCATGCAATTTGATATAGTCTCTACATATATATTCATATTGAATGTATTTTCACATTAGTCATGTTGTAAAGAAGAATTAGAACCAATGGGAGAAACCCCAAGAAAGAAGGAAAGAGAGAGAGAGAGAGAGAGAGAGAGAGAGAGAGAGAGACAGAGAGAGACAGAGAGAGAGAGAGAGGAGAGAGAACAAATAATATGCTTTGATCTGCATTCAGATTCAATAGTTCTTTTTCTGGATATGGACAGCATTTTCTATCATGAGTCCTTTGGAGTTGTCTTAGATCCTTGAATTGCTAAGAAAAGATGAGTCTATCAAAGTTAGTCAATGCATATTGTTCCTGTTACTATGTACAATGTTATCCTGGTTCTGCTCACTTCACTCAGTATCAGTTCATTCCAATCTTTCTAGGTTTTCTGAAGTCTTCCTGCTCTTGATTTCTTATAGCACAATAATATCCCACTATATTCATATACCACAACTTGTTCAGTTATCCCCCAACTGATTGGCATCCCCTCAATTTCCAATTCTTTGCCACTACAAAAAGAGCTACTATAAATATTTTTGTATCTGTGGGTCCTTTTCCCATTTGTATGATTTCTTTGGGATACAGAAGCAAAATATAAAAGCTATGTGCTTCTAATTCAAAGATATGCAATGGTTTTATTTAATAATTTGTTTTTTTACTTAAAAAATTAAAACATTGTGTTGATTTTCAAAATTTGTGAACCATTTAATTTTCCTAGTGTTAACCTCCTTCTTACTTCCAGAGAGCCATTTCTTAAAACAAAAAATCAGAACAATCAAACAGTAAACTTTCCAATAAAATTAAATAACATAATCTAAAGTTATATACAGTGTTCCATATCAATAGTCCCTTACGTCATGCAAGATGAGATGGAAGGGTCATCTCATATTTTTGCAGAGCCAGCCTTGTCAATTATGTTTAAAAAATTTTCAATATTGATAATTTATTATCATTGTTCTTTCCATTTACATTGTTATGGTAATTTTTCCCATCATTTTTTCTGCTTCTATTTAATTTCACTTTGCATTTGTCCATATATCTTTTTTCAGTCATTCGCCAA
Organism: Phascolarctos cinereus; assembly: GCF_003287225.1. Lineage (NCBI taxonomy): Eukaryota > Metazoa > Chordata > Mammalia > Diprotodontia > Phascolarctidae > Phascolarctos > Phascolarctos cinereus. The sequence goes on along the minus strand of NW_027555847.1, from coordinate 70,896,721 downwards.
TTGATGGGTGTTACCTCAACTCCCAATTTTTGCTACAGCAAAAAGGTGCTATACATATTTTTGTACAAATAAGTTACTTTCCGTTTTTTTTTAATTTCTTTGTGATATAGCTTAGTAGTGATATTGTTGTGGTCACACTATATGCACACTTTTATATTTCTTTTGGCAAATTTCCAAAAAGCACTTAAGAATCATCAAATAAGTTCACAATTCTATCAACAGTGTTTTAGTGTTCCAATTTTCCCACAAACCTTTCAGTATTTGTTATTTTCCTTCACAGTCATATTAGCCAATCTGATATTGATATGGTCATACCTCAGAGTTGTTTTAATTTGCATTTCTCTAATAGTGATTCAGAGCATTTTTCATATGATTATAGATAGCTTTGATTTCTTCATCTGAATACTCCCTCTTTAGATCCTTTGACCATTACCTACTTGTGAATGACTTGAATTCTTATAAATTTGACTTATTCTCTATATAGTTTAGGAATGAAGACTTTATCAGAAAAATTGGCTACGAAAACTTTTCCCCAGGTTTTTGTTTTCCTTCTAATCTTGAGTGCATTGTTTTTGCATAATTTTTTTAATTTAATGTAATCAAAATTATCAATTTTTGCATTTCATAATGTTCTATATCTCTTGTTTCATTTTATTTCTCCATAGATCTGACAGTTAAACTATTCTTTTCTCTCCAAATTTGCTTATGGTATCATCCCTTATGTCTAAATCATATACTCATTTAAACATTATCTTAGTATAGGGTGTGAGATGCTGGTCTATGTCTCCAATTTACCCAGCAGGCTTTTTTTTTCAAAATTTGAATTCTTATCACAGAAGTGGGAGTCATTGGGTTTATCAAATAGTAGATTATTATTGTCACTGACTACTGTGAATTGTGTTCCTAACCTATTCCACTGATCCACCACTCTGTTTCTTAACCAGTACCAAACAATTTTGATGATTGCCATTTTATAATATAGTTTACAATATAGTCTGGTATGGCTAGGCCACCTTCTTTTGTTTTTTTATCATTAATTCACTTGATATTCTGGACCTTTTGTTCTTCCAGATGAATGTTATTTTTTTTTGTTCTATAAAATATTTGTTGTAGTTTAATTGGTATGTCACTGAATAAGTAATTTAATTTAGGTAGAATTGTCATTTTTATTATATTAGTTCAGCCTACCCATGAGCAACTGATATTTTTCCAGTTGTTTAGATCTGATTTTATTTGTGTGAAAAGTGTTTTGTAATTGTGTTCATATAGTTCCTGGGTTTGTTTTCGCAGTCATATGATTTCTCTTAGTTTTGTAGTTGATATGGTCAATTATGACAATAGTTTTCCTAATATTGAACCAGCTCTGCATTCCTAGTGTAAATCTCATGTGGTCATGGTGTATTATCCTGGTGATAAATTGTTGTAATCTCTTTTCTAATAATTTATTTATAATTTTTGCATCTATATTCATTAGGGAAATTGGTCTAAAATGTTTGTTCTCTGTTTTGGCTCTTTTCAGTTTAGTTATCAGCACCACATTTGCCTAATAAAAAGAATTTGTTAAAACTGCTCCTTCACGTATTTTTCCAAATAGTTTATATGGTATTGAAATTAATTGCTCTTTAAATGTTTGGTACAATTCACTTGTCAATCCATCCAGCCATGGAAATATTTTCTTAGGGAGTTCATTGATGGCTTGCTCAATTTCTTTTTCTGAAATGGGGTTAAGTATTTTTATTTCCTTTTCTATTAATCTAAGCAATTTATATTTTTGCAAACATTCATCTATTTGACTTAGTTTGTCAGATTTATTAGCATACAGTTGGGCAAAATTGTTCCTAATTATTGTTTTAATTTTCTCTTCATTGGCAGTAGGATTACACTTTTTGGGGGGACCTTTTTATTTAAATAGCATTTTATTTTTCCCCAATTAAATAGTAAGAAAAAAATTTAGCATCAATTTTGAAAAAATTTGAGTTTTAAAATTTTCTTTCTCCCTCTCTCCTCTCTCCTTTTCTAAAAAATGGTAGGCAGTTTGATACAGTCTATCCATGTGCTATCATGTAAAACATATTTTTACATTCATTATAGTTGTAGAAGAAGAAACATCAGAAGGAAATAAAATAATGAGAAAGAATAAAGTAAGTAAAGAAATATGCTTTGATGTGCATCCTGACTCCATCAGTTCTTTATCTGGTTATGGATAGCATTTTCTTTTGTGGGTATTTTTTAGTTGTCTTAGTTAATTGCATTGCTGTGAAAAGCTGAATAATTTGTAACTGAAAATCCCACACTATTGCTGATATTATGTACAATGTTTTCCTGTCGTTGCATCCACTTTGTACAAATCTTACCAGGGTTGTTTTTTTCTTTTTCTTTTTTTCTGAAATCTGCCTCTTCAACATTTTTTATTGCACTATAGTATTCCATTATACTTATATCCCCCAGCTTATTCAGTCATTCTCCAATTCATGGGCATGTCCTCAATTTCAATATTTTGCCACCATGAAAAGGGCTGCTATAAATATTTTTGCACATGTAGGTTATTTTCCCCTTTTTATGATCTCTTTGGGATACAGACCTTGTTGTGGTATTGCTGGGTTAAAGGATGTGCACAGTTTGGTTGCCCTTTGGGCATGGTTCCAAATTGCCCTCCAGAGTGGTTAGTTCACAAATCCACCAACAATACATTAGTATTCCAATTTTCCCATACCTTCTCCAACTTTTATCATTTTCCCTTTTCTGTCATATTAGCCAACCTGATTGGAGTGAGATGGTACCAAAAAATTGTTTTAATTTGTGTTTCTCTAACAAAAAGGAATTTAAAGCACTTGCTCATATGTCTATAGATATCTTTGATTTCTTCATCTGAAAACTGCTTTTTCATATCCTTTGAGCACTTATCAATTGGAATGACTTGTATTCTTAAAATTTGACTCAGTTCTCTATATATTTGAGAAACACAGCCTTTATCAGAGACACTTACTGTAAAGATTGTTTCCCAGCTTTCTGCTTTCCAGCATAGTGCTGGACTGTTCTCCCCTTTCACCCAAGTGAGACAGACCTTTCCTGAAGTCCTAACTTATCTTAAGCTGGAAAATTATTTCACTACATCTTTTTGTAGATTCTGTCACTCCAGAATCTGTTTAGAGGCTTGATTTAACATTGTTTCTGAGGTAAATTGAGGAAAGCTTAGACAACTTCTTGGCTTATTTCTGCCATCTTGGCTCTGCTGCTAACATGCCCCCCCCTTCTTATCCTCTTTTCTTCCTACTTCCCTGTAGAGTAAGATACATTTTAATTTTTATACCTAACAGAATGTGTATGCCATTTTGTTTCTGAGTTAATTCTGATGAAAATAAAGTTCAAACATTTTCTACAACTTCCCCCTCCCATTTACTCATTTCTTCTAAGTACTTTTTTGCATCTCATTTTTGTAAGATAATTTATACCATTCTATCACTCTGTTCCCCTTCCTCCCTTGCATCTCTCTTTCTTACTGTTGATTCAATTTTTAGATATCTGCTGATATAGCAATCCTTCTTTACCACCTTCTGATTTCATTTTTTTCATATCATCCTATCATAGTCAACTCACACCTGTGTCTTCTATCTATGTCCTATCCTAATAATAAGAAAGTTCTTAAGAGGTACACATGTCATCTTCCAATGTAGGAGTATAAATAATTTAATCTTATTGATTTATTTATGATTTGTCTTTCCTGTTATCCTTTTTGTGCTTCCCTTGTGTCTTGTATTTTAAATTCAAATTTTCTATTCAGCTCTGGTCTTTTCATCAAGAGTTCTTGAAAGTCCTTTATTTTATTAAATGTCCATTTTCCTCCTGAAGATTGACACTCAATTCTTGGTTGTAATCTTAGCTTCTTTGCCTCTAGAATATTATATCCCAAGTCATCAGATGCTTTAATGTAGAAATTTCTAAATCTTGTGTTATTCTGACTGTGGCTCGATGATATTTGAATTGTTTCTTTCTGGTTTTTTGTAACATTTCCTATTTACAGAATTCACATCTTCTAAAGGACATATAGGAGGAAGTAAGAACATGCACAAATATATAGAGGTTTTTATAGTTCTGGAGAAATGTGAAGAAATGAAATATTTCAACACTGTTTAAATTTGAGTTCTCATTGTTTTACAAGAGTTTTGTAGACTGCGTCACTGAGCTGGGATTTGTATTGGTAAGAACACATTCAATAAGATGGGATCACAAAACTTATGTGACTGAGTTTCAGAGAGGTTAAAAACTACAGAGTTTATGACTTCCTTATTGCAGATATACCCTTCTATCCACCATACTATGCTGCCCCTTCTAATTGTAGGTACCTTACAAAGGTTTAATTAAAGGAAATATTATAACCCCTCTCACATCTTCTATGCAGGAAATCATAGAACAATCCTTCCTGCTTTTGACTGGGGAAAAATATCTTACAAATAAACACCACTATTTTCTTGCCAAGCAATAAAAGATTTTGTTGAGCAAGTATTTGAAACTAATAAAAATAAATTTAATGCTTTTTTTTAAATTAAAAAATAACTATGCACACGTACAAATTTAAGGTTTGGCTAGATAACAGCTTCTCTGAATAAAATTTTAGTTTCAACAAAAGTTATCCAAGAAATCTAATTTGATGCTAGGTTTCATTAAAAGAGACTTAGTGTCTAACACCAAGGAGGGTAAAGTTTTGATGTGCTTTGCCTGGGTCAGACTTCATCTGGAGAACTCTGTTCATTTGAGGGGCACAATATTTTAGTAAGGATATAGATAGTCCCAATAGAGTCCAAAGGAGGACAGCCAGTGTGAATATCCTTGGGTTATTTAAGTGAAGACTATTGATCTTTTAGCCTAAATTAGAAAATTGTTGGATATAGTCTAGGATCATGGACATCGATGGAAGTATTTCAGACTTTATGTAGTCCAATTTTTCTAATTTTACAGATAAGAAAATTATAAGTCCATGCAATTAAGTGACCTTCCACAAGGTTATATAAAGGGTTACTTGAACAAAATGGTGCCTGGAAAGACTTGTATGGACTGATTCTGAGTGAAATGAGCAGAAGCAGGACAATGTTTTACACAGTAACAGCCATGTTGTGCAATGTCTAACTTTGATAGACTTAGGCCTTCTCAACAATGCAAGGATCTAAGACATCTTCAAAAGTCTCATAATGGAAAATACTATCCACATCCAAAGAAAGAACCATGGAGTTTGAATGCAGATCAAAGCATACTATTTGCTCTTGTTTTTCCCCTCAGCTTTGTTTTGTTTCCTCTTTCTTGTGGCTCCTTATATTGCTTCTAATTCTTCCTTACAACATAACTAAGGTGAAAATATGTTTAATAAGAATGTATATAAATAGCCTATATCAGATTGTGGTCCATCTTGGGGACAGAGGTGGAGTGAGAGGGGAGAAAATTATAAAACTCAAAGGCTTATGGAAGTGATTGTTTCTAAATTAAAATAAATTAACAAAAATTTTAAAAAGAACAAAAGGTTATATTTGATCCCTCATCCTCTGACATGTTATCTGTCTTTAAGTTTTGGAAGGGTTGTCATATGGAAAAGAAATTATACCTGCTCTTCTTGATTTCAGAGAACAAAACTGGGAGTAATCGATGAGAATTTACAAAGGGAAAAATGTTTGCCTGACATGAAGAATTACTCGTTAACAAATAGAGATAACAAGAAGTGGGATGAGCTGGTATTAGATTTTGTACTACTGAGTCTTCAAGCAAAGGCTGAATAGAACTTGTCTGGCTTTCTATAGAAGTTATTTTAGTTTAATGGACTAGATGGTATATGAAATCTCTTCAAAACTGGAATACTGTAATAATGATTAGAAAGTGCTTGACTAATAATAATTTTGTGAATCATTTAGTGCATGAGAAAATATTCCTTTTGTAGATAAGGAAACTGACTCATAGAGCTGTGAAGTGATTTATCCAAGGACAAAACATTTAGGTTATTTCTGTTTGTTTTGTCTTTCCAGAGACTTCTTCCATTATATTCAGCTTAGACGCTGCTTCAAATCCTTTTGAAAGTCGGAGGGAGTATAAATCGTAAGTAAATACATCAACTTGATTTCCACTCTTGTCAGCATTTACCAACATTTTACCAGGCAGTTCTATTATGAGTCAGACAAAGAAATGGCTTAGTGAATTATTTTGCTTAAGTCAAAGCAAATACTCAATACTGACTGCATTGGATATCCTTTAGGGCCTTTGAATTAACTAAATTTTGCAAAAATGAAACAAACAGCAACACCAAGAACAATGAAAAAAAATCTCAAACAGGCCATGTGTGTGTGTGTGTGTGTGTGTGTGTGTGTACTTGTAAATGCACATGGATTTTAAATAGATAAACTCTAACTTGAGGATCCTTTTCTGAAACGATTTTCTTCTTTACCACTAAAAGAGTAATGTTATTTGCTTTTCCTTTTGTTTTTTAATAGTAAATATATTCAAGAAAGCTTAATGTTTATTGTAAACAATAAGAAAAAATACCAATCTAATAGGTCATAAAGAAATAAGTAAATTGTTCTGTGGCCTGTGTCTGAAGGGTTAGATTATTGCTGAGAACTGTGTGCATACCACAATGTGCAAACTTTATTTTTGATTCTGCTCAAAGTGCATTAAGTACAGGTCAAGGGCAAGGCCTGTTTATAATTTGCATCAAAAAGTGAAAGCTATTGAAACTTGCAGGCTCCCAGAGAGGAAGTTAAGTATGAAGCTTCTGACAAGATAATTTCTTTCCTGATTGTGTTTGACAGGTGATATATGTTAAGAGAAAGTTCAAGAAATATTTGAGAAGCATACTTGTTAGCCACATTGAAACCCTATAACTCAATGCTAGGCAATGCAAACAATGTGAGTATAGGGAAAGTGTTATCCATGCCTAGAGAATTGGGTGTTGCTTGAAAAAGTGATTGAGAGAATATATTTATTAAACCAAAATAGTTGTATTAATGCCAAAATTCAGAAGCTTTGGGTAATGAAAATGAAGTACTTCCTTCTTTAAAATAGTTTCCATGCAAACAAAGCAACTTGTTCAGCTATTCCCCAATTGATGGGCATCCTCTCAGTTTCCAATATTTTGCCACCACAAAAAGGGCTGCTATAAATATTTTTGCACATGTAGGTTCTTTTCCTTTTCTAAGTTGTCTTTGGTATTTGTGGGTTGAGAAATCTGGAAACTGCCACAGTTGCTGGTGATTCATTCCTCTGAGGCCTGCTCCAGGTTTGCTGAGGCCTATTTTGCCCAAGCCAAACTGCATTCCTCTCCCAGCCGGGCATGATAGACCTTTCTAATCAACCCATCCAGGGTGTCTTGGGATGGAAATTTGTTTCGTTCTGTCTTTTTATGAGTTCTGCTGCTCTAGAATTTGTTTAGAGTCATTTTTACAGGTATTTAGAGGGGTTTGGGGGAGAGCTCAAGCAAGCTACTGCTTTCACTCTGCCATCTTGGCTCTGCCCCCCCCATTAGTCTCTTTTCAAACTGTTATTTTCTTCAGATTTTTTTGGGTCTCCTTTAGCAAGCTGTTGACTCACTTTTCATGATTTTCTTGCATCACTCTCATTTCTCTTCCCAAGTTTCCCTCTGCTTCTCTTACTTTATTTTCAAAATCCTTTTTGAAATTGGCCTGAGACCAGTTTCTATTTTTCTTGGAGGCACTGGATGTATTAGCTTTGACTTAATTGTCTGCTGGTTGTGTTTTGATCTTCTTTATCATCAAAGTAAGATTCTATATTCTGAGTTTTTTCCCCCAAACTGTTTGCCCATGTTCTCAGACAATTACTTGACTTTTTAACTCTTTGTTAAGGTAGGGCTCTGCTTCTATTGTGGTGGGTGTACTGTGCTAAGCTTCAGGAGTTTTGTGCAGCTGTTTTCAGAGATACCTCTAGGTAAATGCAAATTTTCAGTTCTTCCGAGGTGGTATTCTCAAAGGAGAGGTGTTTAGTCCTTTCCTGGACTGTCCTCTAGTCTATGAGTGACCACAAGTACTCTTTTCTGCCTTGGAACTGTGAGGAGGATTCTCTCTCCTCTGCCATTATCTGTGTGATACCAGTGCTTTTCCTTGCTCCAGAACTGTAACCCACAACCAAGCACAGGCAAGGCAAGAGAATCCTGGCTCTGTGCCAGCAAAGAGATTCCTGCAATCCCCCTCTGATCAGCCATTTGATCCCCCTACCATCTGTGGATTGAGAATTCCAGAAGCAGCTTCTGTGGCCACTGCTATGGGGCTTCACAAGGGCCAGGACTGGATTGCACTCCTCTCTCACCCAAATCAGACAGATCTTTCCCAGTGACCTCTTAAGTTATCTTTGGCATTTGTGGGTTCAGAAGTCTGGAAACCACCATAGATACTCATGATTCAGCCCCCTGAGGCCTACTCTGGCTTTTCTGGGGCCTGTCTTTGCCTGCACAGCCCAAGCTGAACTATGCTCCTTTGCCAGCCCTGTGGAACAACCTTTCCTAACAACCATCAAGTTTGTCTCAGGCTGGAAATTTGTTTCACTCTGTCTTTTTGTGGATTCTGCTGCTCTAGAAGTTGTTTAGAGCCATTTTTCCAGGTATTTGGAGGGGTTTGGGGGAGAGCTCAAGAAAGTCACTGCTTTTATTCTGCCATCTCATCTCTGGCCCCACCCCACTAGTTTCAAGGCTATTGCTTTTAGATGAAAATTTTGCTACAGCTCTGCCCTCAAAATTCATGTGAGATATTCATCTGCTTGAAAGTGAACTTATGATAATGAATTGGTTTTTCTACTGATAGTGAAAATGTTAAAAGTGAAGATTCATGATGGAAAATGCAATCCACATCCAAAGAAAGATCAAAGTATAATATTTTCACTTTTTTATTTCTCATGGTTTTTCCCTTCTTTTCTGTTTCTTCTTTCACAACATGACTAATGTGGAAATATGACTAATATGATTATACATGTATAACCTATATCAGATTGCATGCCCTCTTGGGGAGGGGGAGGAAAGGGAGCGAGGGGTGAAAATCGGGACTCAAAATCTTACAAAAGTGAATATTGAAAACTATCTTTACATGTAATTGAAAAAAAATAGTATTAAGTTGGAAAAAAAGACATGGAAAGGAAACAATATTTAGATTGGAACAAACCTGTGACATATTTGGTATGGAGGGATAAGATGACAAAATGAATCATTATCACTAAATCAGCAGGGTAAATTTAACATGTAACAAGTAACTGAAAATATATAATAGGCATTTAAATGCCTACCATTAAGTTCAAAAAGAACAACATTAAAATATTGAATTTGCTTTTTTGCCATTTTGAAAATCTCTCACAAACTCTGTTCTGGTTTTTGATGTCTAGAAAACTAAAAATATGATGCATTTATTTTCTATATTTTTAATCTCTTACACATTTTAAATAGTTTAAAATAAATATAGCACTGGCTTAAGTGCTAGAGATACAAAGAAAAGTGAAAGCTAGCTCTCTGCTCTCAAGAAACTCAGTCTTATGAGAGAGACAAATTACAAACAATTATGCACAAACAAGACATCATTTATCTATCTATTGATCTATTGATCTATCTGTATCTATATCATAACAGCATCTAGATGGCAGAGTGAACAGAGCACCTAGCTTGGAGTCAGGAAGACTCCTCTTCCTGAGTTCAAATCTGACTTCAGACACTTACTAGCTGTGTGACCCTGGGCAAGTCACTTGACCTTGTTCCCCCCATTTCCTCCTCTGCAACATCAACTGGAGAGGGAAATGGCAAACCATGTCAGTATCTTTGCCAAGAAAATCCCAAATGGGGTCACAGAGTCAGACATGACTAAAAATGACTGAACAATAAAAGTATATGATAAATTAGAGATAATCATCAGGAGGAAGGTATTATCATTAATGAGATTTAGGAAAAGCTTTTAGTAGAATGTATAATTTTAACTGTGACTTGAAGTAATCCAGGAGATCGAGATGAACAGGGAGAACAATCATGGGGAACAATCAGTGAAAATTTCTGCATTCAAGGGAAAGAGTATGTTATTTGAGGAAACATCAAGGACACTGGATCAAAGAAATGTGGAGTAAGAGAGGGGTATAAGGCATAAAAGGGGAGGTATTATATAGAGTGGTAGGTTAAAAAGGACTTTTACTGCCAAATAAAATTTTATTGACATTATGCTTCCTCTTGATATTAATTTTTTGTTTCCCTCCTCCTCCACTACCACCACCTCTGGGTGTGTGTGTGGGGTAAAACAACAACAACAATAAAAAAAAAATACCCTCAAGGTTAACCCGTTACCTGTGTTGTGAAGAAGAGGGCAGATCACATCAAAGTAAGGAAATAACGAACCAGATGGGGCACAGCCATGATTCTATGTATACAGAGATAGATATATTCATGTTAGAGGCAATGGAAAAGAACACTATTTGAGAAATGAGGCCTTTATCAGAGAACCTTCCTGTAATTTTTATCATATTACTTCATTGTCTATGGTGCCTTTAAGCCAGATGTAGTTACCCTGCTTGTCATTGTGATTAGGTCAATTTTTGTTTTTCGCTTTGTCTGAGATAATGATTTCTTCCACTGCTTTTTTTTTTTTTACTTCAGCTGAAGCTTATTAGAGTCTTCTCTAGACCTTTAAGTCGGTATGTATCTTTCTGTTTCAAGTGTAATTCTCATAAACATATTGTTGGATTCTGTTTTCTAATCCATTCTGCTGCTTCCATTTCATGAGTGAGTTCATGACATTCACATTAACAGCTATAATGACTAATTGTATTCCCCCTATCCCATTTTCTACTTTTTTCTTTTTCTCTTTTTGTTCATTCCCTCCTCAAAAGTCTACTTTACTTCTATACTCTGTGTCCCTTAATTCTGCCTTCCTTTTTATTATCCTTTCCCTTTTTCTTATACTTTTCCCCTCTTATTTCTTTATTGGGTTATTGAAATTCTATACACATCTGAGTGTGTGTGTGTGTGTGTGCATGTGTGTATACACTCTTTCTTTGACCGTGTCTTTCAGGTAGCCTAATAATTCTTAAATTATCTCACCTCAATGTATCTTACAGGTGAGTTGTTTTTCTAATGAGATAATTCCCGTTTTCTTCTATTTTTGTATTCCTTTAATGCAATTTTTTTTTCCTTGATGTGTTGTAGGGTCACTAACTTCTAATTGGCCAATTCTAATTTTTTAAGAATTATTTTCTATAGTTAGCTTTTGAACCTCCCTTCCCCCCTGCCCCAATTTGGCCTATTCTTTTAAAGGAGTTCTTTTCTTTAGTGAATTTTTGAGCCTCTCTTATGAAGTTGTTAATTCTTTTTCCATAGCTTTCTTACATTACTCCATTCACCCCCTCCCATTTTCTTTTAAACCCTTATCACGTTCTTTAATTCTTCCAAGGAATTCTTTTTGAGTTTATTAGGATTTTTCATTGAGGCTTAGCTTGTAGGTGTTTTCACTTTATTCTCTTTCTCTGGGTTTATGTCTTGGTCTTCTCTGACACCAACATAGCTTTTTATGAAAAAGTTCTTTTTTCGGTTTGCTCAGTCTCTCAGTCTTGACTTTAAACTTTTTGTTTAAGTTGAGCTTTTCTCACCTGGTATTTAGGAAGCACTGTCCTAACCTTCAGGCTTTTTTTGCTGCTCTTTTCAGAGCTAGTTATGGGGTTTATAATGTTTTTGGTACTTACAAGGTGCTGTGATCTCAAAAGAGGTATTATCACTGCTTTCTTCATCTGTGCTCTGCTTTTTATCCAGGAAGCATCCCTGCTCTGCAGCAGCCACAAGCACTAGTGTTCCTCTTTGCCATGGAATTATGAGCACATCCTTGTTTCCACTGCTACTGCAGTGCTCCTCTTGACCTTTGAACTATAACCAGGACTCCTGCTCCCTTATGGCTAACCACAAGCATCTATACTGGAACTGCTACCCAGAACTGCATATGGACATAGAGTTGCTAATCAGTGGCAGGTGCTCCCAGAGCCACCAAGCAGTATCTTATAATCTCTTTCTTACCAGTTGTTGGCCCACTGACTAGCTCTAGGTTGAAAGATCCCTAAGCTGCTGCTATTGCAGCTGTTGCTGTCTATGCATGCAGGCCCACTGCACAGGCCACCATGCCACCTTCTGTGGAACTCCTAAGTTTTCTCGAGCTGGAAAAAATATCCTACCCTGACCTTTTGTTGGCACTGCTGCTCCAAAATTTCATTCCAGGAATTATTTTAAAATTGCTTATAGGGGAACATTGAGAGAGTTCAAAGGGGTTGCTGCCTCTTATCTGCCTTCTTGGCTCTGCCCTCACACTCATAAATTAAAAAAATCAAAAGGAAATGTTTATAAAATTAAATATCAACCACTTATACTACATAAACCTTACTCCCTTCAATCTTATACATGTTAGATTAACACATCACTTTCATGATCAATTATATTTTTGAGTATTACCTGTAGTGATTTACATTATAACTCCAGTATATTTTAGAGATTTTTTTTGTGAGTTTCCCTTGTTTATGTTTTCATTATCTGTGGTCTACTAGGTGGCAAGTCTTTAAGGCTGATCTTCCAATAACATGCTAGAAGCCTTTTCCATTTACAAGACACATCAGAGTTTATATTCTATTGTTTTATCTTTTGAGAATCCAGGCTGAGTCATCAAGGTAGAATGTAGACTACTATGTCCCAATCAGAAAACATCTGGAATATTGTGTTCAATTCTGGAAACCACAATTTAGCAAGTACGTTGATATATAGGGCATCGTCTTAGATCAACAAGGTTAATGGTCCCAAGTTTGTGCAACCTAAAGGATAGTGGAAATGCTTAAGATTCTTTAGTCTGAGGAAATGAAGATTCGGGATAGAAAACTGTCTTTAAGTGCTTGAAGGATTGTCAAAAATTTGAGTTTAATTTCTCAGTCTAATATTTTCTCAGTGTTTCTTCAAAAGTAAAAGTGTTTTGGTTTTGTTTTTTACATTTTTCTCAGTGGTTCTTGAAAAATTTGCTTTTGCTCCTAATACCCATTGCTTCTTTCTTCAATCATCCTGGAGCACTAGTCTAGTCTAAAAGATTATGGCCCTTCACAAAATAGAATCCTTTATGCATTGACTCATTATCCTTATGAAAACCAGAACAAATCTCTCTTGATTAACATCAACCATATTTGTTCCCTCCTCAATTATAATGAAAGCTTCATACTTATTATGCAATTCTGGAAAATCACTTATCTACCCTAGGCAACTCTGCAGTGGCAGAAAAGACATTGTAAGAAAAGAAAATAGAAGGAAAAAGTCCTTGAGGGCAGAGAATAACTCCGTTTTCATATTTGTATTTCAAAAGATTAAAATACTGTCTGTAAAATTGTCTTTTTAGTATATATTTAATTCATTCTTTCCTACCTTACTACCTAGGGTTCCACAATTTATTTCATACTTTTCTTGTTCCTTTCACAGGTAAATATTTGAAAAATGTTTACATTTTATAAACATACAGATAACCTAAAAGGCTAAATGTTATAGTTATTATGTAGTCTTTTAAGGTCTGCAAAACTCTTTAGATGTTGTCTCATTAAATTTCACAACAATACTGAGAGATACGTGCTGTTATTATTTCCATTTTATAGATGAGGAAAATAAGGTTACTTACAAATGGGGAAAAGCCTACTTACCATACTATTTGAAAAGTTAGGTCACAGATTCAATACTAGTACTTTCTAGACATCTATATTCCTTTGATAATGCATTTTGTTAGAGCATAAAACTGATAGTAAGGCTCTCATCTATCAACTTGTGTCATTACTTATAATGCGGGGCTCAGTAATAAAATATATTAGCTCTAGACCCTCAAGATGACATCAGAGGTAAGTACTTTCAGTAGAAAGTTGGTATTGGCTGATTCTTATGCACAGAACACAACATATTGCTTCCCTTTTAAAATTATTTTTCAATGTTTTTTATTAATTTATTATGTCAATTCTCTAGAATAGTAAAACACTTGATGTGTTTCATGAGAAATGTTTGTGATAAAATCAATCAGCTCTTTTCCACCTGCCTTCCTGAAAATGTTTCCATAATTCATTTTGTTTTTCACTTTTACTCTCCAATGTATATAGCTGAAGCTTTTGCTGAGTATGCTGAGACAAGAGTTAATCAATCATTTAAATACATTTTCATTGTCATACTTATCCAGAATGAATATCCAACATGCTCACTAATTAAGATCATGACAATTTGACACCATTGATTAGGCTTGTTTTTTTTTTTTAATTTCAAACTGCTCTGCAGCAACACACTAGATTAAAATACAGTCCCAGAGCTAAAGCTAGGAAAAATGTGAAGAAGTTGAAATGTTTTATTTTGCCCATACTCCCTCCAACTCATATTATTCTTTATCCTCTTCTGTTGAAGACATCCAATGTTCTAATTTTTTTCAAGATTCATTTATATAGAAGTTGCAAAGTACTTTCCTTACAATATCTCCTTGAGGTAAAGGGGAGTGGAAAGTGAACCAGCCTTGAAGTCAGGAAAACATGAATACAAGTCAAACCTTTTATATACATACTGTGTGACCTTGGGAGAATTGTGCAATATTTCAATGTTATAAACAACTCCTTAAGACTATAAGTTGTCAAGATTGCATTGCAATTTGCATTGGTATAGGGAGTGACTTCAATTGAGAGTTCACCATAAAAAAAAGAAATCATAATCCTGGTCTCTCACCCTAGGCCTCAGTGGATCCCTTTTTTAATGATGGGGAAAACATGAGCTAACTGATTTACTAAAGGTGACAAGACTATTTCATGGAAAAACAGAGAGTAGATTCCAGGGCCTTTTGACTCTATTTCCTGTATCCTTTCCTTTGAGCCTTATTTTCACAGGATCCCTCCTACTAAATATCTGATCCAATTTATTCAAACAAAGGTATTAAGGACACTTCCTCCATTTTATCCCTATGCCTCATCTACCTTACCAATCCTCAATATGACCTACTCCCTAGATCTCAATGTGCAAAGCATAATGCTGCCATGCCTGCTCCCGCATTTGACAATGGCTGCTGCTATCTAAGATCTTTTCATAATTGAATGCCTGATCAGGGCAAGCTGTCAATCATCACCCCCTCATCCCCAAATAAATTTACCCCAGTCACTAAGACTGCTAATTATGATTCTGATTATCTGATAAAAGCAGCCCTAATAGATTATTATATTCAGAAAAAAAATATCAGTGAGGTATAGTGGAATGAAAATGCAAGATTTGAATAACAGGAATTCAATTTACATTATACATTTGCTTCTTAATCTTGGTTGACTCTAGATTTCTTTTTTTTTAAATAAGGGATTTAAGTATGTGACCTTTAGGGATCTTTCAATTCTAAAACCAAGAAGTGTTAAAGGGTTTTACAGAAGAGGATGATCAAGGAGAAAAGTCTTCAAGAATTAGAAATGGTTTAGAAAAAACCTTAGAATTTGGAATTATAAAAAAGAGGTAAGGTATTTCAGGTACAGGAAATGACATAGGCAAAAATGGCACCTGGTTGAGTGTGAGGATAGTAACCTGACTAGAGCTGAAGCAGTATGTGAAGAGGAATGGGAAATGGAGATGGATGGACCAGCTTATAGATAGATTCAAGTGCTGGGCAATGAAGTTTGCACTCCAAGCATTTGAAAAAGAGAACCTTTGAAAGATGTCAAGTAGGGCAGCAAAAACCTATGATTAAGGCACCCTGGTACACTGGCAAAATTAATGGATTTTGAGTCAAATGATCTAAGCTCAATACTTTGATGTTCCACATTTAATCTTTATGACTATATAGGCATCACTAAAGTTTTCTGGGCTTCAGTTTCCTCATCACTAAAATGATGATCTTGTATAAGATGGTCCCTAAGATCTTTACAAACTATGCATCTATTATCTTATAATCATTTCAAGGTTGAATTTTCCATGATTCTAGGAAAAGAATATATCTTTTTCGGCTTTGTGTCCCTAGCTTCCAGCATGGTGCCTGGAACATGGTCAGTACTTAATAAATGGCTGTTAAATTGAATTGAACCTAAAATTGTGATAAGGATGGGAGGGAGAGATTTCAGAGATAACTGCCAGGCAGAATTTATTGCAGTAATAAATTATATGAGATGATGAGAACCAAGCTTAATATGATGGTATTAGAAATAGAAGAATAGAATTACAAATAGAGAAATAGAGAAATAGACAGAGATATGAGATAAACTATACATGAGAGAGATAGCATGTCATTGTATAGGTGGATTTACAATTAGATTACTTTGGGGTGTAGGCCATGATCTCTCACTAACAATGCTTTGTAAGTCACCTAACCATTCTAAAATGTGTAATTTTCTTCTATGAAATAGTGGTTGAGAAGAAGTGGATGGACTAGTTGATATGTACAATCTCCTGATGATTGACTACATATAAGGAATAGGGGGAGGGAAAAATCACTCAATAATCTTTCATTTATGAGACTAAGATAATGATGATATCATTGAGAATAATAGTAGTAAAATGTTGGAGAGAGTTCAGCCTTATTTCATCCATGTAGATCATATAAAAATTAGTTTATAATGCAAACTTTCAGATGTCCCTAAAGATCTGAGAAGTTAAGAAGCATCACCAGGATCACAAACACAGTTTGTGTGAGAGATCAATCTTGAATGCAGGTATTTCTTATGTTAAGGGGTTGGGGTGTGGTCTCTATCCACTATGGCATACAGCCTCTGAAAAGTAAATCAATTAAATCACAATGAGAGGTTGAGACTGCAAATTGCTCAGAGTAGAGGTAATAAAAAATTGAGATGAAGGTAATGGTGGATGAGAGAAGTAGTACATATAGAGAGAACAGAGTAATATCCTTAATGATACTCAATTTAAAAAAGGAAAAAAGAATCAGTCCTGTTGGAAAAATATAATCTTATGGCACACGGGTATAGAGGAAGTTTCCTTGGAATTCCTGAAATCACATCATATAAATGAACTACTCTTTTTTTTAACCAGCTTCAAATAGCTACATGGCTCTGTTAAAAGCAAATACCCAAAATTTCACTTTTCTTTTCTTCTTTTGATCAGCAGTTACAAAAGGAATGAAGTTGTTTTCAGAATAATTCCATTTAAATTACTACAAACAAAAATGATTTCAAATAAGATTTTTTCAAATTGTTCATATTTGCATATATCCAATCCACCAAATATTATTCAGTACCTACATTTAAAAAGATATTTATTTTTTTCTTCTTATTTAAGCCAGCATGGATTCATAAATAAGTAGCTATGTGAAATGGTCTACTTAGCTTTCAGCAAAATGTTTGCAAAATTTTTTCATGATATATTTGTGGATAAGATAGAATGATGTAGCATAGATGAAAACACAACATTCTCATTAACATTTTTTGTCAATAACTTGTAGGGGATGCCTATCAAATTTGTAGATGACATGAAGCTGGGAAGGATAGTTTACAAACTGGATGACAAAATGTATTAAAAAAAAAACCTTGAAAAGCAGGAACAATGTGTTGATATTAAGATCTGATATAATGATGAAAAATGTCTCACAAAATTTTTAAGCATTTATATGGTACTGAATGGAGATGACATGATTAGTGTCACATTTAGAAAGCTCTATAGTCAGATGACAATCTTGAGTAAGGTTTTATTCATGCTTCCTGTCTCTGAAATGGAAAATTAAACTCACAACATGGGGAAAAGTCAAATTTTTTTTATGACATGAGACTTTTTATGGGATGATTCCACAATAGAATTTCGAATCCCATATCAAAATTTTGGGTCACATTACCTCTTTGGTTTATAACGTGCTGATTGATTGTGGTATAACAATTTCTCTTCTTCCCTCTTTTCACAGCAGAATTACTCTTATAACTCATTAAGGCTAATGATTACAACACCATCCTTAATTCCATTTTTTCCTACTGCCTTCATATATTTGCTTCAGCAATCATCCTGTCCGTATTATCCAGCTAGGAAGTTAGGAGATATAACGGGGTAAAGTAAATAACTTATAGTCATGAAGACAGGAGTTTGAATCCTGCATCAACTACTTCCTAGCTGTGTGAAACTGGGCCAGAAACAATCTCTTTTAGCATCAGTTAACTAATATGTCAAATTCAAATAATAACAAGCACCTACTTCACAGGGTTGCCATCTAGATCAAATTAGATGAAATATGCAAATTTTTGGAACCCTGTAAGTACTATATAATTATTAGGTAGTGCATTAATGCATCTTCAAAGTCTCCTTTGCCAATGTCTTTTGCATTCTACAAACAAACATGATCAGTATTCTGAAATGTCAAAAAAAATATAAATCTAAATAAAGCAAAGAGCTTCTTTTTTGTTGTTTTTTTTTTCTGCCCTCTCCAGATGCTATAGTTACTCTCTTTTCCATATCACTATTAAATATTCTTTAAAAATTATCTAGGCTCAATGCCTCTGATTCCTCATAACTCATGTATTCAACATCCTATGATTTGGTTTCTGCTGTCATCACTCTGATGAAACTACTCTTTCAAAATCCTCAACTACCCCTTAATCATAAATATGATGATCTTTTCCAGTCCTCATCTTTCTTGACCTCATTGTAGCTTTTAATATTACTTATGACCCAGCAAGAGATAGAGAACACTATGATATGCAAAATGGATAATTTTGATTACATTAAATTTAAAAAAAATTGCACAAACAAAATCAATACAACCGATATTAGAAGGGAAGTAGAAATCTGGGTAACATATTTTTTACAGCTAGAGTCTGCGATAAAGGCCTCATTTCTATAATATTAGAGAGAACTCAGTTTAATTTATAAGAATACAAGTCATTCCCAAAATGATAAATGGTCAAAGAAAGGCAGTTTCAGAAGAAGAAATTAAAGCTATCTATAGTCATATGAGAAAAAAACCTGTTGATTAGAGAAATGCAAATTAAAGAAACTCTAAGGTACCACCTCACACCTATCAGATTGGCTAACAGGACAAAAAAAGTAAAATGATAAATATTGGAGAAGATGTGGGAAAGCTGGAACACTAATTGGTGTCCACTGTTGGTGCAGTTGTAAACTGATCCAATCATTCTGGAGAGCAATTTGGAAGTACATCATCAAGTCCAACTCACCCTTAAGATACTACCCCATAACATGCTTCCTTAGAATGATTTTATAAGATATTTCACAATTACTTTGGTGTCTTTCCCTTGTTTTCAATTGAATTTGAACTAGAAAAGACTCCAAATATCTTCAATAGGACCTATATCTGGACAGAAGTTTCCTTTCTTTCTTGCTTTCATTCATTCATTTAGTATTTTTCTACTTAATAGTATTTCCCCCAAATACATGCAAAGATAGTTTTCAACATCCATTTTTACAGATTTTTGAGTTCCACATTTTTTTTTCTCTAGGTGTAGAATATGTCTAAGAATGCTGTCTAAAATTATTTCTTATATTGCACCATAGTAAATAGGGAATGTATAACAATCAGGGATTACAAATATTGATGCTTAGGGCAGGATAAAGCATAACAAGTTCAATTACCATTCGGATAAATATATAGAGGGAAATATTGTACAGTCATTTCTATGAAAATAGTTGCAAATTCATGTTCTTTTGGTGTTACTGGGTTTTGAGATACATCACAGATGTAGTTTATAGCCAAACCCATCTGTTGTTTAGGGCAAATCATTGCAAATGGAATTTTCGGTACACGTGGATAAAATATTTGCAAAACACTTAACTTAAAAAATACAGGTATGCATACCTATAGCAAGTTTATTTAGGTTTGCTTTCACTTTTCTGAGGAATATAAAGGCAATATAAATAGACTTATCAGGGTCACTGAATAAAAGCTCCCTTCTCTATCAGATGATGTCCTGTATAGAAGCAGAGAGTTTTTACCTACACTTTGTTTGTCCTGAGGTATTATTTTATCTCTTTTGCGGGAGAAAAACTTGAGAGTTTTGAATTTTCTGAACTCCCCTACCATCTTCACAAAACACTTTCACTAATACCTCAAGAGATTTATGATATATACATACACACATATACACATGCATACACACACACACACACACACACACACACACACTTAAGTATATAGTGAAACTTTTCTGATTCTCCTTCTCACAAATGTAACTATACTGATTTAATAAAGCTCCAGAAAAAGTAGGTCTACATATAAAGATCTATGATTACTCAAAAATGAACTGCTTAGTAATTCAAATAGAAAAAAAAAGGTTTAAACAGAGTTTATTGTACATACAATGAAATGCAATTTGATGGATATTTCATTTAGTCCATCAATACAAGCACCTTCTACTGGCATTGCAAATGGACAATGAGTGTCATCCAGAACAGAATAGGAGGATAGTGCCAGCTGGATTGTACTGGAGACCTGTGCAGCACACATACATCCCTCATACAAAAATCTATCATTTATCATAGCAAGACCCTCTTTTAAAGCTTTTTTTTTCTTTTTTTATCTCTTTTCAGTGTGTGTATGCCTTTTAATCATGGTCCAGAATGATCTCTGAAAGAATCAAAATAATTTGAGCCAAAGGATAAAAAGAGATGTCTAAAGGAGGGAGTAAAGTGTAAGCAGGCCCTGTTCACTGATGTAGATAACATTTTTGGACAAATTTTACACTAGGTCAAAGTATTTTTTGGATCATATTCTCTTCAATTATACTCCATTATTATGAGAGCTCCCCCATTCATTTATTTTGGAACAAAATTTTCTAAAATCTTTCTTAACCACTCCTGTTTCACATTGTCCATCACTGCAGTGAAAGATATTCTCAAAGAACATATGATTGGCAACAAAGGTGGGCAATTTATAAAGAAGAAAATAAATTAACTGATGCACATTTTTAGAGCACCTTTGATCATGCGCAATGCCAAAGGACTTAAAAGAAGACCTTTAATGTAATGAACCTATTTGTGGAGAATTGATTGGTGATATCAAGAATCACACAGAATGAGATTAGGTAAATGAGCTTCAAATTACACCAGTGGAGGAAGTATCCACATTGGTGTAATCATAAATCTCTTGAGGTATTAGTGAGAGGGTTTTGGGAAGATGGTAGGGATGTTCAGAAAATTCCAATCTCTCAAATTTTTCCCCCACAAAAGAAATGAAATAACACCTCAGGACAAAGTGTAGGTAAAAATAAATAAAAATAGGGGTACAACAGGGGTCCTCCTGGATAATCTGAGAAGATCTGAAGGAAAATCCCAGGACAAGGTTAGGTCCCTGTGAAGAATAAACACCAAATACCTGTAAAAAATGACTCTAAATAAATTTTAGAGCAGCATAACCAACAAAAAGACAGTGAAACAAATTTCCAGCCCAAAACAACCAGGATGGTTGATAGGAAAGGTCACTTGCACTGGGCTGGGAAAGGAGCACAGTTCAGTGTGGAACACCCAGGCAAAGATGGAGCAGGTCTCAGGAGACTGAATCATGGGCAGCTGTGGCAGTTTCCAGACTTCTCAACTCACAAATGCCAAAGACAACTTAGGTCAGTGGGGAAAGTCTATCTGACCTGGGTGAGAGAAGAACTTGGTCTGGTCACAGCCCTGGTGCAGCCCCAGGGAGGCAGGTGATGGCTGCTTCTGGGGCTCTCAGCCCGCAAATGGTGGGAATATCAAGAGGCTGAATAGAGCAGGATTACAAGGATTTCTTTGCTGGTGCTGAGGCAGGATTCTCTTGCTTTGTCTTTGCTTGGATCAGGGTCTCAGTCCTGGGTGGTGGTCCTGGGGTGAGGAGCATTGGGGAGGTGGAGCTTGTGGCAGCAGTAAAGAGGAACTCCTCCTCACAGTTCCAATGCAGAAAAGAGTGCTTGTGGTAACTGATAGATTAGGAAAGGAGTTAACACCTCACCTTTGATCATACCACTTTAGAAGGACTGAAAATGTACAGGTCCCTAGAAGTACCTCTGAAAAGAGCTGCACAAAACCCCAAGAGCTTGGGACAACCCTTGAAACTGAATTAAAAGTGAAGTAATTGGGGAATCAGTGGAATAGGTTAAGTATGCAAGACAGAGTAGTCATGACTATAGCAATCTATTATTTGATAAACTCAAAGGCCCCAGCTTCTGGGATAAGAACCCACTGTTTGACAAAAACTGCTGCAAAAACTAGAAAAGAGTATGGCATAAACTAGGCATAGATAAAAATCTTATACCATATGCCACAATAAAGTCAAAATGGGTTCATGATTTAGATATAAAGGCTCATACTGTAAGCAAACTGGGAGAGCAAGGAATATTTTAGATATAAGATTTATGGAGAACAAAAGAATTCATGAACAAACAGGAGATAGAAAACATTATGAAAAGCAAAATGGATAACTTTGATTAAATTAAATTGAAAAGTTTTTCCACAAACAAAGCCAATGCAACAAGATTGGAAGGAAAGTAGAAAACTGGGAAAGAATTTTTATATTCAATCTCTCTCATAAGGGCCTCATTTCTAAAATATATAGAAAAATAAGTCAAATTTATAAGAATAAAAGTAATTCCCCAATTGATAAATGGCCAAAGGACATGAACAGGCAGTTGTCAGATGAAGAACTTAAAGCTATCTATAGTCATATGAAAAAATGCTGTAAATCACTATTGATTAGAGAAAAGCAAATCAAAATAACTCTGAGGTACCACATCACACCTATCAGACTGCCCAACATGAAAAAATAGGAAAATAATAAATATTGGAGAAGATGTGGGAAAATTGGAACACTGATGCATTGGTGGAGTTGTGAAATGTTCCAACCGTTTTGGAGAGCAATTTGGAACTATGTCCAAAGAGCCATCAAAATGTGCATACTCTTTCACCCAGCAATAGCACTTCTAGGGCTATATCACAGAGAGATCACACAAATGGTTAAAGGACCCACATATACAAAAATATTTATAGCAGCTCTTTTTGTGGTGGCAAAGAATTGGAAACTGAGAGGATGCCCATCAGATGGGGAATGGCTGAACAAGTTATGGTATATGAAAGTAATGCAATACTATTGTGCTATAAGAAATTATAAACAGACTGACTTCAGAAAAACCTGGAAGGACACTCTGATGCAGAGTGAAGTGAGCATAACCAGGAGAATGTTGTACACAATAACAGCCATCTTGTGCAATGACTAATATTGATAAACTTAACCCTTCTCAGCAATACAAGGATCTAAGATCTCCAAAGGCCTCGTGATGGAAAATGCTAGCTATAAAGAAGAAAGAACTAAGGAGTTTGAATGCAGATCGAAGTATGTCATTTGCTACTTTTTTTCTTCTGTTGTATTTTGTTTCCTCTTTCCGGTGGTTCTTCCTATTGGTTCTAATTCTTACCTACAACAGCACTAATGTGAAAATTTGTTTAATAGGATTGTATAGGTATAGCCTATATGAGATTGCACACAGTCTAGGAGATGGAGGTGGGGAGTGAGAGGGAGAAAAATTTAAAACTCAAAAGCTTATGGAAGTGATTGTTGATAATTAAAAATAAACTAATAAAAAATTTTTAAAAGTCAAGTAATTGTCTGGGAACATGAGCAAACTGTTAAAAAAATAAACTCAGACTACGGAATCTTTCTTTGGTGACAAAGAAGATCAAAAAATAAAACCAGAAGAAGGCAACAAAGTCAAAGTTCCTACATCCAAAGCCTCCAAGAAAAATATGAATTGGTATCAGGCCAATTGAAAAAGGACTTTGAAAATAAAGTGAGAGAAGTAGAGTAAAAGTTTTGAAAAGAAATGGCAGTGATGTAAGAAAATAATGACAAATGATTCAACAGCTTGCTAAAGGAGACCCAAAAAATCATGAAGAATATAACACCTTAAAAAATAGACCAACCCAAATGGCAAAAGGGGTCCAAAAAATTAAAGAGGAGAAGAATGCCTTCAAAAGCAGAATAGCCCAAATGAAAAAGAACATCCAAAAGCTCACTAAAGAAAATAAGTCTTTGGGGCAGCTAGTGGCACAGTGGATAGAGCACCTGCCCTGGATTCAGGAGGACCTGATTTCAAATCCGGCCTCAGACACGTAACACTTACTAGGTGTGTGACCCTGGGCAAGTCACTTAACCCCATTGCCTAGCCAAAAAAGAAAGGAAGAAAGACAGACAGACAGACAGAAAGAAAGAAAGAAAGAAAGAAAGAAAGAAAGAAAGAAAGGAAGAAAGAAAGAAAGGAAGAAAGAAGTCTTTAAAAATTAGAATAGAGAAAATGGAAGCTAATGCCTCTATGATAAATCAAGAAATTATAAAACAAATCCAAAAGGATGGAAAAAAAAAATAGAAGGCAATGTGAAATATCACATTGGGAAAACAACTGACCTGAAAAATAGAAAAAGGAGACATAATTTAAAAATATTCTATTACCTGAAAGCCATGATTTAAAAAAAAAATAGTCTAGACATTGTCTTTCAAGAAATTATCAAGGAAAATTGTCCTGATATTCCAGAACCAGAGGGTAAAACAGAAATAGAATGAATCCACTGATCACTTCCTGAAAGAGTACCAAAAAGGAAAACTCCTAGGAATATTGGAGCCAAATTCCAGAATTCCCAGGTCAAGGAGGAAATATTTCAAGCAGCCAGAAAGAAATAATTCAAGTATTGTGGAAACACAATCAGGATAAAACAAGATTTAGCAGCTTCTACATTAAGGGACTAGAGGGCTTGGAATATGATATTCCGGAGGTCAAAGGATTAAAACCAAGAATCACCTACCAAGCAACACTGAGTATAATCCTTCAGCAGAAAAAATAGTAATTCAATGAAACAGATGACTTTCAGTCATTCTTGATGAAAACACCAGAGCTGAATAGAAAATTTGACTTTCAAATACCAGACTGAAGAGAAGCATGGAAAAGGTAAACAGGAAAAAGCTATCATAAGTGATTTATTAAAGTTGAACTGTTTGCATTCCTACATGAAAAGATAATATTTGTCATTCATAAGACCTTCTTAGTATTAGGGTAGTTGGAAGGACTATATATATACGTGTGTGTGTGTGTGTGTGTGTGTGTGTGTGTATACATATGCAAATACTTTTGAGGAGGAACACGGTCAAAGGAGAGAATAGAATAAATGTGAGGGTTAGGATGGATGGAAATAGAGTTAGTCTTTCACAACATGGCTATTATGGGTGTGTTGCATGACCACATATATATAACCTATATGGAATTGCTTCCTTCTCAATGAGGGTGAGTGGGGAGGGAGGAAGGGAGAGAATCTGAAATTTAAAGTTTTAAAAAAAGAATGTTAAAAAGTGTTTTTACATGCAACTGGAAAATAAGATATTCAGGCAATCTATCCTACCCTATAGGGAAATAAAAGGGGAAGGGGACAAAAGAAGATGGGGGAGTGATAGTAGGGAGCGCAGATTGGGGCAAAGGGTATTCAGAATGCATGCTATCTTGAGTGGGAGGAAGAGGAGAGATGGGGAAAAATTTGGAACTCAAAATCTTGTGGAAGTGAATGTTCAAAACTAAAAAAATAATAATTAATAAAAATATTTCAAAAAAAGGAGAGGGATGGGAGGGCCAGGAATGTGGACCATTCCTTATGGTCTAAGATCAGGCACTTTGTCAGTTTTACATAACTTTTGTTTTGTTTAGTTAAATGTAGAGTTTACAGTGGTATATGTAGGGGAATTAGAAAGTTATCCTGATGTAAAACAAATACAGAAAAAAACCAGCACAACAACAAGCAAAAGCATCAATAAAACATTAAAAAGAAAAAGTGAAAAAAAAAGAGGGGAGGTGATACACGTCCAGATATTATACAAAGTAGAATATATATGCCATGAAATGCACAGGCAAAATATTGTTATAATTTGAAGGAAGTAAGCAAATTTGTTTCAGGATTAGTGAAAAAGTTTCATGAAAGATCTTTATAAGCTCTCCCTTGCAGGACAGGTAAGATTGAAATAGCAGACAGGTTCAACAATAAGCTCATATTGTTGGTGTTATTTCCTGAATTACTTGAATCATTCCTGCTCTAAGTACATTAAAAGAATTCCCTCTTTCAAGATGTGTAATTACATTTATTCTGACACATTTTAGAAGCTTGTTCTATCTTAGAAAAAGGGAAAAGCATGTTCTTAGCAAAAATGCCAATTAACATGATGTTTTCTATATCAGTCAAATGTTCAAACTGATTAAACTTTGGAGAACAAGGCATAATTGCCAGACTATTATAGGGGGTGACATTGAAGGAGTTTGGAGATTAAGTAGGAAGATATTCCATGCCCTAATTCACCAGGTGAAAAGAATTTTTTTTCCCAGTAAACTTTTCACTTCTATATTACTAGGATCCACATTACTCCAAAGGAAGATGGCTGCAATTTTTCATAGGAGGGAAGGAGGAATAAAATATCATTGTCTTTTCCCTTATTTCATCACCCCTTAAAATCACAGGATATTTAAATTTTAAAGATTAATAAACTGAAGGACAGAGCAGTTAAGTAACTTACTTAAAGTAACACAGCCATGCAGCACAGAACAAGGAAAAAACCTGGTTATCTTTTCTCTCTAACTTTTTATGTATTTTTATTAATTTTATAAAATATTTCCTAATTACTTGTGTAATTCTTAACATTCATTTTTTAAAATTTTGAGTTCTAAATTCTCTCTCTCCCTCCTTTCCATACCTATGCCACCCATTGAAAAAGCAAACAATATGATATCAATTACACTTGTGAAGTCAAGCAAAACATATTAGCCATATTACAAAAGAAATCATGAAAAAAAGTTTAAAAAGTTTGCTTCGATCTGCAATCAGTTCATCAGCTCTCTCTGAAGGTGGATAACACTTTTCATTGTGGGTCTTTAGAAAGATCTTGTACCATTGCCTGCATCAGAGTAACTAAATATTTCACAGTTGATCATCTTTACACTATTACAGTTACTGTTCATAATATTTTTCTGGTTCTTCTCACTTTACTTTGCATCAAGTGATATGTCTTTCTAGGTTTTTCTGAGAGCATCTGGATCATTATTTCTTATATTAAAATAGTATTCCATCATAATTAAATACCACCCCTTCTTCAGTCATTCCCCAATTGATAGGTATCCCCTTCATTTATAATTCTCTGCCATCATGAAAAGAGCTACTATAATTTGTATAAATAGGCCCTTTTCCCTCTTCTTTGATCTCTTTGGGATATAGTGGCATTAGTGGGTCACAGTATATGCACAGTTTTGTACCCTTTTGGGGCTATAAAATGTTTTTGGTAGTTTGCTTGGTATAGTACTAATTACTTTAGATAGAACTGACAGTTTTATTATATTGGCTCAGCCTACTTATGAGCAATTAATACTCCTCAAATTGTTTATATCTGTATTTATTTTCATGAAATGTCCTTTGTAATTGTGTTCATATAATCCCTGGTTTTGTGTTGGCAAATAGACTTCCAAGTAATTTATAATATCTAAAACTATAGGAACTTCCTTTTCTATCTTTTTCTGCTGGGTTGTGTTGGTGGTATATCGATATGTTGATGATTTGTGTAGATTTATTTATATCCTGAAATTTTGTAGAGTTGTGAATTTTTTCAACTAAAATTTTAGTTAATTATCTAGGATTCTTTAAATATACCATCATATCATCTAAAAAGATTGATAGCTTTATTTCCTTATTGTTTATTTTTATTCTTCCAACTTCTTTTTCTTGTCTTATTGCTAAAGCTAGAATTTCTAATAAAGTATTGAATCATACTGGTTAAAATGGACATATTTGCTTTGCCTCTTATCGGGACAACTTCAAGTTTATCCACATATCAGATAATCTTGCTGTTGGCTTTACATTTATACTGCTTATCATTTTAAGGGAGGTTCCATTGATTTCTATGCTTTATAGACTTTTTGATAGGAGTGGGTGCTGTATTTCTTTTTAAATAAGTTTTTGTTTTTAAAGAAACAAGCATATCTCATTGGGAGGCCTATTTTTGCTTACTGTATTACTACCTGCAATAAAACTGTTGTTTTTCAGTCCTCTAAATTTTAGTCACTCAGAAGTACTCTGCTAATGTATTATCATGGCATGGAGGCGACCCTGACCTCTCAGAGCCTGTATGAGAACACAATCCCTGATATGTTCTTCCACACTTAAAAGTCTCTATATATGATCCATGTAACAGATTCTGTCCACTGTCCAAAGACAAGAGTGACTAAGGATGAAAAGGCTTATCACCAATAGTTTGGTCATTAAGTGATGAATTCTTTAGGTCATGGTAACAAACGTTTTTAAACATGTTGAGTCAATATTCTTCCATAAAAAGGAGATTGATTATCATTTCATATTACAGGAGGCAATCCTTAATTCCTCCTCTATAACTTCAAAGGAATTAGAATTTTTTAAGTGTATCTTTGAGTATCCATATCTATCCATTCCTCCTGCCACCAATCTACATTAGGCCTTAAAGCCTGCTTTATATCAGGCTTCATGTTGCTCTTCCCACCTTCAGACTCTGCCTTTCCAAATTATCCTGCCAAAAAACACTTCCTCAAATACAACTTTCATTATACCACTCCATTTTTCATAAACCTGTCATAATTCCCCTACAGCCTACTCAGTCAAATTAGATAGTCTGCTTCTACTTTACCTAGCTACCTTTATTTTCTACTTTTCCCTTAACTAAAACATTATGCCTCATTCTTCTCCCATTTTTAATCAAATTAATCTTGACCTTTTCCCATGCCATCCTACCTTCGGAAAATGTCTTTCCCTTTTCTTTTTTATTTTCTTTTTATTTCTTAAATTTATTTCTTGTTATTTTTAAATATTCACTTCCACAAGATTTTGAGTTCCAAATTTTCTCCTCATTTCTCCCCTTCCCCACCCCAAGTTGGCTTGCATTCTGAATACCCCTTCCCCTGATCTGCCCTCCCTTCTATCACCCTCCCTTCTCTTATCCCCTCCCTGTTCTATTTTCCTATAGAGCAGGATGGATTTCTATACTCCATTACCTGTTTATCTTACTTCTCAGTTGCATTAAAAAACAATTTTTAACATTTGCTTTTAAAACTTTGAATTCCAAATCCTCTCTCTTCCTCCCTCCCCACCCACCTTCATTGAGAAGGCAAACAAGTAGATACAAGGTATACATCTGTAGTCATGCAAAACACTTCCATAGTAGTCATGTTGTGAAAAATTAACTACATTTCCCTTTATCCTATCCCATCTCCTATTAATTCTATTCTCTCCATTGACCCTGTCCCTCCTCAAAAGTTTTTGCTTCTGATTACCATTTCCCCCAATCTGCCCTCCCTTCTGTCATTCTCCCCCCTCTTTTCCTCTTCCCCTCAATTTCCTGTAGGGTAAGACAGATTTCCATACCCAGTTGAGTGTGTATGTTTTTTCCCTTCTTAAGCTAAATCCAATGAGAGTAAGATTCATTCATTCCCTGTCACCTACCCACTCTTCCCCTACATGCTAAAAGCTTTTCTTCCCTCTTTTATGTGAGATAATTTACCCCATTCTACCTCTCCCTTTCTCCATCTCCCTGTACAATCCTCTCTCACCATTTAATTTTATTTTTTAGATATCATCCCTTCACATTCAACTCACCCTGTGCCCTCTGTCTATATATATTCCCTCCAACTACCCTAATACTGAGAAAGGTCTCATGAAGTTACAAATTTCATATTTCTATGTAGGAATGCAAACAGTTCAACTTTAATAAGTCCCTTGTGATTTATCTTTCCTGTTTACCTTTTCATGCTTCTCTTGAGTCTTGTATTTGAAAGTCAAATTTTCTATTCAGCTCTGATTTTTTCATCAAGAATGCTTGAAAGTCTTCTATTTCACTGAATGTCTATTTTTTCTGCTGAAGGATTATACTCAGTTTGCTGGGTAGGTGATTCTTGGTTGTAATCCTAATTCCTTTGGAATAAAAAATATTGTATTCCAAGCTCTTTTATCTCTTAACTTCGAAGCTATTAATCTTGTGTTATTCTGGTTGTTTTTTCCATAATACTTGAATTGTTTCTTTTTAACTGCTTGCAAAATTTTCTCCTTGACCTGGGAACTCTTTAATTTGGCTATAATATTCCTAGGAATTTTCCTTTGGGGATATCTTTCAGGAAGTGATAAGTGGATTTTTTAATTTCTATTTTGCCCTCAGGTTCTAGAACATCAGGGTCAGTTCTCCTTGATAATTTCTTCCAAAATGATGTCTAGGCCCTTTTTTTTTATCATGTCTTTCTGGTAGTACAATAATTTTTAAGTTATCTCTCCTGGACCTATTTTCCAGGTCAGTTGTTTTTCCAATGGGATATTTCACATTGACTTCTATTTTTTTTTATTTTTTATCTTGTTTTATAATGTCTTGATTTCTCATGATGTCATTAGCTTCCATTTCCTCCTTTCTAATTTTTGAGGACTTATTTTATTCAGTGAGTTTTTGAACTTCCTTTTCCATTTGGCCAGTTCTGCTTCTTAAGGCATTCTTCTCCTCAGTGGCTTTTTGGACCTCTTTTGCCATTTGGGTTAGACTATTTTTAAGGTGTTATTATTTTTTTTTTTGGAGAGGCAATTGGGGTTGAGTGACTTTCCCAGGGTCACACAGCTAGTGACTGTTAGGTGTCTGAGGTGAGATTTGAACCTAAATCCTCCTGACTCCAGGGCTGATACTCTATTCACTTCACCACCTAGCTGCCCTAAGGTGTTATTTTCTTCAGTATTTTTTTAGGTCTTCTATAGCAAGCTGTTGACTTATTTTTCATGATCTTCTTGCATCACTCTCATTTCTCTATCCAGTTTTTCAACTTCTCTTACTTGTTTCTCAAAATCTTTTTTGAGCTGTTCTATGGCCTTAGACAAATTCATATTTTTTTCTTGGAGGCTTTGGATGTAGGAGCTTTGACTTGGCTGTCTTCTTTTCAGTGTGTGTTTTGATTTTCTTTGTCACCAAAGTAAGATTCTATGGTCTGAGGTTATTTTTTTCCTTTGTTCATGTTCCTAGCCAATTACTTGACTATTGAACTCTTCATTAAGGTAGGGATCTCCTTCCAGTGTGGATAATGTACTTCCCCAAGCTTCAGGGGTTTTGTGCAGCTGTTTTCAGAGATATTTCTAGGCACCTATACATTTTCATTACTTCCAAGGTGGTATGATCAAATTTGAGGTGCTTACTCTTTTCCTGGCCTGTGCTCTGATCTATGAGTGACCATAAGCGCTCTTTTCCACCTTGGAACTGTGAGGAGAAATCTCTCTGCCCCACCACCACAAGTTCCACAATGTGAAAGCTCCTTCTTCCCCCAGGACAGCAACCCAGGAAAGCAACTCAGATCCAAGCACAGGCAATGCAAGAGAATGCTGTCTCTATGGACTTTATGACATGGGAGTGGTGTATGGGCTGGCCTGGAGACCACTTAAGTGCTGTGACAGAAAAAAAAATAGCATATTTGGGAGCCCTAAAGTCAAATATAGTAAGGAAACATGGAAAATATTCAATGGAAATTATCAAGAACTCTTGTGATAGCACTGGCCTTAGGACTAGATGCTGTGTATCAACTCCTTATATTTGAACCCTCCTCTGAGTCACAGTTCAAGGCCAAAGTGAAGTATTTCTCATGAAGAGCAAAGGGGGACTTGCAGATCAGTATCCCTTATTGTCCCAAAGGAGCAGAGATACTAAGGAACCATACTGATTGCAGTCCCAAAGTATCAAGGTCCCTTCCTGGGTAAAAACCTGAGCACAGACCAAAAGAACAGTGACCACTTCTCTCCCTAGATAATACTATCTTGGAAGCTTTGAAAAATTTCAAACCCCCAGAACTAGCTCTGAAAATAGCAGTGCCAAGAGATTAGCTTGAGATACTACACCCAACACACCACACCCAAGCCAGGAAAAAGCCCAAGGAAAAATGAAGCTCAAAATATATAGGTTTATTTAATGATGCCCTCCCCACCCCAAACAAACAAACAAAAAACAAGGGTTTTAAGAAGTATACTGACAGGCCCAGCTAGGTGGCTCAATGGATAGAGCACCGGCCCTAAAGTCAGGAGGACCTGAGTTCAGTTCTGGCATCAGACCAAATACTTGACACTTAACTAGCTGTATGACCCTGGGCAAGACACTTAACCCCAATTGCCTAAAAAAAAAAATGTATACATACAGTCAGTAAGTTGATAATATTTGATTGGAAATTTCTTACTTAAAGACAGATAGTTGGCTAAAGGTAGGGTCTTTGAGTCTGCACATAAAGGGCAATTAAAAGAATATCTTAGTCACATATTTCTACTATCTTTTTTTTTTATCAGTTTAAATGGGCAAGGTGACTCATCAAGGTAGGATAAAAGTGCTTTACCTTACCTTGTCAGAGAGAAGCTTCCTATCTGTGGAACTTCAGCAGATGCTTGCAGACTGCAACAGATGGCCCTTAAGAGGTTGAATAGCTGAAGACCAGAAGATGGTATCCAAGAGCAGCTTAGTGATTTTGAGACAAATAGAATTAACTCCATAAAGATAAAGAGAAACACATTGCATTTCAGAAATAATAGGGCAAAGCGTAGAGGAATTAATATGGTGCTTAGCATATGATGGAATGATGATATTAGCACATAAAACGCTAAAGTAATTTTTTTTAAAGACATAATATATCCAGGCCACTTTTGAATCTATGTTCGTGCTCTCAATGTGTGTGCGTGTGTATGTATACATATATATATGTGTGTGTATGTTCTAGTACCCTTCAAACCAAAATTGGAGACCAAGAGAAGACAGTGAAGAAAAGCAGAAATGGTCAAATGGAGGAGGAGGTAGAAAATCTAACAGAAGGCAAAATTACAATTGGGCAAGTGGAAGCTAATGACTATGTGAGAGAGAGAGAATCAGTCAAACAGAAACAAAAGAATGAAAAAAAAAATAGATGAAAACATGAAGTCTTTCATTGGTAAAACAACTGACTTGGAAAATAGATCCAGGAGAGACAATTTAAAAATGATTGGTCTGTGACTACAAGTCATCATGAAAATCGTCATGATACAAAAGAGCCTGAACAGCATCTTTCAGGAAATCATCAAGGAAAAGTACCCTGAGGTCCTACAACCTGAGAGTAAAATAGCTATAGAAAGAATACACTGATCACCTCTTGTAAGAGATCCCAAATTGAAAATGCGAAGAAATGTGTATCGTGAGGGCTGGGGGCGCAGCGCAGCGTGGCATGGGTGCACAGGCCACAGCGTGGGTGCGCAGGCTACAGCAAACCTGGAGCAGGCCTCAGAGGACTGAATCTTGGGCAGCTGTGGAGGTTTCCAGACTCCTCAATCCACAAATGCCAAAGACAAATTAGAAGGTCAGTGGGAAAAGTCTGTTTCTGTCGGTGCCTGAGAAAGGAAAGCGGAGTTTCAGCTCCATTCCCCAAGAGCATGGCCCTGTGGGGGGGCAGCTGCTTCCCGAGCTTCCAGCCCACAGACTGAGGGGGAATCCAGTGGCTGATCAGAGAGGGATTGCAGGGATCTCTTTGCCAGTGCTGAGGCAGGAATCTCTTGCTTTGCCCGTGTTTGGATCTGGGCCACAGTTCTGGGCAGCGGTGCTGGGGTGAGGAGGAGCCCTGGCTTGGTGGAGCTTGTAGTGGTTATGGAGAGGAGCCCCTCATCACAGTTACAGGACAGTAAGGAGTACTTGTAGTCGCAGGCCAGGAAAGGAGTAAACACCTCGCCCCTTATCATACCACCTTGGAAGAACTGAAAATTTACAGGTCCCTACAAGTATCTCTGAAAACAGCTGTACAAACCCCCAAAGCTTGGGACAGTACATTCTCCACATTGGAAGCAGATTCGTACCTTAACAAAGAGTTTAAAACTCAAGTAATTGGCCGGGATCATGAGCAAGCAGCACAAAAAGAGTCAGACTATATTATCTTACTTTGGTGAAAAAGAAGACCAAAATATACAACCAGAAGAAGACAACAAAGTCAAAGCCCCTACATCCAAAGCCTCCAAGAAAAATATGAATTGGTCCCAGGCCATGGAAGAGCTCGAAAAAGATTTTGAGAAGCAAGTTAGAGAAGTAGAGGAAAAACTGAGAGTGATGCTAAAGGAGACCCAAAAAAATACTGAAGAAAATAACACCTTAAAAAATAGCCTAACCCAAATGGCAAAAGAGGTCCAAAAAGCCAATGAGGAGAAAAATGCCCTAAAAAGCAAAATTGGCCAGATGGAAAAGGAAGTCCAAAAGCTTACTGAAGAAAATACTTCCTTAAAAATTAGAATAGAGCAATTGGAAGATAGTGACTTTATGAGAAATCACGACACAGTAGAACAAATCCAAAAGAATGAAAAATTAGAAAACAATGTGAAATATCTCATTGGAAAAACAACTGACCTGGAAAATAGATCCAGGAGAGAGAATTTAAAAATTATTGGACTATCTGAAAGCCATGATCAAAAAAGAGCCTAGACATCATCTTTCAAGAAATTATCAAGGAAAACTGCCCTGATATATAGAACCAGAGGGCAAAATAGAAATTGAAAGAATCCACAGATCTCCTCCTGAAAGAGATCCCCAAAGGAAAACTCCTAGGAATATTGTAGCCAAATTCCAGAGTTCCCAGGTCAAGGAGAAAATATTACAAGCTGCCAGAAGGAAACAGTTCAAGTACTGTGGAACACAATCAGGATAACACAAGATTTAGCAGCTTCTACATTAAAGGACCGCAGGGCATGGAATATAATATTCAGGGCAAAGGAGATAGGATTACAACCAAGAATCACCTACCCAGCAAAACTGAGTATAATCCTTCAGGGGAAAAAATGGTCATTCAGTGAAATAGAGGACTTTCAAGCATTCTTGATGAAAAGACCAGAGCTGAATAGAAAATTTGACTTTCAAATACAGGACTCAAGTGGAACATGAAGAGGTAAACAGGAAAGAGAAATCATAAGAGACTTATTAAGATTGAACTGTTTACATTCCTGCATGGAAAGATGATATTTATAACTCATGAGACCTTTGTCAGTATCAGGGTAGTTGGAGGAAAAAAATTATATGTATGTATATGTAGATAGATAGATAGAGGGCACAGGGTGAGTGAAGATTAAGGGGTCATATCTGGAGAATAAAATTAAGGGATGAGAGGATTATACTCGGAGAAGAAGAAAGGGAGAGGTAGAATGGGGTAAATTATCTCACAAAAAAAAACAAAGAAAAGTCTCTTACAGTGGAAGGGGAAACAGGGGAAGGTGAGAGGGAATGAGTGAATCTTATTCTCATAGGATTTGGCTTAAGGAGGGAATAACATACACATTCAATTGGGTATGGAAATCTGTCTTACCCTACAGGAAAATAGGGGAGAAAGGAGATAAGAGAACAGGGGGGTGATAGAGAGGAGGGCAGATTGGGAAAGGGGTTAATCAGAAGCCAATACTTCTGAAGAGACAGGGTCAAAAGAAAGAATAGAATAAATGGGAGGGCAAGATAGGATTAAGGGAAATAGAGTTAGTTTTTCACAACATGTCTACTATGGATGTGTTTTGCATAACTGCACATGTACAACTTATATTGAGTTGCTTGCTTTTTCGATGAGGGTGGGTGGGGAGGGAGGAAGAGAGAAAATTTGAAACCTAGAGTTTTAAAAACATATGTTTAAAAAGCAATGTTTTCACATGCTACTGGGAAATAAATATAGGAAATGGGGTACAGACGTCTATCCTGCCCTACAGGAAAATAGAAGGGGAAGGGGATAAGAGAAGGGGAGAAAGATAGAAGAGAGGACAGAGTAGGGGAAGGGATATTCAGAATGCATGACATCTTGGGGTTGGGGGAGGGGGGAGATGGGGTGAAAATTTGGAACTCAAAAACTTGTGGAAGGGAATATTGAAAACTAAAAATAAATAAATCTATATTTTAAAAAAATGCCAAGAAATATAGTAGCTAAATTCCAAAATTATTAGGTCGAAGAAAAAACACTTCAAGCAGCCAGAAACAATTTAATACCATGGAACCACAGTCAGAATTACACAGGACCTTGCAGCTTCTACATTAAAAGGTCATAGGGCATGGAATATGATATTCCCTAAGGCAAAAGAGCTTGGATTACAACCAAGGATCAACTACCCAGCAGAAATGAGCATAATCTTTCAGGGGAAGAGATGACTATTCAATGAAATAAGGGACTTCCAAACCTTCCTCATAAAAAGACCAAAGTTTCAAATGCAAGACTCAAGAGAGACATAAAAAGGTAAAAGGGACAGAAAACAAACAAACAAACAAGAATGTTATTAATAATGGCAAGCTGTTTACATCTTTACAAGGGAAGATGACACTTGTAACTCTTGAGAACTGGATTGTTATTACACCACTTTAAAAGGGTATACATAGAAGGGGTGAGTTTAAGTTGACTTTGGTGCAATGATAAAAAATAATATAATCATGTGGGTTAAATAGGATCTAAGTAAGTGGATTAATCTTATCTAAATAAGGGAATGTACTGGGAGAAAAAGAAAGGAGGAGGCAGACAAGAGTAAACCATTTACAAGGATAGGCACAAAAACCCATTACCATAGTGGGAAAGAAGGGAGGGAAATAAGCATTGTTTGAAACTTACTCTCATCAGTTTTGGCTCAAAAAGGGAATAACATAACCAGTTAAATATAGAAATCTAACTAGTACTATAGACAGTAGGAGGGAAAAGGGGAAAGAAAGGGGAGAGGAGATAGAAGGGAGGAAATAAGTGGTAAAAGTAAAGGAGAAGAAATAGGAAGGGACTAATAGAAGAGAGATGGGACTGAGGGAGGAAGTGGTCAAAATCAAAACACTAGTAAGGAGGGAAAAGGAAAAAGGAGAAAGAAAAGCATAAACAAGGGGGGAAATAGGATGGAGAGAAAGACACAGATAGTAATCATAACTTTTAATGTGAATGGGATGGACTCTCCTATACAGTGGAAGCAGATAGCAGAATAGATGAAAACCATAATCCTATGATACGTTGCTTACAGGAAACACATTTGAAACAGAGAAACCCATACAGCATAAAGGTAAAAGGCTGGAGCAGAATATATTATGTTTTAGCTGAAGTAAAAAAAAAAATACAGAGGCAGCAATCTGGATCTCAGATAAAGCAAAAGCAAAAAATAGATCTATTCAAAAGAGATAAGGAAGGAAACTACATCCTGCTAAAAGGCACCAAAGACAGTGAAGCAATATCATTACTAAACATACATGCACCAAATGCTATAGCATCCCAATTCTTAAAGGAGAAGTTCAGGGAATTACAGGAAGAAATAGATAGCAAAACTATACTAGTGGGGGACCTCAACCTCCCCCTCTCTGAACTAAATAAATCTAACCACAAAATAAACAAGAAAGAAGTTAAGGAGGTGAATAGAACATTAGAAAAGTTAGGTATGGTAGACCTCTGGAGAAAATTGAATGGGGATAGAAAGGAATGTACTTTTTTCTAAGCACTATATGACACATACACAAAAATTGACCATGCACTAGGGCACGAAAACCTCACAATCCAATGCAGAAAGGTAGAAATATTAAATGCATCCTTTTCAGATCACGATGCAAAAAAAATCACTTGTTTATATAAAAAATGTTTAATTAAAGTTTAATTTCTTTAGCTTAATGATAAAAGCATATCCTTTATAATTGAATAATAAATGTCACATTTAGCAATTAAACAAAATTCACTAAATGTGCAACATAATGAAATGCTCTGCACATAGCTATGAATGTATTTTGGTTTCTCATGTTTTCAATATTTGCACATTCCCTAGACGTTTGTCCCCATTGGTGAACTCAGTAAGAGAGGTCTTTTATTTAGCCATGCTGTGTGATATTTTCCCCTTAATTTTGTATGCTGCTTGATTAATCTATTTTTTATCTTGAATAATATATCCTCTACTTTATAAATTTTAACACAAACACAAGGGATCATGAGCTGTGGTGTGAGTTTTATAGCTATCCTGACCCGCAGTGAATTTTTATTAATCAAGCAGTTGAGTGATTGGTTTGCTTAATCAAGTACCTCAAACCTTGTGGGAGATTTTTGGGACCTAAATGTTGAGTGCTCTGGTTGCCTCTTACATGAAACCAGAAAAAAGCAAAAACACAGCATTAAAACCTGGAAAATATATAAATCAGATATTTAACTACATGAAACAAAAAAAGTGAGTCTGACTGATTTTTTCCATATAAATTACTAAGGAGCAATTATTTAGTCATCATATGTCCAAGATACTATATTAATCACATTTTAAATACCATTTTTCTTTGGAATCATATCTTTTCTCTGAAATAGGAATAGTTTTTAACATAACATTATATGCAATACAGTGTGAAAGGAAGCTACATTTTCCTCCACATTCTATACTTAGGTTTGAATGTTTCCAGTCTTTCTAGTTTGAAATTTTCTTTGTGGAATATCTGTTTTTACTATATAAGCACACAGCATAAATAAAAGCTCTTTCTTAGAATACTGAAGTCATGGATGTTATGGTCCATCTTTAAAATAAAGTGCATTTCCCCCATTAAAAATGAATCATTCATTTTTGAATTTTAAATAGGATTATACTTAAAAATAATCACCACTGGTTAAATCTAGTGTGTTGAAAAAGTCCAATACAAAAAACACTTTTTGGCTTTTTCTACATGACATAATTATTTGATTGTCAATTATATTCATTTTCATTCACATTAGTCTCTTTCCTCCTATTGCGTTGTTCTTAGCAGACGAAACCTGATGTTGTAAGCTATTTTACTTCAGAAATTTAGCCTCTTTTTTAAAGTATAGATCATTGACTCAGCTCTTCATTCAGTGGTGTGAGGAATCATAGAAGGAAAACTGGTATAGACCACTATCTTTTGAACATTTTGACAACTAATTATTTTCTGTAAGCAGTTGGGAAAATATAGAACTGAAAATCCACGAAGGGTTTGTACTTTCTCATATTTAAAATGAGCTATCTTCTCTAATCATAGACAAATATTACATATCAATATCATGGTTAATAAGGATCCTAAAAAATTCAAAGCTATATCTTAGATGTAGAGTGTAGTTATTCTGAGTTCCATATCTACCTGGGTGAAAATGCCACATGGGTGATAAAACAGTGTAGTACCAGTAGAGAGGCTTGGGAGTCATACTTTGTGTGACATTTTCTAGAAATTCCTTTTCCTTCTGAAATTTATAAGTGGTGCAGCCAACCACAATGTCACACAGTGTGTAAAGATAACTACTTATTCTCTCACCTGCTTTGGCAACTCAGCTCTATGTTACCCATGGACAGATCATCACAGCACACTTACATTCAAAATTTCTCAAAATACTATAGGTAATTCTGTTGTGGGAACTACACTTCCTCATTCTCACCTTTTTAGTTCTTGAGAATCCAAAATTAGATTACTAATGGAATCAGTCTTTCTCTGCATTGTTTAATTTTCAAGATAATTTTCAAGATATTGCTCAACAGGAAAGCACAGCAATCTTATCCACATAAGTAAATGGCCATCTTTAATCCTAGACTTTCTTCCTTTTCTTTTCTTTTACTTTTTTACTGGGTTGGATTTTCATGCCCTGACAGAAGATATTGATTGTGGAATTTTTGAATGAGCAAATTAAGGACTACCATTCTTTGATATTACTTTATGAATCTGTTGTCTTATTAGGCTTCTTTGTCTCTTGGTCTATGAGAACAATTTTACATCTTCTACTTCCAAAATATAATTTCACTTCAAGGAGTTTTTGAGTATCAATAAACATGGGATAAAATATCTACTTAATCCATGTAGTTGTTCAAGTGACCACAATTCTTATCAGCTTTTAATTAGCTATATGTTAGCATTTTTGATAATGTAAATACTATAAGTGCCTGTCCATATTAAATCTTATATGATTATATGTGTATTTGCATATCTATGTATGTATATGTATGCATTATGTATAAATATATATGTATATATATATATATAGAGAGAGAGAGAGAGAGACAGAGACAGAGATCTATATCTATATCTATGTATCTAACTTATTTCAACCTTATATAAGTGGAATCAGCTTTGATTTAACATAACTTTTTAGCCAAAAGTCTCATAAGTCCTCCTCTGTATGCTATGCAGGGAATGGCCTATATTTAGTCCACTGATGAATATCAAGGGTTACATGATCTCGATTGAGAACCTAAATACACTCATTTTCATTAATGTTTGGTTTCCTTTATATTTCAATGTATTTGATTCTATGCACTTAAAAACATCATTTTTAAATGGGATCATAAGTTTCACCAGACTGCCAAAGGAGTACATAATAATATAAAATTAAATAAAATGTTAAGCACTACTGAGAGAGATGATTCCAAAATTTAGCACTAGCTCATATGATCCTATGACAGATTAATTCTTGTTCCAGCTCATATGGGATCTACTCTTTGGGTTCATATTGTCCCTCAAATTTGTAGTTAATACCAAAACTTAATATATAAAAGTAAAAAATCTGTTATTTTAAAGGCTTGTGTGTAGTATTATACTCCTAACTACACAAATCTCAAGACTTCTATACCTTAGTAGACAGTCTATAAATATCTATGAGCTAATATTTCTAAAGCACTTAGCACAATTCCTGGCACATAGCAGGTACTTAATAAATGCTTATCTCTCCTCTACCATCCACCACCACCCCAACTCCTTCCCTAGCCGAGATAATTCCATCAACTTCTTATGGTCAAAATCTTAGCCTCTGCACATTTAGAAACTCTTGTAATACTAAGACAAATAAATAACAATTTCTTCCCTGGTATATGCTTGTTACTTTTCCTATAAGAAATATCAGAGCTTGTGCTCCATTGACATAGCATCTAAGAACTCAGAACGAAATACAGGCCAAGTAGAGGCAACTATTTAAAACTTCAGTGGAAAAAAAATATAACTCATAAAAGATTTTACATGTGTTTCTGTGTGTGTGTGTGTGTGTGTGTGTGTGTGTGTGTGTGCATGAGTGCATGTGCGTGCCTTGAAAACATCTAAGTGCATCACTGCTGGTGATTTTGCTGTTACTCTTCTATCTATTAGATCTCAACATCCTAAAAAGCAAAAATGATAGTGTAAGACTCATTTGTAAAATCTGTCTAACCTAAAGATTTTTAAAAATCAAGTACAAGATAGCAATGCTTATTTTTGATCCAATATTAACCTAGTAGAGGATGGTTCAAAGATTTCTTAATATGAAAATTATGTTTGAATGATTTTCTGTAAATCTACTGCTAGTTGTCCCATGGTTCTATTATGAATAATTCTCAAATTTTTATATGAATAGCATATTGATTCCTTAGTGATTTTTACTTTGGGGCAATCTTAAAAGCCTTAAATTCTTCACTACATTGTGCATGCTTCTTAAAACAGTTTGACCTTGATCTTGTTTTAGTTAATTGCTATTGATTGACTAAGTTTTAAAGAGAATATAAATAGGGGTGCTGTGTATTGCAATACCCGTAAACAATAATTTCTCATTAATGGTTAGTAAATGTTCATAGAATATATTTCAATAATGTAAATAGCAAAAGCTAAACTCTCAACTGATGATTTATATTTAATTCACTTTGTAGTAGTTACTTCAGGAACATATATAGAGAATCGTGTGGTGAATTTAGGGAAATAGAAAATATTTATATGATATACAAATATTACAGAACATATTTTTTATTTATGCTTACATTTCTAGGAATACCCTCCACATTGGTAGTGAGTCAGTTCAATTCAAGTTCAATTTTAGCCATTCCATATTTTGCATTTTATCAGGTTCATATGTATGTAATAATCTGAATTTCTGTTTTTACTCAATTTTAGAGTTAATTCTAGTGTGCACTATGGATTACATTGTGACCATTTGATTCTATTTTAAATATCAGAAAGTAACCTAGAATAGTTGCTCATAATATTTAACTATATTTATTTCAATATCTCATGCTTCTAGTTCTCACATGGTCTTGTATCATCAACTTCAATTCAGCCAGCTACATTTTATCATATTAATCTTTCTAAAAATACTTTGTTTTGGATAATGGCATATCTCATATTAAACCTGCTCAGTGGCTCTCAATGTTTTTACAGAATAATATCTTAATATCTTAACTTTTGTAAGCTTGACATTCAAGACCCTTAAAAATCTAGTTCCAACCTACCATCCCAACATTCCAAATAATGATTATGATTATGAAACTCATCTTTCAATTTTTCTTCTCCTGCAATTTCTCTCACTTAGAATATTAAATTATTTTTAAATTAATTTCCGGCAATCATCAAGAGCTAGTGAAGATGCCTAACTTTTTGCAACGCTTCTTATACCACTCCAACTTATATTGATTGCACCCTTTATTGAACTAATCCACTTCTTGTTTATGTCTTTCATCTGGGAATTTAATCAGGCTCTATGTTCATTGTTTTATTCAGGTGCTCTTTCCATTGCCCCTATAGCTGCCTCACAGTGGAAGGAAGCATTACAAAGAGGCTGACTGTTACATTTATTCAATTAATGGTAATTTGCTTTTTACAGGAATGATAGTCTGGTTTTTTTAACATAAATATCTTTAAGGAAAGGAACATGGTCTAGTGGAAAGATTGTTGAATTAAAGTCAGAGAGCATTGGTATCAATTTCTGGTTCTATTAATTACTTTCTGAATTACCTTGCAAAAGTCACTTGACTCTCCAAGAACCTCATTCCCTCCCTTCATTTATAAAACTGGAAAAACGTGTTGAATTAAGTAATCACATGGGTCCCTTTCACTCTAAAGCCCTGATTCTTTTAGAGTACTTCAGTGTTCATTCATTTAGTGTAACTATTCCATATGTTATTACACAAAATACTCTCCTGAATATAAATCAGGAAAAGCCACAATCATAGATGCATCAAAACTAGAAGGTATAATGAAAAGATGAATGCAGGGTTATCAGTTGGATACCTAATGTTAAAAACAATGACACATAGATGAAATGTGCCTTGAAGTATATCAGCTAAGACATTCAATAAGAAAAATACAGTCATGTAGAAAGAATGAGATAAGCAAAGGACTCTCTGATTGATACTCTGGATTATTAAAAAAAAAGAAAAAGAAAACTTCTCTCTTAGCTATGTGTTGTATAAGAGATTTGTAGGAAGAAAAAAAAAAGCCCTGGATAATAATTGCATGGAATGAGAAGTGAAGTTGTCATTTATACCAATGCAATACCTTTTCCAATGAAAACAAAATCCAAAATACAAAAGTATCAAAATTTACATTATCTTACTCTTTCCAAATTATAATCCCTTTGAGGGGAAGGTAAGTGAAAAGGAAGGTTGTTCAAAGTATGTCTTGTTGAGGCAGCTAGGT
Source organism: Phascolarctos cinereus (assembly GCF_003287225.1). Lineage (NCBI taxonomy): Eukaryota > Metazoa > Chordata > Mammalia > Diprotodontia > Phascolarctidae > Phascolarctos > Phascolarctos cinereus. The sequence goes on along the minus strand of NW_027555847.1, from coordinate 70,853,408 downwards.
GGCGCAGTGGATAGAGCACCCGTGCTGGAGTCAGGAAGACCTGAGTTCAAACCCAGCCTCAGACACATAATACTTACTAGCTGTGTGACCCTGGGAAGGTCACTTAATCCCATTGCCTAGCAAAAACATAAAACAACAACAACAAAACAAAGTATCTCTTTGTCCATTCCCTCTATCATTTTGCACCAAATGTTCTAAATTCATGAATTAATGATATGCCAACGCCACATCAGGAAAAATGAAATATGCTCTCACCCAAAAGATATCAATCTAAAAAAAATTTTTTTTCAAGAAATTTTGAAGTACAATTTGAAGTTCTGGGACATATTTATAAAATATGACTGCTGCACTGAAACCCTAAACAATTCCGTTTGTGGTATGTTCTACCAAACCTTCCAGATATCTGGCTTTGGAATTCTTTATTTCATTGATGTGTCAACAACTTTGGGATATGAAGAATGCAGGAGCCCAAAGGTAGGAGATTTGGGGATTTCCTTATTTACAGGAGGAATCTCTTCCTCCCAAATGACCTTATATTTAACAACTTGGAATGAGTATAACAACAACAATAACAACAACAACAGCAATAATAATAATAGCAACAACCAACAGATATGCCATTGTTTGCCCATGGAGTGAATATATAATTTAATTCTTAACTTGCCCCAAGTCATCTACAAATTTTAAAGCATTTTATACAAGTGAAGTTATTAACTTCACATTGATGTAAGGCTTTTTTTTTCCTGCACTTAGTATATTAAAGAAGGTTATACCTATGGGGAAAACAAGTATGGAAGTATGAGAACCTTTAAAAATTCCTATAATTCAGTGACCATACCTTTTTAACTATCTCTCTTACAGTTCCTAGTAATAGAAGATGCTTAATTTTGTTGATTGGGATTTTGTAAACATATACATGTACAAGTGAATTAATCACCACTGTGATCTCTCCTCACTCTAGGCATTCCTTCCCTCCCCAAAATGGATAGAATGAATAAGAAGATATATCTTTGAATGGTAGCACTGGATCCATTGAGAAACTAGTTAACTGGGTAGCAGGACCATCTTCCTAACTGGGATTTGAAAATTATGGACTCTAGGAAAGAATATATTCCCTCAATTTTGCCAGTTTGGCTGTCTCTATCTTTGTATTCAGGGGTAACTTTACATTTCTGACTCTAAAATCCACAGTGGCAGTATTAATATGGTATGTAGTAGGTTTTCATCAAATTATAACTGTCCCTTAACAATTGTTATTTAGTTGTAGAATTGCTCATATTTCATAAATTGACTACAGAACTCTTCTACTGATATTTTGCTGCAGCAATTATAAGCTTAAGTTTCAAAAATGAAAGCTGTGTCTTAAGTTTTTGGTATAATTGCATTAAACTCAAATATTCCTCAATGTATTTCATAGATACTCATGCTTGTCAGTCTTTGAAGGTTCATGAAAGTATATTCCTCTCAACATAGTTAAAAATAAAAAAAAATCAATTGATATTCACCATCTTTAATTTTAATCTATTATTTGAAAATATACAATTGTTAATATTCCACATATTCTGGACTTTTTTGATACATATTTCTCTTCAAAATAAATTTAAGCATATCTTCAATTAATAGAATAATTGTTAACTAAACTACCTTTACTCAGACTAAAATATCAGCCAGAAATGTGCAGTCTATAATTGGCTTCAAAGGTTAGCGTGACTGGAGGTGAATTATGATTTAAGACATTCCCATAGCCAAGTATTGATGAACTTTGAATCTATTTGTATTGAAGGAACTACAGCAGTAGCACCAAGGAATGATAAGGGGATTGAATACCTGGATAGACAAAGATCCCATAGAACAAATGGGAAAGTACTGGTTTTGGAGTCAAAAAACTTGGGTCTACCATTTACTACCTGTGCAAAATTAAGGCAAGTGATTTGTTTCTCTGGGCTTCAGTTCTTAATCTATAATATAAGCCATTTGGACTAATAATGTCTAGCACTGATCTAGTGCTTTGTGATTTACAAAAAAATTCATGTATGTTATTTCATTTGATTCTCATAACAATCTTTTGTCATAGGTGATATTATACTCATTTTACCAATAAGATACTGAGGCTAGGAAATAATAAGCGGGGTATAGAGTCAAGAGGTGGTGTGAAAAGTTACAACTGTCAAACCCCCTTCGAAACCTCTCCTACAAAATGACCATAGAATGACCAGAAAATGACTGAACAGAATTTTAAGGGGAAAACACAAGAAGACGCCACAGTGAATCATTTTTTCTCATCCCAGGGCAGTTTAGGAAGAAAGAGAAGTCTTTGGATACTAGGAAGGAAGCAGATACCGACAACAATATGGGAAGCAATAGCCTGCATCAACAGCACCAACAAATAAGAAGGTTACTGAATACATGGCCAGAATGTGATTCCAGGGAACCCCTATTCTGGCACTAGGTGGAGGACTTGAGGACATTTGGCATCTCTGTCACTCATAGTTCTGGATTTCAGTTCCAGGGCAGAGAGATTCAATTCCAATCACCAGGAACTGAGAGCCCTATCTGGGTAAGGATCAGAGTACAGGGCAGAATAATTACCAGACTTATCCATGCATCATACCATACTGGAAGCACCAAAATTATATAGGCCCCCAGATCCAGCAGTTTACAGAGAAGGACATAATAAACAGAAGATCAGGACAGTCACTTCCCCCTATGCTTCAGAGGTGATCAGAACCCAACCATATCATAAAATACAAACTTAATACATAGGATAGGAAAATAAGAAGAAAGAAAGAAAGAAAGAAAGAAAGAAGAAAGAAAGAAAGAAAGAAAGAAAGAAAGAAAGAAAGAAAGAAAGAAAGAAAGAAAGAAAGAAAGAAAGAAAGAAAGAAAGAAAGAAAGAAAGAAAGGAAAGAAAGAAAGAAAGGAAAGGAAGGAAGGAAGGAAGGAAGGAAGGAAGGAAGGAAGGAAGGAAGGAAGAAAGAAAGAAAGAAAGAAAGAAAGGAAAGAAAGAGAAAGAGAAAAGAAAAAAAGAAGGAAGGAAAGAAGGAAAGTAGGAAGGAAAGATTGAAGAAAGAAACAAAGAAACAAAGAAACAAAGAAAAAGGAACCTGACCAAAAAAGGCTACTCTGATAATAAGGAAACTCAAGACCCAAACTTAGAAGAAAATAAACCAAAAATACCTGCATGTAAAACCTCAAAAAAAATGCAGATTCAATCTAAAAACAAGAAGAATTCCTAGAAGAGCTAAGGGGGGGGGAAGGAACAAAATATACTTCAAAATCATATAAAAGTGGGGACAGAATTCACTATCTGACAAAAACTTCTGGAAAAATAGGAAAGTAATCTGGCAGAAAATAGGCATAGGCCAATATCTTATCCTGTATACCAAGATAAGCTCAAAAAGGGTAGATGATTTAGACATAGAGTCATATTATAATCAAATTAGGGGAGCATGGGAATAATTACCCATCAGATCTATGTATAGGGGAAGAGTCCATGTCCAAACAAGCAATAAATACTATTATGGAAGGTAAAATAAAATAAAATAAAATAAAATAAAATAAAATAAAATAAAATAAAATAAAATAAAGGTTTTGCAAAACAAAACCAATGCAGCCAAAATTAGAAGGAAAGCATGGAAACAGGAAGAATATCTAACAAGTTTCTCTGCTAAATGTCTCAATTCTCAACTATGTCAGGAACTGAGCAAAAATTTATTTAGAAATAGATGCAGCCACTTGACAAATGGCAAAAGATACTGGAGTATCCTTGCCAAGACAAGCTTATACAAGGTCACGAAGAGTTGGACATGATTGAACAATGATATTGATAGCTTTGATTTCTTCTGGAAACTTCCTATTCATACTCTTTTGTCAGCAAAAGAACAATATACACAGTAACAGAAATATTGTAAAGATAATCAACTATAAGAAACTTAGGACTTTGATCAATACAATGATCCATGATAATTCCACAGGACTCGTGGAGAAAAATACTATTTCCAGATAGAGACCTTAGGAACTCTAAGTGCATATTGAAGGATATGTTTTTCCTTTATTTTTTTTTCCTTTTTATTGCTTTTTTGTTTGGAATAAGGCTACTTTGGAAATATATTTTCCATGGCTTCATATATTGGTATTGCATTTCTTGCCTTCTCAGTGGGTGGGAGAAGGGTTTAGGTAGGGAGAGAATTTGAGAAATTGGAAGTGATAATCAAAATTTAAGAAGTTAAAGTCATTTACCTAGGTTACCAACTATTGTCTAAGGTAGCATTTGAAGTCAGATCTTCATATCTCAAAGCACAGTGCTCTATCTACTATGTTACCTACCTGCCTTGATCTAGCTGGACTAGATTTCTAAAAGTTCTCATTCATTTCCAAGTCTATGATCTTATGGTCCTGTATTTAATTATATTCCCAGCTCTGCTACCTGTGTGACCTTAGGCAATTCACTTATATTCTCCAAGTTTCATTTTCCTCATTGTAAAAGGAAGGTTTTGGACACTGATATAAAGTCCTTTCCAGCTCAAAATCTATCAAGTCAGGAACTTTCAAGATCATCAACTAATTATAATCCCTGTAGTTCCATGATCAAGTGAGAAAATAATATCATTAATCTCACAGTCACTGTTTTAGTAGGAAACAAGGTACATAAGAAAGCTTCTCCCTGTCTCAGCTTTCTCATCTGCCAAATGGGTATAATATTATTAACCACACCCACCTCATAAAATCGTCACGAAGATGAAGGAAGTGATACAAATATGAAAGCAAGCATTTTGAAAAATTAAATATGCTACGGAAATGTAATTTGGTATTCCTGATTCAATTTTTTTTTCAGCAGATTTTAAAATTATTTAGCATTTTAAAAAACCTTAACTTTTAAGCAATAGATGAAAAAAATCACTCATCCAAAAATTTAAAAAAATAACTACAATAACACAGATGATAATAGATGCCTTAAGTGTGAAGTGAGACATTTTCAAAGCCAAGCTTCACTTTTCTAATGCAATTGCAATGATATGGTAGCTTAAAGCTAAATTTCTAAAATATTATTGATTTTGTTGTGGTCATGGTTTGTATCCTGCCAGAACACATTTTTTTAATTATCTTTAAATGTTCAGCAAAAAATACAGCATTAAAAGATGTCTTGAGTTTAAGTTCACATTCCCCCCAAAGATTTGTCAGAAATACAAAATTATAATTATTTTATTTCTTCCAGAATGTATTTTATAGAAGCAAGCTTGGGGGATCAGGCAGTCAACATTCAGGAAGGACACTGATGATTTGGACAGCATCTGGAGGAGGGAAGGTGTGAGGAGGAGGCCTTGAGGTGATATAGTAATAAGGGATATTTAGACTTAGATGGAAGATGTGCAGGGGTGGGGGAAATTGGGAAGTAAGGCATAAAAGTTGTCTTCAAGTATCAAAAGAAATGGTCATATGGAATGAAAGAATCTACTTGTTCTGCTGGCTTAGTGTGCAGAACAAGGAAAAGCATGGAAATTACAAAGAAATACATTTAGGTACAATGTAAAGAAAAAAAAAACTTATAACCGATCTATCTAGGAGAATAGGCTGCTTTGGGAGGAAATGGGTTTCTTTTTTGCCGGAAATCATCATAAGTCAAAGCTTAATGACTATTTGCTGAATATTTTAAAGGGAATTATTTTTCTTTTATTAGACTAACCCTCTGAGTTTCCTGCAAACAATAGAACTAGAAGGACATGAGAGATAATCTAATTTACCTCTAATTTATAGAGAAGATTAAGACTTATTGTAAGTGACTTCTCCAAGGTGACACAGTTTCTGGTAGAAATGATTCAGCAAACTAGGTCTCAGAACTTTAAGTTCAGGCATGTTTACCACCTTCTTGACAATAGACATATCAGTAAGAATCTAGATTTATCCTCAACACCAGCTGTAGAAAAATGTACCAATAAAGTTATCCCTTTATCACCATCAACTCTGTTGGCTGCCAACAAAGCTGCCAGTTGCAGTTGATCTTATGTGTGCAGTGTGAGATTTGTCAAGACCTAACTTCTAATAAAATTAAGCCTGATTGATTAAATACTTCATTGTTTTAACTGAAAGTAGGTTTCAAAAAGAGAGGGAGAAAATATAGGTTTCAAACAAGAGGGCTTATGTAAGAAAATAATTTGCTAATAATGAGCTCTACTCTTTACTAGGGCTGCACTGGGGAGGAAGTCCCCCTCAAGGGGAATATATCAAAAATTGGGAAAGAATGTTGGCATGGGGGATATAGGAAAATGGCAAAGGTAGTTTTTTTTTTTCAGTCATTTACCATATCACTTTCATCCAAACCTGTATCCTGGGAAAAGATTAGTCAAATGAATAAAATGCACCCTTCCCCTCTGAGACCTGGTATTTTAATATGGGAATATTGATTTGGATACTTACAGAGTAAACCTTCAGGGGGCTGCATAACAAAAATAAAATGGTATATAGTATTTCATAGGAATTGAAAGCAAGGTTATAGATGTGTATGCATTTGTGTGCATATGTGTGTATGGGTGTAAGTGTGTGTGTGTATTCATGTAAGAAATACTACCTAATGTTCACTTTTGTGAAGAATGGAGAGGCAGATGACATGATCTCTAGGCCAAGAAAAGATACCAGCTTCTTCTTGCTTTCCTTTTGTACACGTACACACACACAGATGGGCACACACACACACACTGAATCTCGATACTTCCAGTCATCAAGATACAGGTACCAATCACAAACATAACTGGTTATAGGAACCAGCTCTATCATTGGATAAAGGAACTAATACACACGTACCAGACACTGCTAGATAATAGCACAGGGAGAAAATCATCCATCATTCCAAACAAGAATTCATTGGCCATTTCTTGACCTGGGACAGATGCCAATAAGTCTGTTGGTAGAATAAATGCATGACTTACAACTCCCCAGAGTATCTTTGAACTAAATTAAGTGAGGTTATATAGACGATCCATATACTCACATGTAAAACTATTTTTAAAAAAATCTTTCTAAAGCAAGCCATACATATTTAATCACCCATATTTGAAAAATAGTTTTCATGAATAGACACTGCTATTACAGCCATATAGGGAGAAAATGAAATTGGATCAGAACAAAAGCTTTCAAAATATCATATATCTAATATTTATCCACATATTTATATTTCCATCTGTCTATTTGTCTATCAATCTACCATATACAGATTATAGTGGCTATTGTATACTATCTTAGATGACAATGGCTTTCTTTCTTCTCCAATCACTCTCATTACAGTAGAAGAATTCCACACCTATAATGAAAGTTCTTCAAATATTCTACATCCTGAGCCTCCTTATTTCCAATGACATATTCCTCTATTCTACCTCTGCCACACACAGAGTTGATCACATTGTGAATCTTACCATTTCCCATACTTTTTCTCTAATTGTTATCACTTTATCTAAACAAAGTTTCGTTCCATCTCTTCCTATGTATTACCTTTCTTAAACTTATTTTTCCCTTTCATATCAACCTCTAATCCCTGTCCCTTAATACATTCTTGGACCATTACCTCTTACTGACTTTGCTTTATTCCCTTAGAAATTTCCATCATATAGTTAACCAATTCAAAATTAGAATGTCAACTACTCAAATTCTCCCCCCTCCCAGCCCTACTGTAGCTCATTCCTGGCTTAATCTCAGATTTAGAGTGCTCTCATCTATCCCTTCTGTTCTTATGCACATGCTGCTACATGGATCTGGAGAAACTGACACAACAAGGCACACAACTTCAACTAGGCAGTGACTACCAAAAGCTAATCTCCTAATTCAATTCCCACAGAAGCTATTACAGATACTTCTTTTTCTATCAAACGTCCCTTTACGTTCTAGTTCTTTCCCCACTTCCATCAACCTATGCTTATTGACTCTTCCTCAACCTAAACAAACAAAGCAAATGACAAGGCAACAAACTAAGAAAAAAAACAAAAACAAACAAAAAAACCTTCATTAGATGCTACTAGACCCACCAGATCCTCCGAAGTTCTTAATCTATATTATTCCTGCTTTCCCAATCATAATCAAATTATTGGAGAAAAGTGGATCCACTCTCTGACTCCGCTTCTCACCCTTTTCCATTATGGTTTCTGTGTGGAGTCAGAAGTGTAGAATCTGATCTCATTACTCACACAAAACTGTTCTCTCAAAAGGTTCTGATGACCTGAGTTCAAATCCCCTTTGAGACACTTACTGTCTTTGGGCTTCTGGGAGCCAAGATGGTGGAGTAAGAAGTACTCTCAGTAAGCCAGGCTGTCTTTGGGGAGTGATGTGATGTGATGTGTGTGTGTGTGTGTGTGTGTGTGTGTGTGTGTGTGTGAGTGTATGTGGGAACATGTGAAGTGGCTGAGACTGGGGAAGGTAGTAATAGGAATGAAGGCTGGTAATGTAGATAAAAGTTATATGGAAATGCCTAGATAAGTAGTTTGTAGTAGAGAAGATTATGGAACCATTGTGGTAGAAATGACAGGTGGGGATGGACAATAGATTATATAACACAAGTAAAGTGCAATGTGAACTAATATATGAAGGAAACAACCTGCCAAAAATGTAACCGAATGCTCAGTATTTTCTTGGGTCTGGAATATCAAGAATATTGAGAGAGCACTTGGGAAAGTGTATGGATTAAGGCTCCAAAGAAAAGATGAGTCAGTGAGGTGGCATAGAATGTCAGACCTCTGGTCAGGAAGATCAGAATTTGAATCTGGTATTAGACACTTTTCAACTCTATAACCCTGGCCAAGTCACCTTACCTTGGTCTCCCTCAGTTTCCTTATTTTAAAATGGGGCAAACAATAGCATCCTATCTTCCATGTAGGATTGTTTTGAGGATAAAATGAGATAATATTTGTAAAATTCTTTCCAATACTTAAGGTGCTATATAAATGTTAGCTTTCATTAGATGTCAAAATGGCGCTAGTGTATTGAAGATATCGAATGCCAAAGAATCTTTTTTAGGGTTTTAAAAAGGAGTTCTATGAATAGTGAGAATTAACCTGACAGCTGGGTGAATAAAAATTGAAATGTTTTGCAATAGTCCAGGACCAGTAATGAGTAGTTCAGAAAGTGACATAGTGGACTACCTTGGATATTATAGAAGGAACAATGGTAGGAGAGGAATTGGAGATGCAATGCAAAGAGGGAATGAAGAGAATTTGGTAAGAGACTAAATACAAAAAGAGAAGGATCAGGAAGAGGCAAAGGTTAAAGCAAGATTCATTGTAATCAATTCAATATGCATGGCAAGGCATAGTGCTTTAACTTACAAATGGCTACATAATGGAAAGAGTGCTGGAACAAGCCAGTGAATATGACTTGTACAGGGCCTTGAAAGGAAGATAAATTTTAATCATGTAGAGAGAAGCCAGGAGGACATATTCACTACACCTCACTGAAAAGTGCATGTACAGTGTAGTAAGCTAAGTAAATCCAGTAATCTAGGTTTTAGTCATTTCTTCCCCTGATTAGCTATCTAAAAGGAAAGAATGAAGGTGTGTATGAATGATAGGGATGTTGGAAAACAGTACTAGGAAACAGGAGTCCAAGAGAAAATACCAACTTAATTTACTTAGGGATGGTTCTAACTATAGTACCATTACCAATTGCAAATTTACCTACTCATTTTAACCATGGGGCAAAAAGTATCACATGGAGTAGTGGGGGATAGAACATAGAAAGTTGTCATCAGAGCTAGAAAGAACTAGGACCATATCCTGATACTGATTTGTACTGGCAATGCTGCCCTAGAAAATAGACTTAACCTATTAGTTCCCCAGGCAACTAATTTTTCTATGCTTATAAGTTACAGAAGCATTGTTATTCTGCATTGATAGAAAAAAATAACCTTACTTAGAGTTTCATGTATCAATGAAATCGTGAAGCTAATCAATGAATTTTTAAGACTTATTATGTTTCAGGAACTGTTTTACTCACTGAAGATATAAAGAAGCGTTAAAAAGCACACTAAAGAAGTTGACATTCAAGTGGGAGAGGTAAAACTTAAATTACTAGGAAAATAAAAGATATATATGGAACAGGTGAAAATTAATGTCAGAGTGGAAGTCTCTAGCAATTAGGGTGACAAAGAAGGGTCTTCAGAATTGGGCTGGGAGTCAAAAGACATTAGGGAAACTAATTGGTGGAGTTGATAGTATTCAAGGCATCGACAACAGCTAGTAGTGACAACACACAAAGGTGGTAGTTCCATGTGCAAAGGACAGTAGGTAAATAAGTATAATTTGATGGTACAATGTATAGAGAGGAGGACATTGTAGGAATACTGAGAGTGTGGAAAGAATCCTGGTTTAAATGGCAAATAGATTTCTGGGAGCCAACAGAAATTTAGTTAGGGGTCAATATGGTCAGATTCATGGTTGATGAAAATTACTTTGACTGCTGAGTGAAAATGGGTTGGAGGAACTTGAAATAGAGACAAATTGAAAGGCTATTGTTATAGTGAAGATAAAAGGGAATGATGTCCTGAACTAGGGTGGTGGGTATGTGTATGAAGAGTAATGGCACCTAGATTATTAATCTTGTGAAGCAGAAATAGCAAGACTCAACAGTAGATTGCAAATGTTTAGTGAGAGTGAAGAATTAGGATTGCACCAAAATTGCAAATATAGTTGTCTAGGAGGATAGTGGTGCCTCAGCATTAATAAAGAAGTGCAGAAGTAGGAGTTTTGTGTCAGAGGGAGATAATGTTGTGTGTGTGGGGGGGGTAAGGCAATGGGATTAAGTGACTTTCCCAGGGTCATACAGCTAGTGAGTATCATGTGTCTGTGTCTGGATTTAAACTCAGGCTGTCCTGACTCCAGGTTGATGCTCTATCCACTGTACCACCTAGCTACCCGAGGAGATAATGTTTTACACATGTTGAGATTGTGATGGTGATGGGAATTCAATTAAAAATGCACAAAAGGCAATTCGTGATTCAGGAGAAAGAATAGGGCTCATATAGTTATGGGAATCATCTGCATAGAGATGATCATTGAACCCAGGGAACTTATGAGATCACCAAGTGAAATTGCAAAAGGGTAAAAAGAAGAAGAGAGTCCATCAGAGTCTTTAGGTGAAATCCATGGTTAGTGAGTATGCTGTGGATGAAGAAAAAAATAAAGGAAATCAAGAATTAGCAATTATAAACACAGCAGAGAACCAAAAAGAACCACTGATTTGTATGTATATATATATATATGTATATAAACATATATGTATGCATGTATTTATGCACATGCATGTATATATAACAAGTAGAGACACAGGAGCATACAAGGGAAGGAGATTAACAGTGTCAAATGCTCCAGGGAGGTCAAGAAGGCTAAGGATTGAGAAAAGGTGATGGTATTTGGCAATTAAGAGATCACTGGTAATTTTGGAGAGAACAGTTTCAGCTGAATACTGAAGTCAGACACAAATTACAAATGTTTAGAAAACAGGAAGAGGAGAGGGAGAAGACATACCTAGTGTTAATGACTTTCTCAAAGTGTTTAGCCAAAAAGGACAAGAGATTTATGAAGGATGATAGCAAGTGGAGATGGTAGGTCAAGTAAGGGTTTGATTTTTGTTTCTTGTTGTTTCGGATAAGGGATCTATAGATTTGTAGGCATCAGGAAACTATCCATTAGATAAGGAGATACTAAAGATAAGAAAATAATTGAAGGCCTTAGTGGAGTCAGTCTTTTGAAAAAGACAAGAGGGGAGGTGATCAAGGCTACATGTAGAAGAGTTGGCCTTGGCAAACAGAAGGGCCAAATTTCATCTGAGAATGGGATGAAGAAGGAGGTCAGGATGGATGTATCTATATATTCTTATTATTCACAAAACTACCAGATTAATCTCTTATAAAGATATGTGTATGTGATTGGCACAGTGGTTAAATAGAAGGATAAAAAATTGCAGAGAACACTCTTTAAACTGCCCAAACATCCCTACATTTTTGGTAGTATATGTGTCAAAGCAAGCAAACCTTACCACATGTGTTGTATACATATGTAATGTATACCAAACTAAATAATGTAATAAAAAAGCAGTCACTTCCTGTGACGGGGAGAGAGACAATCCAAATAAGATCCATTACCTATTGAGTTAGACACATTAGCTATTGAAATAGATATAGCATGCGGCCCAGTAAACTGTATTAATTGCTTACTTAGCCAAATCTGCCATAGTACTGATTCAAAGAAACAAAGCAATTATATCATTGAAGAACTTCTTGATTGAGCACAGAGCAGGAGGTGATTTGACATGAAGGTTAGAGTTGCTAGGCTCAGAGCTAGAAAAACTTGGCCTCAAATACTTTCTCTGGCACTAGCTAGCAGTGTAATCCAAGGCAAGTCATAAGTCACTTAACTTCTCTGTGTGGTTTCATGAGGTTCTCTTGGACTCATCTACTAAGCCGTAGACTGAGAAAGAGATTTTGCACACCAGGATTTCCCTATACCAAATGAATTATAGGTTATCTATTTATATATCTAGAAAGATCACTCTTTTAATCCCAGAAGCTACAGCAATGGAAATGTCAGCACATGTGTATGAAATTTATACATCACTTCATAAATTGGAGGAGTGGCATATAGTTGATATAACACTTTTAAAAATATGCATGCTAAGAACTGAATGGATTGCACCATCAAGTGAATCTCATACATCAATGACTAGAGCTATTATATCTGACATATTCACTTTCCAGCAGACACCAATCAAGGGAACTGAATAAAACTACTGTCAGAAAAAGTTAAGGTCAGCAATGGCTTCACAGAAAGAACCATTTGTTATGGCTGACAATGTGACTTCAGATACAGGGCTTGCAGTATTCCAGTTGTTTCCAGAACCCCAAGAACATGATTGATCACTAGGAAAAAGAAAGGAAAGTGGCATATTTGAACAGTTTTATAACTGCAGAGGAGAAAGCTCATTCCTTAACACTTTCACAACAGACTCAGTCAGAGTTGCTTTAGGAGAGAGAGGAAAGAGAGAGACAGAGACAGACAGAGAGAGATATGGGAAAAAATACAATTCTGTACTCCATCACTGGTATTCCTCTCTTCCTACTCAGGCATGGATTAGAGATGAAAAATAAAATGCAGTTGTATAATTTTATAAGTGAAAAAGCTAGATGTCAGAAAGTTTTATATGAGGCTAACATCACGAAAGTATTAGGTGGCAATGTCAAAAATTGAACCCAGGTCTGCTGACTCCAAATCCAGTATGCATTCCATTACAAATATCCAGATTTTTAATCTGCATAATGTCATATATTCAGTTTTTTGGGGGGAGGGGAGGTTGTGGAGTGATTTTCCAGTTTTATATTCAGATACAAATTTCAGCTTTCCCTCCTAATTCCATATTTACTGATGCTATTCTGTTTTTATCTGGTTTTATACCTGTTTTTATCCCTTGTTTCCTCCAGTGTTGGAAACCTCAGGCTCTGATAGGGATTTGGGTATATCATGGGTTATCGTTCTCCTCATCTAAAGAATCTAAAAGGCTACTTGTCTCTGTGAAACATTCCTCTGGAAATATCCAACAAGTACTTTTAGGAGAAATCAAGTTACTCAAAAGAAGAATAAGTCGGCCATCAATTAACAAGCATTTATTGTCTATTTATGATCCATACATTGCATTAGATGCAAAGACAAATGAAGTATCTGTCCTTGAGGGGTTTACATTCTAACATGTGAGATAATAGATTGAAGTATAAGTGTATACAATATGAATACATATATATTATACATGTGTGTATATGTATATGTGCATGTATATGTGTATCATATATATACATATGCATAATTAACATAAGACAATTTTTGGGTGGGTGGAGTAAATAGAAGCTAAGGGGAATTTGGAACAAACAAATTGTACTTGATAACTGAAGGAAGTTAGGGATTGTAAGACACAGAGGTAGAGAGGTAATATATTCTAGGCATAAGGATGAAGCTATGCCAAGGCAAGAGGTGGGAGTGATAGAATGGTGTGTGTGAGGAATAGCAAAATAAGCCAGATTGGCTGGACTGTGGAGTATATGAAGGAAAACATATATAATAAACATAGATGCATAGGTTGGAGTCCAGTTGTAGAGGGTTATAAATGCTACACTGTGCAGAGAGATTGAGGTTTCCCTCTGCCTCTGGCTTTGTCAGAAGTGATATTGGCTGAATAATTAGTTATCAGGAGCAAGGAAGTTGAGAAACCAATGGTAAGGGAATGCACTATGGCCATTTAGGGAGGGAATACTAATTTTGACAGCACAGAATAGACACATAGCACCCTAGAAATGGAATAGTAATTACATGTTCATAATTGAATGATGTAATGTATGTAAGATGCTTTGCAAACCTTAAAGCACTGTGTCAATGTTAGTTATTATTTTAGTTATTATATTATTATTACTATTACGGTCTGACATAGTGACTACTCACTCCATAATAGAGCATAATTTCCTGGCACCTACATTGTAGACGATGCTTTTGAACTGAATGAAGCTGCCCTTCCTCCTGCTATGAATGGAGTCCTCTGGCTGCCTTAAGTTTTATCCAATGAGCTTAACCAGATCAGAAGAGATAGGAATTAGACCCAGCAAGAAAGACTAGTTTCAGTGACAGAGTATGTGAGAGCTGCCATGTAAATGAGTTTGTGATCATTCTGTTTTATGAGCTCTCTGGACTGTTATTACCATCTGTGCTATCAGTATTCATGAGCTGTAGTGGATCGTAAATTACTTCTGTGCTTATTCATTTGCAGATGTGGTGGTAATGGAGTATTGAAGAATGGAAAAGAGGAAAGGTTGAAAGAAAAAAAAATAAAACAGGTAAGTGACCTTTAGAGAAACTATTTTTTTTATTTTGTTTTCTTGAAAAGTACAGGATGTTTCCTGTACTTTGTCAACAATGAATGTAGAATACCATGAGAAACCCTGCTGTAGCAATAATATTGAGAAGCTGATATTTCAGAATATTGAGATGAACTTAAGGATAGTGGACAGAATTGCAACAGTCTGTTGCATGGGAATGTCATTTACTTTTCTACTTGAGTTTCCTTTTAATTACAATTTGGGGTTTAGGGTAGACGGCCATTTACTATTCTACTTGAGTTTCCTTTTAATTACAATTTGGGGTTTAGAGTAGATGGCCTCTAAGGTCCCTTCCAGCCCTAAAACTATAATCTTTCAATTCTATAATCTAGAAGAAGTCAGTATTCCTCTAGGAACCTCATTTTCTTTACCTATATCCTGTAGACAATTATCAACACAGTCATCAAAATCATCGTCATTACCACCATTATTATATACACATTGATACATACATACATATGCACACTATTTATCTCATGGATGATGGGAGGCTCAAATGAGAAACATAAGTGTAGAGGACACCATCATACAGACCATGCATGGTTCAAATGACCACATACAAGATTTAGAAGGCATTGTGACTCTGTATGTCTCTTATCATAGTTATATGACAAGGATTCCTGAAACAGCTGCAAAGCTGGAAAAACTCATATCTCAAGGGATCAACAAAACGATCTATGCAATGAATCATACTTCTCTCTTGGCCTTCATTTAATCTTCCATTTGGCATCATGCATTTCTCAGACCTTCATGGAGATACAGGGAGAAGGCTAGACTTTCTGAAAACACTTTCCTGACTTTAAAACATTACCTAAATATCAGTTCTATCTAAAAAACAACTTTTCAAGCATTTTCATATCTATTATTTTATAAAAACCTTTACAAGTTATTATAAATATGTTGACAGTTACCATTATTTTACTACCATGAAAGGAACAAAGTTATAAAAAAAAAGCCAGTTTCTTATACACTGCATGACTGTATGTATGTATCCTTTTTCATTACTTTTACCTCCTTTTTGATATATCCTTTACTCTTTTGTCAGTTCTTTGCTTTACTGGCCCATGTATTATTTTTCATATATTATTTTCATAGAATATCTTCTTTATTTTGCATCTTCTTTCCCATTTTCCTTTAGTAAGATCACATAAACTCTTTCATTTTTCAAAATTTCAGTTTTTAATTAATAGACTTTTATTTTATGTCACTCAAAGTCACCAACATTGAAAAAAACTGTTAAATTTTCAATAATACACATATTAAAGTAAAACAAATTTCCTTCATTGACAATATCCAAATGACAATATATGTGTAAACATTATAGAATCTTAGTTTCTAGCTTTAGACTTTGTATTTTTCAGAAGATCTTTGCCAACTGACTCTCTACTTTCTCATAAGCACTGTTTCTTTTGCCATGGAGGATTTGATGCTGCTTTCATTCCATAATTTCCTGGGTAAGACAGGACATCTCTGTTCTGTCCTTTCTCTGACATGCTATCAAAGATCTCCAAAATGTGGCTAAATTCATTCTATGCATACTTTCATCTTTTGTTTTTCAACCAATTCACCTTAAGATTGTATGTCTTTGATTTTTCAGAGAAAAGTATTTAAAGTAATTAACTTCACTCCCTTTCATTGATGGCACTTTTAAAAATGAAGTCAGACTACTTTTTTATGGTATCTCATAAAGACTGCATGGCTTTCTTCCTTTGATCATCCTTATAATTTTTATGTCTTCTTTTCTAATGAAAATTTGTTCATTTTGAAACTACTCTGTCGAAGGATAACAAGGATCTTTTTTCTTTTTTGTTACTCCGTTGGTTTTTCTCAATCCTCATCTTCTTTTACCTTTTTGTAGCATTCAACATTTCTGTTCATTTATACCTGCATTTTTCTGACACTTCTGACTTCTAGGTCTCCTCTGACATACCTAGCTAATTCTTCTCAATCTATTCTTGAATCATGGCCTATGTCCCCTACCATGCACATGTATACTCCAAGATTTTATCCTGCACACTCATCTCTTCTCTAACTACAAGCTGTCTCTTGGTGAGCCAACAAGCTAAATTTTTGTCTCTAAAAAATGACCCTATAAGTTACATATTGTCATTATCTTTTCCCTGAGGTCTAGTCCCACATCTACTTGACATATTTACTTGCTTGTCCCATCGGCTCAAACTTACCACGTAGAACACAGACTGAATTACCTTTCTTTCCTCCCAAAGTTACCTTTTTTTAATAACTCCCCTATTTCTTTGGAGAACACCATTCTTTCTGTCACTCAGGTTTAAAAGCTTATGGTTAGCCTTGATTCTGCACTGGTCCTTATCCATCATATCTAATCAATTTCTAAGATCAGTCAGTTGATTCTCCCTTCACAATATTTCTGAGATCCATCACCTTTCACCCTCATACAAGCACCATCTTAGTTAGGGAGACATTCATTACTCCTTGCCTAGACAATTTCAATAACCTGCTATTTTTCCCTTGCTTCTAGTATAATTCCTCCTCAAACTCACTATCAATAAACACACACACACACACACACACACACACACACACACATATATATATATATATATATCTATACACACACACACATATGTATATATATATACACACACACACATATGTATATATATGTATGCATATGTATATGCATATGTGTGTATGTATGTATGTATATAGTACCATATATACACACACAAATGTATGTGCATTGAGATATAAATTTAGTAGTTGTGTATATCTACATATGTATTTGCACATATATATATGTATTCACATATGTACATAAATACATGTACTCAGCTGACAAATTCATATTTTAAAACACATACATGTCAACACACTACTAAAAAATATTTCAATGACTCCTTATGCCCTGGGATAAAATGAAAATATCTCTATTTGTTATTCAGAGTACTTCTCAACCTGGTTCCAATCCATTTTTCTAGCCTACAGTCACGTTGTTACTCTCATTCTCAATTCATTATTCAAGGAAAACTGGTTTACTTGGTTTTTTCCCCTCAATTTGTTACACCTTTCACATCTTTGCACACATCTATTATACTCTCCTTCCTTACCTTCAAATCTTGAAATCCCTAGCTCCCTTCTAGGCTTGATTCAAGTGACACTTCATAAACAAGATTTTTGTCTATGTTAAGTAAAAATATAATGGGGAATTTCCCCATTATTAGTGATTTTCCATGATGTATTTATATATATACATATATATATGTGTGTGTGTGTGTGTGTATATATATATATTTATATAGTATTTACTTCTCTGTGTACAAATCAATTGTCTCCAGTAGCATTTAATCTCCTTGAAGGCAAGGACTGTTTCATTTTTTGTTTGCGCTTATATCCTCTACCTGACATTATATAGGCACTTAATAAATGGTTGTTAAATTGAATTGAATTGAATCTTTCATATATCTCTGCCAAATTTTGAGAAATAATGTCCTTTCTCATTATAGCATGATCAGAAAGACTGATATCTTTCACTTTTCATGTCACAAAGGCTATTCTTTCTTGTACTTAAATTCTATTCTTTCTCATGGCCCTACTACCCTTTCCAGTATGTATCTCTTGTAACTGTCTCCTCCTTTCCTTTTTTACTGTCATCAACATAATGCAATCCCTCCTTACCCACCTCTTTGTCTCTTACAGTAGAAGACATAATAGATTTTGCTTTTAGCACTCTGTTGCCTCAAATCCTTTTACAATTTGGTGCCACCTTGCCTTTCCAGTCTTGTGTCACAGTACTTACCTCAAAATGTTCTAATTTTAAGTCCAACTAGTCTCTTTGCCATTGTATTGAGAACTACTTATCTATTCTTGGAAAATATGGCTATCAATATAAATCTCTTTTACTTCCAATTTTTCAGAATGGGCAGTTTAATGCTATAACCCTGTACTGCTTAGCCTCAATCATAATGTTAGATCAAAAAAGAGAGAAATGAACGTTGTGACTGAATTGTATTAGCTTTTTATGCTTCTAAAAGCATTGGACCACATTTGTTTTTAATGACCCATTTTCACAATGGTTGGTCCTCACATCTGGCCTGGGGCTAAAAATTGAGAAAATGGTTCCCTTCCACCTTTAGAGAGTACTAAATAGTCATAGAAGCAAGAAGGAAGACAACTATAAGTGAGCTGACTGGCAAAAAGTATTAGGTTGGTCATAGCAATATTCATTTCTTTTACCCACCCCTTGAGGTTGCTTCTTTTCTTTATGGTTCTCCATCTTATTCTTTCTGGCCCTTCTATGCCAGACTTTTATTCTTAGTAAGCAGAGGAACATGTGGTAGCCCAAATCTTTTATTTTTATTTTTCTCCTTGATTTGTACATAGGTAGATTTCATTCTAAAGACAAGGCAGGCTCAAATGAGTCCAAGTAAGAAAAGATAATTCTATCCCATTTCTGGAAATGCTTGTGTGTCTAACATCAACAAGGTCATAGCTACAAATGATCTTATCAATTTATGGAATGAATGGAAGAAGAGTAATGTATTAGGCATCTGCTATGTGCTGTATTATAAACATTTAGTATGCAAATCATTCTAAGTCTGAGGGGTATAAATACTAAAATGAAAGAGAGGAGAGAGGGATAGAGAGACAGAGAAACAAAGAAAAAGAAAGATTTTTGGTAGAATCACAAAGCTGCTAAGTTGATATCTACAACAGTGAGTTGAATCACCCCTTCTGGAATCATTGGTGCTATTGACTTGATTCTAATGTCCAGCAAAAGAGGTGGAAATCAGAAAACAGGATATATCACAAAATGCAGATGATAATATGGCCTGGGTTGATAGAATGTAAACTCTCATATTTTGTTCTGTATTCTGGGACAAAATGATGGCTAGTTACATTTTCTCTTACTCAGTCAGAAATCAAGACCATATATATAATATACAATGTGTGTGTATATACATATATATATAGTAATGAAATAAAAATTTCCAAATATCCATGAACATATTTTCTTAAGCAAAATCATTTCTCTTCCTTCTCTAGACTCCACTAAGGTCACAGTTCAGTTTAAGGAGCCAAAGCATTACTGCACAAAAGTCACAAATGGATATACCTCAACATTTTTTACCAGAAGAGTGCCCTTAACAGATCTGATGGAATTGTGGACATAGTTTTTCTTTTTTTCACTTTCATTTTGCTTTTTATACAAGAGCCATTTTTAATGAGTCTTTAACTACTTATCTCTCTCCTCTAACAGACCATTAGCTTAAAAAAGAGAGACAAAATGACTATGTTGTACAATATATGCAACATTAAACCCCCATATCATTGTGGCTGTATACTAGGAGGAGGAAAATGTATTTCATCGTCTGTTCTATAGATCCTCGTAATTACTCTGAATTGACTGTCTTTTAGGTTTTTTTTTATTGATATCACATTGTACTCTTTTATTTTTTTGCTTACCTCACTCTGTGTCAATTGATACATCTTCCTGTGTGTCTCTGATGGCATCATACGCATAATTTTTTAGGATGTAGTAGTCACAGTATTTCATTACATTCATATAGTTTTCTTTTTTAAATTTGAAGCAGTTCTTTACATTGTTTGTCATCTTTTCCAATTTAATTGGTGTGAATAAATCTTTAGGGTTGTTTTGATTTTCATTTGTACAATTATTGGTGTTTATCAACTTTCTTTTATATGGACATTAATAGACTGCAATTCTTTTGCTTATATATTTTGACAATAATCCATTGGAGTTAAATACATGTCTTTCAATCCTATATACTTCCTGACTGAATCTAAATATTAATATTTGAAGCACTTTAAAATTATATTTCTTGTTTTACACATGGAAGGAGATATAGTCATTTAGGAATATTTTCTTAACTCACTTAAACATGTATATACGTATACACACATAATATGTTTCTATATCTGTAAATTGTATGTGTGTGTATTAAGATGGTAGAGTCATAGAGCTGCTAAGTGGATTTGATATATAGGACAGTGAATTGAACCACCCCTTATAAAATCAGTGGTGCTGTTGACTTGATTCCAGAGTCTAGAAAAAGAGATGGGAATCTGGGAAAAGGATATGCAACAGGCAAATGTAAGGAGTTAAGGGAATGCATACTATTTAGAATGGTTGGCTTCTGCAGTCCCAAACAAATTTCCCTCTACTGTCCTATAATTTGTGATCATACTTGACAGGATCTTTATGGAAATTAAATGAGATAATGTACATAAAGCATTTTGTGCACTCTTCTCCCCCTACAATTCAAAGCTATGATTATTATGGTTATGTGTTATCCAACACAAGCCTTAGATTTGAACATTTATAATCTTCATATTAAATGTCAACCCCACCAGCTTTTTTCCTATAGATCTATGTGAAGGACACCTAAGTCAGGTTTTATTTCTCATAGAAAAATGTTGTTGTATTTATTCTTTAATAATCATGTAAGATGAATCTCTGGTCCTTGGCATTCTTTAGTACCTTTTACATATTCCTATTAAGTTTGTTTTTAGACACATTATATAATTTTATTTTATTTTTTATTTAATTCATTTGGACTCATGAACTCCTTTTCTCAGTTCATTTTTGCTGCAAGGGGCCTGCTTCTTCTCAGGCACTGTTTCCTTAACTACTTTTCCATATCTCCCTTATTCTTAATTTGCATCCACAGTGAGCCTGATATATTTTCATATTCTTTGATCTTTTGTTCTATTAATTTTGGTATCATCCCTTTTAATGTGGTTTGTGAAAGAATTATTTTCTTTTTCTGCTATTCTGGTCTCATGGTTTTTTTTTTCCTTACTGAAATCTTATTATAGATTACAAAATCCTTAATTCTCCTCTCCCTAACATAATCATCCATTCCATATAATATATATAATATATGTACACCTATGCAGGTATATTGTGTGTGTGTATGTGTGTGTGTATGTATGTATTATGATACAGGTCTCACACACACACATACATATATGTGTTACATGCAAATTTTTAACATAACAAGAGTCACTACTCTCTTGTCCTTGTGACAAAACAAATTCCTCACTAAATGTAATACTTAGATGATTTGTTGAATTATATTTAAATGTATTCACTGGCTTGTTAGGAATTGTAGCCTACTTTTGCTTTACAATGAAGACCACAGGCCAGGAATTTAACCTGATACCTTCTCTCATCAGTTTTATTTCTCATTGGTGCTCCTCAAGCCACATTCCAAATTAATTGGCTGCTTTGCCTTTGTACTGTGAATACATTACAGTGTATTTTCCACCAGATTATCATCCATATTCATTTGTCCATTCCTAAAGATAATGAATGTCATTATGGAAAAAAATAGAATTCTTCCCCAAAAGTTAATAAATTGTGCATACCTTTTGACCCAGGGATACCACTACTAGGTTTATGCCCTAAAAAGATTTTTAAAAAGAAAAAAAATACTATTATTACAAAAAATATATAGCAGCTCTGTTTGCAGCGGTAGAGAACAAGAAACTCATGGGATGCCTACCAACTGAAGAATGACTAAACAAGTTATGGCATATGAATGTTGGTGATTGTGCTAAAAGGAATGATGAATAGGATGGTTTCAGAAAAACCTGGGAAGACTTGTTTGAACTAATGTACATTGAAATGAGCATATCCAGGGGAAAAAAATATATACAATAAGAATAATATTTAAAGACAATCGTATTTTGAAGACTTTGGAGCTCAGATTATCATAATAACAAACATGATTCCAAAGGACTCATGATAAACAGGCTACCCATCTACTGACAGAGAACTAACAGTTTCAGAGTGCAGATTGAAATGCACGTTCACACACAAATTTGTGTATATATGTATATGTGTATGTATATACTTATATGCATGCATGTGTGGGTACACATGTGTGTTTGCATATGGCCGATGTGGGAGTTTGTTTTGCTTGGGTGTACATGTGTATAACAGGGGTTTTGTTTTTATTTCTTTCCCCATGGAGGATATGGGCAGGGGATAAGGAGGGGAAGAAAAGAATCTGTAAAAGAAAATAATGCAGAGGTAATGAACAATATTTTTAATCTTGACTTGCTCAGTGAAATCACAATAACATTCACTTGGAAATCCTGGTCCTCTTTATTTTGATGCATTTTCCAAAATGTATTTACTTTCTCTAAAGTGCTCCATAGCCATTCCCCAATACATAAGTGGAAATTTCCTCTGGGCCCAGATCTACTTTGTCAGCTGGATGGCTCTATTAGAGGTGATGTAGCAGCAGCCCCATTCAATATCCCTTCCTGTTAGATAACACACCATTCCTCTCTATAATTTACTAATTTCTGTTAAGTACATCAATATGCCCCCAATCACCTGTTCTTAATGTCAATAATTCAGGATTTTTTTGGTTCATTTTGGTCATTTTGTGTATTTTTAATCTTCTGTTTCCTAACTCCCTGCTCCATATCACATCAGTGACCAATCCCTTCCTGTTGATCTTACTTCTGAATTCATTCTTTCATCTAGGCAATCCTTTCCATTTTGTTGATACCACCCTAATGCAAGAGCTCATAACTCCTCCTATAATATATTATAATAATGCACTAACAATTTGGTCATCTGATATTCAGTGTCATTCCCACATTTACTTTATACTATACTGTCAGCTTAATCTCTCTAATTTCCATTTCTTAACATGTCAATACGTTGCTCAAGAATCATCATTCACATCTGTGTGTTCATATTTCTTAGAATCCACATACTTCTATTATGTTCCAACTTAAATTCCCTGCTTTCTTCCACTTTTCCCCATTATGTAATCTCCATTCAAACCTAATTAATTTTTTTATTTCTTAAAAAAAATTCATCTTTTCCCAGATTCATGCTTTTGTTATAATTTCCTCTTTGCCTAGAATGCTCTCTCCATATCACATCTACTATGAGAAATTATACTCACTCTTTAAGACTAACTTTAAATACCACTTCTTTCATGAAGGTTTCACTGAATCCTCCAGTATGAAGTAATCCCTTCCTCCTTTGAACTCGAGTATTTTGTTTATACCTGCTATTAACTTATCACATTCAACTTCATGGATATGTATACTTTCATGTGCATGAATCATGATTTCTACCAGATTTCATAATCTTTGAGACCTATAATTATTTTCAAATTCTATTTTTATACCTTCAGTGGCTATACATAGCACGTTTCAATCAACTGCTAAGCACTTTTTAACTACCTACTATGTGCCAGGCACTGAAGAATGAAAGCAAAATATATTCTTTTTTCAAGGAGTTTGCATTCAATAATGGGAGACAATGTGAACATATAAAAATACATATAAGGAGGTGCTAAATAAATAAGAATATGAATAAATAGCTTAAAGATGGAGGACACTAGCCAACAAAGGGATCAGGGATAACTAGGTGAGCCAGTGAATTGGGCTATGGACCTGGAGTCAGGAAGACCTGAATTCAAATATGCCCTTCGATATTTACTAGCTGTGTCACCCTGATGAATTCGCTTAACCTCTGTTTGCCTCAGTTTCCTCAACTATAAAAGGGTGGTAATAATATAACCTATCTTGCATGGTTGTTGTGAGGATCAAAATGAGATAATAATTGGAAAGTACTAGTACAATGCCTGGCACATACTAAGCACTACATAATCGTCATTATTATTATTTAGAAATATTGCTTGAGCAGAGTCTGGATGAAAGTAAAGAATGTTACAAGGAACATGTATGACATAAGTGCATTCCATGCATCAAGGTGTGGCCTATGCAAAAGCATAGAACTAAAAATGAAGTGCCATGTGTGAGGAAAAAGACAGTAAATTCTCTATTGTCTCTGTCTTTGTCTGCCTTTCTCTGTTGGTCTGTCTGTGTGTCACATACACACAATGTGTATGTGCATACAATTATCATATCTACAGATGAGAGGAATCTGAGAGTAATGATTATTTCACTGTTTAACAGAATTAAGAGGTTAAAAAAAAGACCTTCATAAAGCAGGATAATGGGCAGAAATTAACTTTTTAATAAGGATAAAATGTTAAGTCCTAAAATATGTATTTTTAAAAGTCAATGTCATCACTCCACCATGGAAGAAATATAGTTTAGGAACAATTCTGGTGTAAAAGATTTGTGGTTCTGGCTCAATATTAATCAATATAGTGATATAATTGTAGAAAAACATATACTCAAAGTAATTCAAACTTAGATTGCATTACTAGAAACATGGTATCTTTGAAGAGAGCTGTGTATTTTAGCTTTTTTTGTAACACCTGGATCATTGTGCTCAGTTTCAGGTCCCTCATCTTCAGATTCAGGTCCCTTAGTTTTAGAAGCAGATTGGCTAACTTCAGTACAACCAGAACAAAGACCGGAATAGTACTAGGTTTGGAAGGGAAGAAAAAGGAGGGGGGGAGTGGGAATCAATATTTACATAGCACATATTATATGCAAGGAATTGTGCTAAAGTATTTTGTGAATACTATCAATTTGTTCCTCACAACAGTAGTGTGAGGTAAGTGTTGTTATTATCTCCATTTTATAGGTGAGGAAAAAAACATAGGTTAAGTGATTCATCCAGGTTCACACAGTTAATAAGTGTCTGAGGTTGCACTAAAATTAGTCTTCCAGGCTTAGTACTCTAACCACTGTGTGACCTAGCTGCCCTTGTTATATAAGTTCTTTATATGCCATATGAAAAAATACTGGAAGGAACTAGATATATTTAACAGAGAATTTTTTTAAATGAGAGAGAAGATCAATATTAATAAGTATTTGAAAATCTATCATGTGAAGGAAGTATTGATTTATATCTTACACCTTTAGGGAATAGAACTAAGGCCTATTGTGAAAATTTCAGAAACTTCATAGAACTTTACCTCTAGAAAGTCTCTCAGATCACAAACTATATAGAAGATATCAATCTGTACTGGCAGAAGATTCTTCAATTGGGAGCTCTCTTAGAGCAATAAAATCATAGAGCTCAGTCCCCAGGATCTGATAGAGACATGTCCCTTTTAAAACAAATGAACTTCAAGATCTATATTTAATTCATGTTAACACTAAGACATTTATTATCATCAGCAACACATATATATTGAATTACTTTCATGCATATGATAATATAAAATGGAACAAGGTTCTTGCAAATCTAGTTGTAGAGAACAATATAATAATATCTGACATTTACATATGCCTTAAATTCAGTGAAGTACTTCACAAAAAAAAAACATCTATTATGAGGTAAAGATTTTCCTTATGAGGGAGATATTATAGAAATTAATCTTCCTATTCCACAAAGAAAAACTGAGGCTCAGAGACATCATATAACTTGCCCATAGTCATGTACCTGGTAAAGGCAAGAGGCAGGATTTTAACCTAGTTCTTTTTGATTTTGAGTCCAGCATTTTATTTGCTATGTCTTTAACCCAAAGGGATGGGAACAATACAAAACAGCATACTTTTAGATGATGTAGAAGTGAAGTGCTGTAACAGCTCAAAAAATGGTCATAGTAGTCAAGGAAGATGACCCTGTAGCAGAGGTGAAACTTACACTGGAATTTAAATCATGAAAAAGAAGAAAGAGGACATTTGTTTTCTGTGAAAAATATCTAAATTATATTTTGATCTGTAGCATTATTCCTAAATTCTATATCTGAAAAAAAATTTTAGAGGAAAAAGATATCGAGTGACATTAAAACATATTGGTTTCAATTCTACAGAGTTCAGAACTCAACTATAACTCCCACTTGCCATTGATCAGTTTAAAAAATGTTTATGAATTCAATTTTATATTAGACTGATCTGAGATTCCCATTGATTTCAAAAGGATCCAATTATTTCTGTTCTGCTTCTTACAGAGATTAAAATGTAACTAAGTGAACTTCAATGTCTCTTCCAGCCCTAGAAATTCCATAATTTTGTGAATTAAACCTAGAATTGTTTTAGAAAATACATACTCAAACACTCAACCAGCCATCATATTTTTTCCTGGGATGAAGTCATTAAATTTCAGAACTTTGGAGCTAGAATGGACCTTAAATATCTGCCAATCCAATCATTTCATTTTACAGCTGAAGAAATTGAAGCCTAAGGACATGAACAGAATAGAAAATTAGATCATTGTTGAACTGGGATCTAAAGCCCAGCTTCCTAATTCTGCATCCAGTTCCTTTTATATTCAACCATGTTAATCATCCTAAATTTGTATTTCACTGTAATTTGCAATTGACCCTGATGTCCCCTCAAGCTTTGGTCCTACTTCTCTTAAATTTGCTTTTAGCAACTTTTAGAAAGAGAGGACTACAATTCCTGTCTTTACCTCTTCAACACACACTCATTTCTCATTTTGACTTCAGTCCCCACTACTGTACTGACTGAAAGTGTTTTTTAAAGTTACTAAGATTGAATCTGAGGGCCTGTTTTTCTCCACATTCTACCTTCTCCTTGAATATTTTGCACTGTTACTACTGTTGACCATTTCTTTACTTTTTCCTGAATATTATTTTCTTTTGTTGTATTCATAATACTATTGTATCGTGTCTTAATTTTTCCCCAACCTATTTGATCTCTCCTTACTTCTTACACTTATTTGCATCCATCTAGGCACTTCTCTCAAAAGTCCTAAGTGGCTCACTGTTACTTCTGAGATAAAATTTAAAATGTTTGTAGCCTGGTATTTACTGGCCTGCACAAGGGGGCACTAAACATTAGCAGGCAATCCCATAGAATAGAAAGGGAGCTGGATCAGGAGTGAAACAACCAAGGATGTAAATCTTGGCTCTGCCACTTACTGCCATGTAACCTTAGGCCAGTCACTTCTCCTATGTGGGCCTGAGTTTCTCATCTGTAAAATGAAGGGTTTGGCCTAAACACTCTGTAAGTACCCTTCTAGATACAAAATTAGCAAGACAAAAAGAGCAACCAACTTCTAAGGGTAAGCAAAGACAGTTTGCCAGGAAACAATGAGGCAAGAGAGTGAGAAGGAAATAGGATCTCTGAAATCATACAACAGCCCTTGTCTCCATACTCAGTCTAACACTGCCAGGAAGGACAAAGGAATCACCTTGCCTACTTAGTACCTTTGAAGGGTATCATCAATTCTCGCTCACCAAACAACAGAAACGTTGGTCTTCATGTGGCAAATCAACTAAAAAAGTAAAATGCATGGTTTGAAGTGTTCCATAATCTTTATCCCTGAATCCCTCTTCTTTTTTTGGAGTTCCAACATTCCCAGGTTTTACCCATCTCTTTTACCTTCTGCCTCCCATCATTTTTCAGTCCCTTCTTTCATTTGGGAAAGACAAAACAAAATGAAACAAAACATATACTTCACATCAGTTTCCTTGCTGGTATAAGGCTACAACATCATTCTATATTAGGAAAATCTCATGGCATGATCTCTGAACACAGATTTATAGTGAGTCTTTGCATTACAAAAATGTAGGTGATCAGTGACACCATTAGTATCTGACACCTTAGGACCTTCATGTTTACAAAGCCCTTTAGAAATTTATTATATCATTTGATCTTCCCAATAATCTTTTGAGATAGATGCTATTATTACTCTGTGTCTCTTCAGTGGAAGTTAATTGCTATTGCCAGGAAGAAATCCTCCATTTATGTTATTGTGTTACCTAAACATTCAAGAAATTATTTGGTGCATTCCCCAGTGAAGTTTTTGCCATTCCAGTTTAGAGAATTCAGCTGTTCAGATGATACAGCTTGGCAACTTTGCCTCAAATCACTGACCTTAACATACTTTGCATGACTGGCTCTAATTCATCCCCCTTGCCCTTGCCAGGGGTTGTTTACCTCTTAAAAGTGCTCTCCAGACTGTGTGCAGGGTTTCTTATTGCCTGCTGTTGACTTGCTGTGCGTGGCAGGCATGACAGAGCAACCCTGTCCAAGTAGTACCTCTTAGTTTACTTGAGAGTTGAAATAACCCAGGCCACCATTCACTCCTGATCCCTGTTGGAGCATAGAGCCCTGAGAAGAGAGGTGACAGCTGCTGCCCAGGTTATACTGAGCAGTCTTCCCTTGTGAAGTTAGCTAATGAGAGAGAGAGAGAGAGAGAGAGAGAGAGAGAGAGAGAGAGAGAGAGAGAGAGAGAGAGAGAGAGATTCCACCTACACTATCCTGAAGACTGCTCAGAGATGATTAAGGGAAAATGATATTATGGCAGGAAAAGATTGGGAAGATTTCCAGCCTCAAACACAAATCATGCAAAGTTTAGTGTAAATTTTAGCTTTTTTTTTTAATCCCTAAAGGATAGTTTTTTAGCTATTTAATCCTAGGCTGAATCTGCCTTACCTTGATATTTTAAAGGGTTTTTTTTTCTTATGAGGAAACATAATTCCCCTAGAAAACCTGACACAACAAATACAAATGCCATGACACTATAAATATGAGAGGCATATTGAGATTTGGCTCATATTACTGAAGAAAAAAATAAGGAGTTTCATAAGATCTCTTCCTTTGAACTAGACCACCAAGTATTGGATTGCACACTGAGTTTTGGAATTGAATCAACATGCAAAGAAAACTGTAAGTTTACTAGATTTCTTAAAACGTTTCAAAACAAAAGAGATGAAAATAGTTTTACAGTGGAAGAACACAGCTCTCTCAACAAACAAATTGGTTATAACTTAAAAGGAATAGAATAGTTTATCTAAGTTTGTCAGGATACATCTATAGGTCACCTACTATGTGCAGGGCATATAATACTTTTTGCTTTCAAAATGAAATTACTTTTTTTAAAAATTTTATTTCTATCTTTTGTTTTTGTTTTATCTCCATTTCCACATTTATCCTTTCCCCTTCTCCTTCCCAATTCGAAAGGAGCCACTTCTTATAATGTAGAATGAGGAAAATAAATTATTAACAACACTAACCAACAAATCAACTGAATATAATATAATCGGTAGTATTCCAAACCAATATCTTCACCCCTCCCCAAATAATTTTGGGGCTGGGCAGACTTCTTTTTTATCTCTACTTCAGTTTAGTTATTATAATCACCTGAATGAAAGAACACATTAAAGAATACATGAATGAAGTGTTATAAGCAAAATTCTGAGCTAATTGCTGGGAATAAAAAAGTAAGACAGTTCCTAGTCTCAGGGAGCTTATGTTCTAATGAGGAAGATGACACATGTGGAAGTGTTAGTTGCACGTTAGATGGAAAAGTTCCATGGACCTTAGTGAACAGCAGCAAAACAAATGGTGAAGCTTATTCTTTCATACTTTTCCTGCAGATAAAATTATCTCCATTTCTCATATTGAAATATTTGACAGTTCCAAGGACTGTGGTGGTAAGAACTTTCTCTCTGGGTCTGTGGCAGCTGTGCCTATAGAACCTGAAAGAACAGTTGCCAGTTTGCATATCCAGAAGGGTTTGCTTCTCAGGCTGATGGCTGATGGCTGATGGCAGGGATTTTGTATTGAGCATCCTGGGCTTCCTCCGGCAGGATAGTAGGATAGATGGTGGTCAATCTGGTAGTGATAGTTTGCCTGGCCTCTCCTATGTGTGGCATTTGTTTGGTAATTGGTAGACATATCTAGCCACTTCTCCACAAGAGTTACATTCCTGAATATTACCTGTTAGGGAGGGACTAGAAGCAGGACTAATCCTAGGGGAGGACAGCAGGGATATGCTGTCACTCCAAGAACACTATTTCTCTGATTATCGGTTATTGTTGATGAACAGCTGTTACTGCTGGTGATGAAAAAAGTGGGCCACTGCGGGACTAGAGTAGAAGAAGGTCTGGTGATTGGTGTCTGAGGCACTGCCATTCCCCAAACTCATGGGCTCAGGGTCCTAGATTCCTTCCATTAAGTTCTGATGTGAGATAGTAGTCAAGGTGTTGGTGGTAGTGGTCTGACTTGACTGGTACATGCTGCTTTTTATCTCTCCTTCAGCATACCTTCCTGCATTGGGTGGAATGGCTTGCCTGCTTTGTATACAGCAGTTGGTTGGCAGTATTATATCCTATTCAATTTCATTTTTGTATTTATTCTATTTTTTATGGCCATGGTGAATATTGTTTTAATGGTTCTGCTTACTTCACTGTGATTATTTCCATGATTCTCTCAATTCTTCATAATCATTTTTAAACATACATGTTTGATAGAATGTTATCCTTTATGGGATTTCCATGAGTTTCCAAGAAATTTCCATAAAAAGCACATTCTAATTTTGAGAAATAATCTTTGGGAGTGTATCTTTGATACACTCATGAACATATAACCAACCAAACTGATAAGCAGATAATGAAAACATCTATGCTTGAAAATCAAGTCAAACTTAAGCTCTTTGAAGACAGGCACATATAATTTTCTAATGATTCCTAGTGTTTCATCCAGTGCCCGACTGGTCATTTACTTGGTGATTGTTCTATTGAGTTGGATTGATTTTTATGTACTTTTGTCAGTTAGACAAATTTGTGGAGGACACCAGATTCTTTTATTCTCTGTTAGTTCCAGCTACCATCTCACAATGGGAGCCTCCCCTAGGTCTACCTCTAAGGCACACTCTGTTTGCCCTGTGCCACATTGGAACTCAGCCTTAAGGGTTCTAAAACTTGACAGAATTTTTGTTTCACTTTCTCGTAGCTTATGTCATGTTTATAGTTGATTGTGTCTTCCCCTGACTTTGCGGTGTTTCAGTGTGAATTATTTTCAACTTAAATTATAGCAATTTGTAAACATGAGCTTCCCACAGGAAATAGCAGGCAGTGATGCTCACATTGGCAATGAATCTAATGATGTTGGGCACGATGACAGTCTTAAACAAAGCATTATACTACACTAAAAACTGAAATTGCACATTTTATAAGGGTTGCTCCCAGAATGCTGTTGTATTAGGCAGTATTAGGGAAGTGGATTTGGACTTTAGACTGTCTTTAAAGACATAGCAAAATAGCAAGTTAGTATTAGAAAAAAATACAGGGTGGCCCAGAAATTTTAGGGCTGTTTTAAACTTTTTGGGATGTCTTGTATATTCTTTGAAGTGTTATTATTATTTTTTTAGGGGCTAGATGGGGTTTTACTCTTTCATATACTACCATCTTTGTTTATTTCTTTGTTTGAAGTCTAGATCTGCTATTTCATCAGTTCAAAGAATTTTCGTGTGGAAATTTCCTTTCTGTATGCATTTCAGTAGCTCCTGTAAGGGACAAGGTATCATGCCCCCACAATTTAAGATAACCTTTGACATCTTACAACATTAACAAAGAAGTTACATTGTTTTAATAAGCTTGCAAAACCTTGAAAGGGCAAGCCAATGAGAAGGGCCCTAATCTTTTCATAGATCCAAAAGTTCTAGAGGGTAAAACCGGTTTTAGCTAGCCCTAAGTAGGACAAAGGGCACGGACTTTTGGATGACCAGGGATGGGGGGAGGGTATGTCAAGGAGACATGGGATGGGTGGATGTGTAAGATTGTAACCTGGAAAGGAATGGACCAATCTGGGCCTGAAAGGGAGGAGTCATGGCATTCTATCAATTTAAAATTTTTCACTTCTATAATCGACGCAATCTCTTCTGAGAGATGTGCCCAGTTCTCTAGCAAGAATTGTAAATAAATGATACTTCACTCGCTCCAGGCTTAGTTTTGTTTTTCAGCTAGAAGGCTTTATTTCTCTAAGGCCTTCCTATGTAGCTTAAAATCTTAGAAAGTTATCTGGAACCCCAGAGAGGTTAAATGATTTATCCAGAGTTACTCAGCCTACCAAGCATTAGAATCAGATTTTGAACTCTAGTCTTCCTGTCTCTAAAACCAGTTCCTTAGCTAATATGCATATGTTTGCTGCTGCTTTTCAGTATCTTAAGGAATAATAATTTCAATAACAAAAGCAATACCAACAGGAAAAGTATTTGCCCCATCCATATAGCTAATACTTATGATTAATTGGCTAATGGATTAATTGGGATGTATCATTCTCCTGAAAAGAGGTAATGGAGGCACAATTCAAGTGCAAAACCTGCAAGTGTTTATTGGTGAATATGGCACATACATGGAGAACAGAAGAACCTAATCTGTTGCTCCAAAGATTGGGGATTTAGAGAGCGGTTTATATGGTTTTACAACAAAGGGAGGCAGCAGAATAGAAGGAATATAGAGAACCAAGAACCAGGATGTTTGTGCAAGCTCTTTCCACTTGGGGCCAGTATGAACAGTTTAAGCTGGCCCTATGGTTGCTGGAACGGCAGAGGTTTTCAGGGTTCATACTGTGGATATCACAAAGGACCACTGGTATGTTAAACTTGAGTAACATTCTTTCTGCCTCCTGATTCACTGATTTTGATTCCCAGGTTATTTCAACCTCCCCTGGATAATAAGGGAGCTCAAGCAAATCAAGGTGATTAAGTAAACTCATTATTCATTCCATTCCTACACTTAGCAGCATTATTTAAATCATGTTTTTCCTATTTCTCACTACATTGTATTGTGTGTTATTTTAATGTGTCATAGACTTCATTGTTTGATAATCTAGTGTAGTTTATGAATTCCACAGAATAATGGCAACTAATGAATAGAGTGCTGGTCTTGGAATCAAGATCTCAGCTCAAATCCTGCCTCTTCCACTTACCATTTTACCCTACGCAAATTACTTAAACCTTCTCAGTTTGAATTTCTTAATCTTTAAAATGTGGATAATAGTATGACCTTTAATAGCCTTAGTTTCCTCATTTGCAAAAAAATGTATGCAATAGAAGTATCAATCTCATAGGTTATTGTGAGGACCTCTAAATTTTATTTTCCAGATATCACTCCTTCATCTTCAACTCACCCTGTGCCATCTATCTATCTATCTATCTATCTATCTATCTATCTATCTATCTATCTATCTATTTATCCATCTATACATACATACATATAATTTTTCCCTCCCATTACCCTAATAGTGACAAAGGACTCATGAGTTATAAATATCATCTTTCCTTACAGGAATGCAAACAGTTCAACCTTAATAAGTCTCATGATTTCTCTTTCCTGTTTCACTGGAGTCTTGTATTTGAAAGTCAAATTTTCTGTGTAGCTCTAGTCTTTTCATCCAGAATGCTTGAAAGTCCCCTATTTCACTGAACGTCCATTTTTTTACCCTGAAGGATTATACTCATTTTTGCTGGGTAGGTGATTCTTGGTTGTAATCCTATCTCCTTTGCACTCTGGAATATTATACTCCATGCCATCTGGTCCCTTAATGTAGAAGCTGCTAAATCTTGTGCTATCCTGTGTTTCCACAATACTTGAATTATTTCTTACTAGCTGTTTGAAATATTTCCTCCTTAACCTGGGAACTCTGGAATTTGGCTACAATATTTCTAGGAGTATTCCTTTTTAAATCTCTTTCAGGAGGTGATTGGTGGACTCTTTCTATTTCTATTTTGCCCTCTGGGCAGTTTTCCTTGATAATTTCTTGAAAGATAATGTCTAGTCTCTCTCTCTCTCTCTCTCTCTCTCTCTCTCTCTCTCTCTCTCTCTCTCTCTCTTTTCATCATGGCTTTCAGATAGTCCAATAATTTTTAAATTCTCTCTCCTGAATCTATTTTCCAGGTCACTTTTTTTTTTCCAATGGGAGATTTCACATTCTCTTCTATTTTTTATTCATTCTTTTGGATTTGTTTTAGTGTCTTGATTTCTTATATAGTTGCTAGCTTCCAATTCTTCCGTTCTAATTTTTAAGGAAGTATTTTCTTCTGTAAGCTTTTGGACTCCCTTTTCCATTTGGCCAATTTTGCTTTTTAGGACATTCTTCTCCTCATTGGCTTTTTGGACCTCTTTTGCCATTTGGGTTAGGCTATTTTTTAAAGTGTTGTTTTCTTCAGTATTTTTTGGGGTCTCCTTTAGCAAGCTGCTGACTTGTTTTTCATGATTTTCTTGCATCACTCACAGTTTTTCCTCTACTTCTCTTACTTGCTTCTCAAAGTCCTTTTTTGAGCTCTTCTATGGCCTGGGACCAATTCCTATTTTTTGGAAGCTTTGGATGTAGGAGCTTTGGCTTGTTGTCTTCTTCTGGTTGTATGTTTTGATCTTCTTTGTCACCAAAGTGCGATAATATAGTCTGACTCTTTTTGCACTGCTTGCTCATGATCCCAGGCAATTACTAGAGTTATAAACTCTTTGTTAAGGTAGGGGTCTGTTTCCAGTGTGGAGAATGTACTGTCCCAAGCTTCAGGGATTTTGTGAAGCTATTTTCAGAGATACTTCTATGGACCTGTAAATTTTCAGTTCTTTCAAGGTGCTATGATCAAGGGCAAGGTGTTTACTCCTTTCCTGGCCTGTACTCTGGTCTATGAGTGACCACAAGCACTCTTTTCTGTCATGGAACTGTGAGGAGCATTTTCTCGTTACCACCACTACAAGCTCCACCATGCCAGTGCTCTTCTTCACTCCAGGACCACCACCCAGAACTGTAACCAAAATCCAAGCATGGGCAAAGCAACATAATCCTGCACCAGCAGAGAAATCTCTGCAATCCCCCTCTGATCAGCCACTTGATTCCCCCTCAGTTTGTGGGCTGGAAGCTCCAGAAGCAACCGCCACACTGGGGCAGTGCTCAGAAACTGGGACTGGGACAATTCTTCTCTCTCACTGCAGACACAGACATTTCCTACTGACCTCCTAAGTTATTTTTGG
Source organism: Phascolarctos cinereus (assembly GCF_003287225.1). Taxonomy (NCBI): domain Eukaryota; kingdom Metazoa; phylum Chordata; class Mammalia; order Diprotodontia; family Phascolarctidae; genus Phascolarctos; species Phascolarctos cinereus. The sequence goes on along the minus strand of NW_027555847.1, from coordinate 70,817,894 downwards.
CATTCATGGGCGGAGAAGTATAGAAACTGCCACAATTGCCTGTGATTCAGTCCTCTGAGGCTTCCCCCTGGGATGCTGAGGCCTGGAACTGCATTCTTTTCCCAGCCTGGTGCAATATACCTTTCCAATCAACCATCCAGGTTGTCTTGGCATGGAAATTTGTTTCATTCTGTCTTTTTGTGAGTTCTGCTGCTTTATAATTTGTTTAGAGCCATTTTTATAGGTATTTGGAAGGGTTTGGGGGAGAGCTCAAGCAAGTCACTGCTTTTACTCTGCCATCTTGGCTCAGCCCCTGAAAACTTTTTTTTCCAGAATAATATGTGCTCCTGACTCATTTTTTTTTTCTTGTAAAGAAGCCAGAGTAACAAGGCAGTAAATTTGTGTGCTTAATGCTCAGTCTACATTGCATAGGAACATAATGAGAAGAAAGATACCAGCTATCAAGGAGAAAAGTTTTAATCTTTCTTGATTTTAAAGCAATTTGCAGAAAAGGGCAGAAATCATTACACAACCTCCCCAATGGCAACTAATATCACAATCAAACCATGGCCATCATGTTACCACATTACCCAGGAGACATGAGCAGCATCTGGTGGGTCTGATTGTGGTGCATATAAGTGACATAGACACTGCCTTTCATGAAAGAATTTTGTTATTTAAAATAGTGAACCTTCAAATATTTAACTCTTGATTAAGATTCACAGATTTTCAAAGATTCCTACCTCAAAAAAATTGTATTTATTACCCCCAAACAAACCTGATATCATAAAATGTCTTCAAATTCTCCACGTGTAGTTAATTTTGACAACTAAATTTTGAAATATGGTACTGATCTTCTTGTAGCAGATGCTTATTGTTTTAGAGTATTCAGGAAAATAGTACCCCATATGTATTTGTTTATTTACTTAATGGAGCATGATTTAATTGTTACAAGCATAAGTAGAGGGATAGATAGATAAAACTATAGATAGATATAATTCATCAGTTATGGTAGTAAGGCTTTTTTCTGGAGCACTGTGTTCAATTCTGCATGGTACATTTTAGATAGGATCTTCTCAAATTTGAGAACATCCAGAAGAAAACAGTCAAGATGATGAAAGGTCTTGTGTTCAAGTCACGTGACAATTGGTTGAAGGAATTGGGAAATATAGGGCTTGGGGAAAATTCAGTGTGACCTGATCATAAGACTACTGCATAAAAGAAAAGCAGGATATTTCCCCCTCCCTTCTCTTGGGTCCCAAAGGCCAGAATAAGCATCAATGGTGGAATTTGTAAAGTAGCAAAAATCAGGTTTAGTGTAAGGATAACAGAAGTAATAACAATTATATATGTGTACACATACATGTATATATACACATAGCTACATACATCTATAATGCATGCATAAGAGCACATATGTATATCTATACCTATATGTATATTTATTCATATATGTATATATTCACTCACACAAATGTGTGTATAAATATGTGTGTATATAAAATATACACATGTATATATAAATATTTGCATCTACATAAAAATATATCTATACATATAAATTTATACATATATGTGTTCTCTCTCCATATATATATACAAATCTCATATTTGAAATTCTATTGTTATAATGGGAAAAAATATCACTGACCCTGAAACTGTGAAATCAGGAGATCTTAAGTCCAAAACATGGCTATGAAAGTTGTGTTGAAATGACTTCATAAGTCATTTAAACTTTAAGCGTCTGTTTCCTCACATATAATAGTGAGTATGTCTTTTCGCAGGATTGTTACAGAAACAAGAACAATTTTGTAAATTGTAAAATGCTATAAAAATATGTTCAATTATGTGAGGCCTGTGAGGATCAATATTTGCCAGCTATAAAATTATCCAAGATGTATAAATTTGTGTTTTCTGGAAAAAAGAAACTTGTAGATAGAATAAAAGTCACAAACAGGGTAGGGCAGGGTGGTCTTATCTCACAATGCTGAATCTGAGCTTACACTTTTTTTTTTATCTTGGTTTAAGAATATTGGTGAGAAGTGTCTTAGTTTCAAGAATAGTATTCACAGTAAGAGAACAACAGTTGAAGTCAAACTAGGAAAGCCTACAATAATTCATCATATTGCCTTTTAAAGTTAAAATCAGATAGGTGATTTCTTCGTTACTTTTCTGATTCATTTATCATGTGATTTTGTGTGTCTATGTCACATATCTAAATGGAGGAAGAAAATAAATATTTAACAATTGAAAAAACAATTTTAAAAATAAATTATATTCAGATGAAAGTTATGTTGTACAGTTAAGATGTCTGAATCTGTAAGATATCTGCTAAAAAGCTTTACTTTGGCTTTATCTTTTGCTTTGAGGAAACAGGTGAATTCCTTTGTAGGAATGAAGTAGTGTGACATGGATTACAGGCTGCACTTAAAGTCAGGAAAACCTGGGTTCAAATCCTGTCTCTGGTTATCTGAATGTCTCTTGGTAAATCACTTAACATCTTTGAGCTTCAGTTTCCTCATCTGTAAAACAGAGATGATAACAATATCTACAATCCCTACTTCATAAGTTTATGTGAACCTTAAACTAGATAACATATGAAAAGCAAAACTTTAAATCATAATGTAAAGGCACTTATCACCATCATTATCATCAACAATACAATGCAACAACAGGAATCTATCTCCATGCTCCTGGTCTACTCTCTGTCTCTTATTGCCTCATCTCCCTCCAGCTATACCATCATTGTATTGCCCTTTGCATAAGACCATAATGTTTATGCAGAGTTATGATTATGAGTAATTAAGGAAGCTGTAGAAAGACCTACTTCAACTCAGATTCTTAAAATCTAGCCCCTGCTCAGATTCTTATAGTCTAGCCAATAGCTCACTAATGTTCAGACTCCTTAAGAGTCTGCCCAATATGACAGATGTTCTAATAAACCTTGTCTTTGGTTGAAAGAAGGTTTAGGTTGAATTCTTTTGGGCAGAACCTGTGTGTTCTGATTTTGGGTCTCAGCACCCCTAAACCCCTAAATTTCAACATTTTGGTGGCTCTTATGGGGAAAATGCCTAACCCCAAGTTCTTCTCCAGCCAAAACTGGAAGGTATATAAGCCTCTGTCCTCTGCTCCTTTCTTGCTCTGCAGTTGGGGTCACTCTCCAAGCACCAAGGCAGTAACTACAGCATGGGCCCCCCCTGGTAATAGCCTTGGGCCCTAGGGCAACCTTTGCCTGGAAGCATCACCAGGTTCAACACATCCTGCTCAAGCTAATGAAGCTAGCATCCGAACTTGGGTAGGCATAATCTTTTAAATTTGTAGTTTTAACTGTTAATGATGAGATGTTGATTCCTATGTAAAGTGATTTGGAAATGCACTTAACAAAACTGAAGTCACCTAATTGGTAATGATTTTGTTTCAAGTTTCAAATTGGTGAACTTTTTGTATCAGTTATATCAAGCAACTTTTCATAATCTGGTTAACATTAAAATAATTTGGCTATGGTTGGTTATTGTTTTAATGTATAAAATAGCCAAAAAGCTTGTTGGGGTTATGTATGGCTTGCTGAAAATTTGCAAGTGTATAGATATCTCTAATGATTGGCTTTTTATACCAGGACAAATTTAAGTTTGAGATATAAATCCTGGAAAAGTTTTTCTTAAGCTGTGATTAATGAAACTTGCTGTGTGGGGTAAAAGCTCATAGGATTTTATTTTGAGTTGTCTGATGGATCATAATAATCCGTCAATAATCAATAATTTACCATCTGAGAGAAATGCCACAAGCTAGTTGGAGAATATGATACTGGTGGGAAGTCAGCATCAGGAAAAGCTGAGAGAACAATTTTGACCTCAGGCTAAGATGGGATCCTCCTGGCTCAGTTTCCCCATTATGTTCCTTTGAAAAGGAATGTTACCCACCTGGCTATTACCGAGTCTGGCTATGAGGTGTATTTGATATTGCATGGTTGGAAAACTGAATTATCTGAATCCAAACAGAGCAAAAGATGTCTTACCCTGTCATATCTGAGCCCTGCAGTCTTTTCTGTCAGATTTGTGTCTTCCAGATTATAGGCCATTCACCTACAGTTGGTAGCAAACAGCAGGTACCAGCCAATGTCCCCCATCATTACCTGGATGCAGCCTGTGCTTGGTTCCAGTCGACCTCCTCTTTGGGACCCCCTCAAGGCAGGGACAGCTCTATGCCCCTTGCCAGCAGGAAGAAGTTTCAGAAGCCAAGATCTTTGCCCCTTACCCCAAAAGAATTTGAGTCCTATTTGTTTGTTTGAAAGAAGGCTTTTGTTGAATTCTTTCAGGCAAGATTCGCGTTCTGATTTTGGAGTCCCAGCAGCCCTAAACCCCTAAACCTCAACAATTTGACCAAATGTGATCAATTCACTAAAATAAATAAATAAATAAATAAATGAATAAATGAATGAGCCATCTTCACTAAAAAGGCTAAAATTAAATTTCTAATACAATTGAAATTACCCTCACACAATTTCTTCATTATCTTGGAACCTTATTGAATTCCAACAAAAAAAAAATTAAAGTAAAAAACAAAATAAAGCTCTTCTTCTGCCTTCTCTAGGATGTATTCTTTAATTTTTTACTGAACTATTGGACTATTTCATTGGACTATTCACACATAAAATTGAAGATCTATATAGGGAGGGGATTCATGTTAAAGTGAATATTACGATCAGCAGTACTTAATAAATGTTCCTTTCCTCCCCTCCCCTTTCTTCCTCTTTCTTCTCTTCCATTCTCTTCACTTCTCTTCTCTCCATATCCCTATCCCTTCCCCTTAATTTCCCTATCCTTGGGTCTAGGGAACAAATATATTCTAGAAGATATACAATTGTATTCCAATTTGGGATAATATAACAAATCAGGAAAAGATATTTTTGCTCAACAATCCTGTTTTGTTTTGTTTTGTTTTGTTTTTGGATGGCAGAATTCTCAAAGGGTTTAAGCCTCTTCACTTGGTATCCCCCATTTCTAGAAGATTTTTCATCTCCATCTCTCCCTCTTGGCTTCTCTGGTTTTCCTGAAGTCACTACTTACATTCTGCCTTCTGCAAGAAGCCTTTCCTGGTCCCCTTAAATGGTACTGTCTTACTTCTGAAATTTCTTCCAATTCACCTCACATATAGCTGTATAGTTATTGACATGTTGGTTTCCGCATTACAATGGAAACCCTTAGAGGACCAGAACTGTTGCATTTTTTTTTTATCATTCTTTCTATTACCAGTACTTGGTACAATTCCTTGATAATATTAAACACCTTAAATATACTCCTTGACTTTACTTGTCATTCACGCAGATTATACAGGGGAAAAAATGTAGTAGATATAGAATTAAAACCAAGATCTTTTGAATGTAAGCACAATATGGCACTTCAGGATACTGCCTTGTGGTTCTTCCTGATGCAGAGAGGGGAACTAAAACTCTACAACAGTTTGAAATAATAGTTATGATTTTATATCATGCAGATTTATACTTTAGTTCATTTTTTCTAAACAAACATGAATTGGTTGTTGTTGTTAATGTGTTATGCATCAAAGATTAAAATGATTTCTCCTAAAGTAGCACCATTCTACATTTAATTAGGAGACAAGATAATTGTCACTTTGACACAGAAATCCAACATGGAAATGGATTCCTTTCATTTTTGCTTATTTTGCTCCTGTTCCTACATTTTTGGACTTTAGATTGATGCCTTCTTTACTGCTGATTTGTCCCAAAACTTCTTTCAGCTCCTAGGGCCTTCTTTCCTTGGTGTAGCCTAACATATCTGGTACTTGTTCAGCCTGGCATGTTCCTTTGCAGTCCCACCCCCCTTATACAATTTTTGAGTTTCTTCTGGAACCTCCATTTTGAGGAAGGTTTAGAACAGCTCAGCTCCCTTTTATCTATTGTTTTCCCTAGTAGAATGTAAGTTATTTCAAGTCAGGGACGTCTTTTTTGTATTTGTATCCCCAGCACTTAGCACAGTGTCAGTCACATAAAAAGCTCTTAATCTTAATTACGTTTCACTTCTTCCCTCCTTCCCTCTCTATTTCTCTCCTTTTCTTCCTTCCTTCTTTTTTTATTTATTAATTTATTTATTTTTAGTTTTCAACATTTATGTCTGCATGATTTTGAGTTCCAAATTTTCTCCCTGTATTTCCTCTTTCCCCACACCAAGACAGCATGCATTCTGCATACCCTTTCCCCTAATCTGCCCTCCTTTCTATCACCCCCTCCTCTTCTCTTATCCTCTTCCCTTTCTGTTTTCTTTTAGGGCAGGATAGATTTCTATACCCCATTGCCTGTATATCTTATTTCCCGGTTGCTTGTAAAAACAAATTTCAACATTTGTTTTTAAAACTTTGGGTTCCAAATTCTCTTCCTCTCTTTCTCCCTCCCCACACAACCCTATTGAGAAGGCAAGCAACTTGATACAGGTTATACTTGTATAGTCATGCAAAACACTTCCATAATAGTCATGTTGTTTCCCTTCATCCTATCCCACACCCTATTTATTTTAGCCTCTTCTTTGACCCTGTCCCTCCTCAAAAATATTTGCTTCTGATTATGCCTTCCCCCAATCTGCCCTCCCTTCTATTGTCTCTCCTTTCTTATCCCCTTCCCTCCTATTTTCCTGTAGGGTAAGATAGATTTCCATTCCCAATTGAGTGTGTATGTTATTCTCTCCTTAAGCCAAATCCAATAACAATAAGATTCACTCATTTCCTCTCACCTTTCCTCACTTCTCCTCCACTGTAAAAGCTTTTTCTTGTCTGTTTTATCTGAGATAATTTTCCTTATTGTTGTTACTGTTCACAATATTCTCCTGGTTCTGCTCACTTCATTCAGCATAAGTTCATACAATTCTTTCCAGACTTTTCTGAAATCCACCTCTCATTTCTTATGCCACAATAGTGTTCTATTACATTCATATACTACAACTTGTTCAGCCATTCCCCAATTGATGGACATCCTTTCAATGTCCAATTCTTTGTCACCACAAAAAGAGCTGCTATAAATGTTACTGCATGTGGGTCCTTTCCCCCTTTTTATAGTCTCTTTGGGATACAGACCTAGTAGTGGTATTGCTGGATCAAACAGTAAGCACAGTTTTATGTCCCTTTAGGCATACTTTCAAATTGTTCTCTAGAATGGTTGGATAAGTTCACAACTCCACCAACAATGCATTAGTGTTCCAATTTTTCTACATCTTCTCCAACACTTATTTGTTTTCCATTTATGTCATATTAACCAACTGGATATGTGTGAGATGGTACCTCAGAGTCATTTTAATTAACATTTTTCTGATTAATAGTGATTTAGAGAATGTTTTTCATTTGACTATAGATAGCTTTAATTCATTCATCTGAAAACTGTATGTTCATATCCTTTGACCATTTATCAGTTGGTAAATTACTTGTGTTCTTGGAAATTTGACTCAATTCTCTATATATTTTGGAAATGAGGCCTTTATCAGAAACAGTGGCAATAAAAATTGTTTCCCATCTTTCTGTTTTCCTTCTAATTTTGGTTGCATTGGCTTTTTTGTGCAAAAACATTTTAATTTAATGTAATCAAAATTATTTATTTTGCATTTAATAATATTCTATCTCTTGCTTTTTCATAAATTCTTACCTTCTCCATAGATCTGACAGGTACACTGTTCCTTGTTCTCCTAATTTGCTTGTGGTATTGCCCTTTATGTCTAAATCATGTACACATTTTGATCTAATCTTGGTATATGATGTAAGATGTTGTTCTATACCTGGTTTCTCTCTTACATTTTTTCTAGTTTTCCCAGCAGTTTTTGTCAATGAATTCTTGTCCTGAAAGCTAGATTCTTTGGGTTTATCAAACAATAGACCACTATAGTCATTGACTACTCTGTCTTGCGTACTTAAACTATTCCACTGACCCAGTACTATATTTCTTAGCCAGTACCAAATAATTTCAATGATTACCACTTCATAGTATAGTTTTAGATCTGGTATGGTGAAGCTACCTTCCTTTACATTTTCTTTTCATTAATTCCCTTAATGTTCTTGACCTTTTGTTCTTCCAGATGAATTAGTACTTATCATTTCTTACAACACAATAGATTCTCATCACAATCATACAGTACAACTCATTCAGCCATTCCCCAGCTGATGGGTATCCTCTCAATTTTGCCTCAATTTCCAATTCCTTGCCACTAGAAAAATACAACTATAAATATTTTGAACAAATATATCCTTTTCCTTTTCTTTGATTTCTTAGGAATATAGGCCTTATAGTGCTATTGCTGGATAAAAGGATATTCATAGTATTATAGACCGTTGGTCATACTTCCAAACTGATCTCCAGAATGGCTGTACTAGTTCATAACTCCACCAATAATAAAGTGTCAAATTTTGTCCCCATCCCCCTCCAGAATTTGTAATTTTTTTTATCAAATTGGCCAATCTGATAAGTATGAGGTGGTATCCCAGAGTCGTTTTCATTTGCATTTCTTTAATCAGAAATTCTTTGGAGCATTTTTTTATTTTATGTAACTATTGATAGCTTTGATTTTTTTTTCTTCTGAAAACCCTGTTCATATCTTTGACCACTTACAAATTGGAGAATGGATCTTATTTTTATAAAATTGACACAGTTCCCTATATATTTGCAAAATGAGAACTTTATCTGAGAGATGTGCTGCAATTACTTTTTCCATTATCCTGTTTAACTTTGAAATTTGGCTGCATTAGTTTTATTTGTACAAAAGCTTTTTAATGGCATAGAATCAAAATAATCAATTTTTTCCTTCCTGTAATCCACTCCTTTTATTGTTTGGGTATAAATTCTTCTTTTGTCCATACATATGACTGGTACATTTTTTCCACGGTACCTTAATTTACTCATGATGTCACCTTTTATGTCTTAATCAGTTATCCATTTTGGCCTTATATTAGTACACAGTACAAATGTTTCTGTATGCCTAGTTTCTGCCAAGCTCTTTTTTTGCTTTCTCAGCATTTCTTTTCAGATCATGAGTTTCCCCTCCCAAAGCTGGAATCTTTGGATTTCTCAAAAACTTAATTACTATGGTAATTTTTACTGTGCATTGTTTACCTAATCTATTTCTTTAATGCATCACTCTTAGCCAGTACCAGATTACTTTGTAATATTGTTTGGAATCTGAAACTGCTAGACCACCTTCATTCACATTTTTTTAAAAATTTATTCCCTTCATATACATTCTTCCAGATTAATTTTGTAAGCATTTTTTTTTTTGCTTTGTAAAGTAATTCATTGATACTTTGATTGGTATGGCACTGAATAATCAGTTAGATATATAAATTTCCCCCTAGGTACTGCTACGGCTGTATCCCACCAATTTAGCATGTTGTCTAATTGTTGTCATAATCTTTGATGAAGTAATCAATTGTTTCAATTATATGGACTTTAATCCAACTCATTCTTTTTTTAATATAAATTTATTTATTTTTAGTTTTCAATATTCACTTCCACAGGTGTTTGAGTTCCAAATTTCTCACCCCTCCCCCCACCCCAAGATGGCATACATTCTGAATACCCCTTCCCCTGGTCGCCTTCTCTTCTATCTCTCCCCCTCCCTTCTCTTATACCCTTCCCCTTCTATTTTCCTGTAGAGCAGGATAGGCTTCTGTACCCCATTTCCTGTATTTCTTATTTCCCAGTTGCATGTGAAAACATTTTTTTTAAAAACATGTGTTTTAAAACTTTGAGTTCCAAATTTTCTCCCTTCCTCCCTCCCCACCCACCCTCATTGAAAAGACAAGCAACTCAATATAGGTTGTACATGTGCAGTTATGCAAAACGCTTCCTTTGTGGACATGTTGTGAAAAACTAACTCTATTTCCCTTAATCCTATCCTGCCCTCCCATTTATTCTATTCTTTCTTTTGACCCTGTCCCTCCTCAGAAGTATTTGCTTCTCATTACCCCCTTTCCCAATCTGCCCTCCTCTCTATCACCCCTGTGCTCTCTTGTCCCCTTCTCCCCCTATTTTCCTGTAGGGTAAGACAGATTTCCACGCCCAATTGAATGTGTATGTTATTCTCTCCTTAAGCCAAATCCTATGAGAATAAGATTCCCTCATTCCCTCTCACCTTCCCCTTTTTCCCCTCCACTGTGAGACACTTTTCTTTTGTGGTTTTTTTTTGTGAGATAATTTACCCCATTCTACCTCTCCCTTTCTTCTCTGAATATCATCCTCTCTCATCCCTTAATTTTATTCTCCAGATATGACCCCTTAATCTTCAACTCACCCTGTGTCCTCTATCTATCTATATATACATACATACAATTTTTTTCCTTCAACTACCCTAATACTGACAAAGGTCTCATGAGTTACAAATATCATCTTTCCATGCAGGAATGTAAACAGTTCAATCTTAATAAGTCTCTTATGATTTCTCTTTCCTGTTTACCTCTTCATGTTCCACTTGAGTCCTGTATTTGAAAGTCAAATTTTCTGTTTAGCTCTGGTCTTTTCATCAGGAATGCTTGAAAGTCCTCTATTTCACTGAATGACCATTTTTCCCCCTGAAGGATTATATTCAGTTTTGCTGGGTAGGTGATTCTTGGTTGTAATCCTATCTCCTTTGCCCTCCAGAATATTATATTCCATGCCCTGCAGTCCTTTAATGTAGAAGCTGCTAAATCTTGTGTTATCCTGATTGTGTTTCCACAGTACTTGAATTGTTTCCTTCTGGCAGCTTGTAATATTTTCTCCTTGACCTGGGAACTCTGGAATTTGGCTACAATATTCCTAGGAGTTTTCCTTTGGGGATCTCTTTCAGGAGGAGATCTGTGGATTCTTTCAATTTCTATTTTGCCCTCTGGTTCTAAATATCAGGGCAGTTTTCCTTGATGATTTCTTGAAAGATGATGTCTAGGCTCTTTTTTTGATCATGGCTTTCAGAGAGTCCAATAATTCTTAAATTCTCTCTCCTGGATCAGGTCAGTTGTTTTTCCAATGAGATGTTTCACATTGTTTTCTAATTTTTCATTCTTTTGGATTTGTTTTACAGTGTCTTGATTTCTCATAAAGTCACTGTCTTCCAATTGCTCTATTCTAATTTTTAAGGAAGTATTTTCTTCAGTAATCTTTTGGACTTCCTTTTCCATTTGGCCAATTTTTCTTTTTAGGGCATTTTTCTCCTCATTGGCTTTTTGGACCTCTTTGCCATTTGGGTTAGGCTGTTTTTTAAGGTGTTATTTTCTTCAGTATTTTTTGGGTCTCCTTTAGCAAGCTGTTGACTTGTTTTTCATGATTTTCTTGCATCACTCTCATTTCTCTTCCCCGTTTTTCCTCTACTTCTCTTACTTGCTTCTCAAAATCCCTTTTGAGCTCTTCCAAGGCCTGGGACTGATTCATATTTTTCTTGGAGGTTTTGGATGTGGGAGCTTTGACTTTGTTGTCTTCTTCTGGTTGTATATTTTGATCTTCTTTTTCACCAAAGTAAGATAATATAGTCTGACTCTTTTTTTGCCGCTTGCTCATGATCCCTGCCAATTACTTGAGTTTTAAACTCTTGTTAAGGTAAGAGTCTGCTTCCAATGTGGAGAGTGTACTGTCCCAAGCTTCAGGGGTTTGTGTAGCTGTTTTCAGAGATACTTGTAGGACCTGTAAATTTTCAGTTCTTCCAAGGTGGTATGATAAGGGGCTAGGTGTTTATTCCTTTCCTGGCCTGTGACCACAGGTATTCCTTTCTGTCCTGTAACTGTGAGGAAGGGTTCCTCTCTACAGCCAGTACAAGCTCCACCATGCCAGCGCCCCTCCTCACCACAGCACTGCCTCCCAGAACTGTGACCCAGATCCAAACAGGGGCAAAGGAAGAGATTCCTGCCTCAGCACTGGCAAAGAGATCCCTGCAGTCCCTCTCTGATCAGCCACTGGATTCCCCCTCAGTCTGTGGGCTGGAAGCTCAGGAAGCAGCCTCCCCCCCCCCCCGCCACGGTCAGGCTCTTGGGGAATGGAGCTGCGACCCACCTTCCTCTCTGACCACCGACAGAAACAGACTTTTCCCACTGACCTTCTAAGTTGTCTTTGGCATTCATGGATTGAGGAGTCTGGAAACCTCCACAGCTGCCCGCGATTCAGTCCTCTGAGGTCTGCTCCAGGTTTGCCGTGGCCTGCGGGCCCACGCTGCGCTGCACTGTGCTCCCAGCCTGGTGCGATACACCTTTCTGATCAATCATCCAGGTTGTCTTGGGCTGGAAATTTGTTCACTCTGTCTTTTTGTGGGTTCTTCTGCTTCTGAATTTGTTTAGAGCCATTTTTTATGAGTATTTGGAGGGGTTTAGGGGAGAGGTCAAGCAAGTCGCTGCTTTCACTCCGCCATCTTGGCTCCGCCACCCCCAAGTCATTCTTTAGGGTTAGATTATTTAATTTCAAATGAGCTTTTAACCTATGTTTCCATGGCCTCTTATTAAGTGTAGTATTATTGCATTATGGCCTGAAAGGGTGCAGTTAGCATTTTTGCTTTTCTGCACTTGACTTCGAGCTTTTTAAGGCCTAATACATAGTCAGTTTTCATGAAAGTGTCATATACAGCTGAGAAAAAGATGCAGTGTTTTTTATTCTCATTTAGTTTTCTCTAGAGGTCTATGATACATAAATTTTCTAACAATCTACTTATCTTCTTTGATTTTTTACTTATTTATTTTATGGTTAGATTTATCTAGCTTTGAGAGGAGAAATTTAAGTTCTCCTATAGTTTTGCTATTTCCTTCCATAATTCATTTACTTTTTCCTTTAAGAATTTGAATGCTCTGACATTTATTGCATATATATTTAGTAATGATATTACTTCATTGTCTGTTCTTCCTTTTCACAAGATTTAGTTTCCCTTCTTATTTCTTTTAATTTGGTCTATTTTTTTTTTTTGCTTTATCTGAGATCATGATTGCTGTCCCTTTCTTTTTAAGTTCAGCTGAGGTATAGTAAAATCTGTTCCAGGCCTTTAATTCTTTGTGTGTCTCATTCTTGCAAGTATGTTTCTTATTATCAACATATTGGATTCTGGTTTCTAATCCATTCTGCTCTCCAATTCCATTTCATTTGAATTTATTCCATTCCCATGCATATCAACTGTGCATTTTACTCCATCCTATTTTATTCTGTTTATCATTCTTTCTTTTTATCCTATATTACTCTCAAATTCTGTTTTGCTTCTGATCACTATTCTCTTTCATTTGACCTTTTTATGAATCCTTCTTTCCTTTATTCCCTTCCCCGCCTACTTTCCTTTTGAGTAAGACAGATTTCTGTTACTAATTGAGTATGTATTTGTTTTTTTTTCTTTTTGAACAAGTTTAGATTTTAGTAAGCTTCAAGCTTTCCCCATCCCCATTTCCCCTTCACTGTACAGGATCTTCCTTGTGCATCTCATGTAGGTGAGATAATTTTTCTCATTATTCTTCCCTTCTCCCTTCCCCTTTCTCCCTGGGCATCTCTCTTTCTCACCTATCTCTGTCTTTAAATACCATCATACTATAATTAGTTCACTCTGACACCCTCTTTATATGTTGAATTCTTCTAACCATCCTAATAATGATAAAGTTCTTAGAAGATGATCATCTCCCCATATAGAAAGGTAAACAGGTTAACCTTATTGAGTCCCTCATGCTTTCTATTTTATGTTTACTTTATATTTCTCTAGAGTCTTATGTTTGAACATCAGACATAAAGTTTTAAGGAATTATTTTCTTCAGTGAACTTTTGTATTTCTTTTTCCATTTGGCCAATTCCATTTTTAAGATGTCATTTTATTCAGTATTTCTGTGCTTCTTTTACTGAACTGTTAATTGTCTTTTAATGTTTTTCTTCCTTTGCTTTCATTTTTTTTAACTAATTTTCCTCCACCACTTTGATTTTGAAAATCATTTTTTCAGCTCTTCCAGGAATTCTTGTTGGGTTTGTGTCCAATTCACATTTTCCTTTGAGGATTATTTGTAGCTGTTTTGACATCATTGTCTTCTGAGTTTGTGTCTTCATCTTCCCTGTCACCACAGTAGATTTTTATATTCAGATTTTGTTGTTGTTCTTGTTGTGGTTTGGACATCATCTGATTTTTAGAAGTGTAATTGTTTTTTCAGTTACTTGGAATTCAGTTTCCTTTTACATATCCTTCATTTACATTTCATTAGTCATTCTTTATGTCGTTCTCTTCATTCTACTCTTTTCATTCAGCAGGAATTCTTACATAGCTTGACATAGTAATCTGAATCCCATGTGTTGTAATGGATAGAATGTTTGACTTGGAGTCCAGGAAGGCTTAGGTTAAAATCTTCCCTTGGGATATTTACTAGTTGGATATCATGAGTAAGTTACCTCAACACTTCAAATCTTAACTTACTCATCTATGAAATGAGGAGGTTGGAATTAATGACCTCTAAGTTCCTTTCAAATCTAAATCTATGATCTTATTTTAGAGTAGGTTGGACTTTCTCTATCAGCCAGCACACAAATTAAATAATCCAGTTTCATGTTGCTGATTACATCCACCCCTCCATATGCTAGGGGAACTTTCAAAAGTCATTGAGATTTACCTATTGCTTTCAGCTTGAATCCCCTTTCCAGTAAGTTCCCTTCATATTAATTATCCAGTGCTAGTTAATGTCTTCTCAGTATTGCTGATACCATCAATAAGTGAATTATTTATTTTACCTTTTGACTTCTCCTCAGAATCAAGTAACACTTTGAATCCTTTTACAAAGGAATGTATAACATAAATACATAGCAAGAATCTAAATAGAAAACATCCTCTCTACACCAGGTACCAGGGAAGAGGAGAACCAAAGTTATAGTTGTTACTTCAAAGCAATAAACCAGAAAGTTAACTTCTGAATTAAGAATAATCATTTTGACATGTCACTCCCATGTTATAGTACGTGACATTTCATGTCCCAGGTTAATGCATTGAGCTGGCTTCATCTCCTTAGCACTGTGCTTCTCACCAGGCTTGGCTGACAACCAACTGTCGTATTGATTTTACTTCAAATACCTTCAGTGGCTCTTCTAACCTTTTGAAACTTACAAGATTTTAGGTTAGTCTATGACATCTCCAGCACTGATTCACCTAAAGTCAAAGTGCCTTATTGCTTACCATCTCAGGAAGGGGGAAAGGAAAGAAGGGAGGGAGAAAGGGATAGAATTTATAACTTAAACTTTAAAAAAGAAACAAATGTTAAAAATTGTGTTAATATGTAATTGGGGAAAATAAAATATTATGCATTACAAAAAAAGAAAAAGAAAAATGAATCAGAAGAGAGACAGAAAACAGAAACTCATTAAATATATGATTTCATGCTTTCTGGGGTGGGGCAGAGTAGGCCTCTGGGGTGAGTTTTCCCTTACTATCTTTTGTATTTGCATTTTATTCTTTTGTATGCATTGTTCTAGCTCTGTAACCAGTTATGTTTTTTGGCAATATATAATAATCCAACCTAGAATATTCATGAAATAACTGATCAGGACTATCCATTCTGCTTTGGCAGAAGTCTCACATGGGTTGAAACCACACCACACCTATCAGATTGGCTAATATTACAGCTAGGTCAAAGGGTATACACAGTTCATAGTCCTTTGGGCATAGCTCCAAATTGTTTTGCAGAATGCGTGGACAGGTTTCCAAGTCCATCAACACTTTATTAGTGTACCTATTTTCCCATATCCCTTTGTGGGTTTTTTTTTTGTTATTTGTTATTTTTGATAAGTGCAAAGTAATATGTCAGAGTTTCTTTTAATTTGCTTTCTCTAATCAATACAGATTTTGAGCATTTTTTTCTTATTACTACAAATAGCTTTGATTGTTTTCTTCTCAAAACTACTTTTAAACCATTTATCTTAGATCTTAATTTTATAAATTTGACTCAGTTCCCTATATATTTAGGAATAAGAATATTATCAGAGAAATTTGCTGTAATTTTTTTTTTAGATTTTTACATCATTATCTATGGTACTTTTAGCAAAATGTAATTTCCTTTATAATCATTTTAATTAGATTGCTTTTTGCTGTTGCCTTGTCTGAGAACATGATAGATATACTTGTTTTTTGTTTCACTGTTGTTGTTGTTGTTGTTTTAAACTTCAGCTGAAACTTAACATATTTTGCTCCATCCCTTTGTTTTAACTCCGTGTGCATATTCTTCTGTTTCAGTGTTTTTGTTGCAAACAATGTTATTGGATTCTGATTTGCAATACGTTCTACTATTTGCTTCCATTTCATTGGTGAGTAGGTCTTATTCACATTTAAAGTTATAATTATTAACTACGTATTTCCCTCTATCCATATTTTTTCCTGTTTATCTTTTGCTTTCTTTTTACCCTGTTCCTCCTTAAAAGTGTATTTTGCTTCTAACCATTGCCTCCCTTAATCTACCCTCTCTTTTCTCATGCTCCTCAATAATATTCTTATTGCCTTTTCTTTCTATTTCCCTGTTGGGTAAGATAGATTTCCATACCCAAATGAATGTGTGTATGTATATGTATTTATATATGTGTATGTGTATATATATATATTATATATATGTATTGTGTATGTGTATATGTGTGTGTATATGTATGCATGTATGTATGTATGTATGTATGTATGTATGCATGTATTTTTGTGCATGCATATGCATATATTTCCCTCTTTGACCAAATCCTTATTAAAATTAGTTTTAAGCATTGGCCTCCAACCACTCTTCTCCATTTTCCCCCTCCATTGTAAAGCTCTTCCTTGCATGCCTCTTTTAAGTGAGAAAATTTTCCCCATCCTTCTTCTCCCTTCTTTCTACTCCCAATGTATCTCTATTTCTCACCCCTACATTTTTTCAGCTCATTCCAAGAAAAAAAAATCAACTCACATTCACACACTCTGTCTATGTAGACTCTTTACAACTGCCTTAATAAAGATAAATGTGTTAATAGTTAGAATATCATCTTCCCATATAGAAATGTAAAGTTTCATATTAATGAGTCCCTTATGATTTCCCTTTCATGTTTCTCTTCTTAGGCTTCCGTTGAGTTTTATGTTTGAATGTTAAATTTTCTATTCAACTCTCTTTTCATCAGGAATGCTTGATTGAAAGTTTTCTATTTCATTAAATATCCATTTTCCCCTCCTGAGCAATTATACTCCATTATGCTATGTAGGTTATTTTTGTTTGTAATCTTAATTAATTTTCCTTCAGAAATGTCATATTATAAGCCTTCCACTTGTTTAAAGTGGAAGCTACTAAATCTTATGTGATTCCTTGGAATTCTCTTGGAGCATTGTATGGCTGAAAATAGCTAAATCACTCAGTTGGTTATCATCCAATACTGCTGTTACTGTGTACAATGTTCTCCTGGTTCAGTTCATTTCACTTTTCATCAGTTCATGTAAGTCTTTTCAGGTTTTTTTGAAAGAATCTTATTCTTCATTTCTTCTAACACAATAATATTCCATCATAATGATATACCACAAGTCATTCAGCCATTCCCCAAATAATGGCCATCACCTCAATTTCCAATTCTTTGCCACATATATTTTTGTACATATATGTCCTTTTCCTTGTTTATCTCTTTGGGACACAGACTTCGTACTTTTATTGCTGGGTCAAATATGCCTAGCTTTTTAGCCTTTTAGGAAGAGTTCCAAATTGCTTTCCTGAATGCTTAAAGCAGTTCACAATTCTACCAACAGTGCATTAGTGTCTTGATTTTTCCCACATTCCCTCCAACATTTGATATTTTCCTCTGCTGTAATATTAGCCAATCTGATAGGTGTGGTGTGGGACCTAAGAGTTATTTTAATTTGTTTTCTCTAATCAATAGTGACTTAGAGCATTTTTACATGACTATACGTGGCTTTGATTACTTCATCTGAAAATGTCCTATTCACATCATTTAACCATTTATTAATCAGGAATGACTTGAATTCTTATAAATTTGGCTCATTTCTCTATATATTTGAGAAATGAGGTCTTTATCAGAAAAAAAGATGTATTTTTTTCACAGTTATTATTACTATGTATTTCCTTCCATAATATTTTCCCCTTGTCTATTTCTCTCTCTCTTTTTACCTCTCTGACTCAGAATTGTTACCAAGGCCTATGCTCCCTTGTGATCTACTGTAAGCACTACTCTCTATACCAAAATTATAGCCAAGAACTGTGAATGGGCTATACAGTTGCCAAAAAGCACCACTTCCTTCACCCAATGAAAGCATATGATCCTCCGTAATCTCTTTCTGACCAGTTTTCAGACCTCCTTATCATCTCTGGCTAATAGTTACCAAAGCTGCTACTGCTTCTATGTCTGCCTCCAATGCTCCCATCTGCTGCTGCTACTGCTATTGCTCCAGGATTGCCCTCAACCTGGTGTCACAGACCTATCCTGTCAAACTCCTAAGTTATTTTGGGCTGGAAAAATGTCTTACCCTAATTTTTTGTTTCCTCTTCCACTCCAGAATTAGATATGAGGAATTATTTCAAAGTTGTTTTGGGGAAATGATTTGAAAGGTTGACTGGGTGGCTCCCTCTCCTCTATCATCTTCTCTATGCCCAGTAATACATTACATTTTTACAACTCCCCCCCCCCATGCCCACCATTCCCTTATCCATGGATATTTACTTTACTTCTAGTTTTTCTTTACAACAAATAGTGTTACTCTGACTGTTTTGTAATATATTGGGCAATTTTATCTTTCTGACATTCTTTAATTGTTTGTCCAGTATAAGATTGATGGGTTAAAGTGTATGGACAAGTTAGTAACTTTTCTTACATAACTACAAATTTATATCCATTATGATATAACAAGTTCATAGCCCTACCAAGATTCTATTATGAGTCTCCTTGCTGTTCATTAATCTTGTTCATGACATTCTACCCTCTAATTCCATGGATTTCACACACACACACACACACACACACACACAAAATCTATAAATGCATTTCTATGTACACACATACACATATGGATACCCCCATACATACGTACATACATACATATCTATATTCATATGTCCACATTTATAGATATGGATAGAGATATAGTTACTGTTATTGTTCAGTAATTCAGTCCTGGTCTAAGACTTCGTGACTACACAAACCATATTGTCCATGGGGTTTTCTTGGTAAAGTTACTACAATGGATTGCCATTTCATTCTCCAGTGGATTAAGGCAAACAGAAGGTAAATGGCTTGCCCACGGTCACACAGCTAGGTAAATATCTGAGCTTATAATTTGAACGCAAATCTCCGTAACTCAGGGTCCAGTAATCTCTGCACTGAACAAACTAGCTGATTACCCAAATATAAGTAGAGATATAGTTATATTAATTTAACTAGCTAAGTGTGTGTGCATATATATATAATACATACATATAATATGTTTATATAGACATGCATACATGATATACACATATACATATATATGTATAAAATTAAATGTCTTGACTAACTTACATAGTAATTTAATGTTATTGATACTGGAATAGTCTAACAATATGCAGTTTGCATCTCTCTGATTATGTTTTCCTTTTTATATATATAAGAAGGTATGTTGTAGTGATATTTATAGAGTAAATCTTTTATACATTAACAGTTATTTTATGCATTTCATGTTTATTTTGAATGGCTTATCACATTTTTCTTAATTTTTGTAGTTACTGTTCAGGAAAAAAAAAACTAAAGATGTTGTTGATATAACCTGTTATCTTGCTACCTGGATGAACATACCAGTTATGTCATTTAGGTGTTTTTTTTTAACTTATTCTGTTTTTCCCAAAATATTCCATCATTTATATGCAAATAATAATAATTTTTCATTATTTTGCTGACTTTTATACATTTAATTTTGTTCTCTTGTCTAATTTGCCATGATGAAATGGACAACAGCCTTACTTTATGTCTCTGCTGGAAAGGCTTCTAGATTTTTTCCACTACAAATCTGTTTTAAGACAGACGTTTGAACTTTTAAAATAAGTATTCTTTCCTACTTGTGCTTTTAATATTTTTACATAAATAAGGACATTGTTAAAGGCTTTTTTCTCTATTAAATATGCATTTTGCTATATTTGTTGTTTATATGATTGAACATGATATTTCACCATGATTTTTTTTTCAGACTGCTTCCTGTTAGGAATTCAACTTTGTCTCAGCAAATTATTTTGGGCTATGGTGTTTTAGTTTTTAATCAATATTTCATAGTGAGACTAGTCTATAAATATAATTTTCAGCTTTGTCACTCCTAGCATATGTATCAAGAATATTTTATCCATAGAAAAATAGTTTGATAAAGTCTTTTTTATTTCACTTTTTCAGAATTCTTTTCTTGTTGTTGGGGTTTTTTTGTTGTTGTTTTGTTTTTGTTTTTGTTTCTTTGTGTTTTGCATTATAGATATTAAGTATTCTTTAAAGGTTTGGTAGAAATCATAGTATTCCATCTGACTCATGGCTTTTATTTTTTCTCTTGCTTGTCCAGGTCCACTTATGGATGATTCTTTTTTTTTTTTTTGAGAGTTTCTGTGTCTTAAAGTTTCCACTTCTTATTTTATGAATTTGGATGTTTTATAGACTCACATCAAATCCCATTAAATTTTGTGTTTTTCAAATATATAATTATCTATACTGCTTTCTGCTGATGCCTTTATTTTTGCCATATTTGTTGAAATTATTATTATTATTAATTATTATTATTATTATTATTATTATTATTATTATTATTATTAAATCTGACTATTTTTTTCTTTATGTGGTCATCTAAGGAGTACCGGTTCTATAAGTGTTTATAATATATTTAATTTTGTTTTTCACATCTTAGACTATTTTTAAATAATTTAATTCTCCTCAAATTTTTATTTTTTTCTTTTCCTTTAAGACGGAATTGTAAGATGGATAGATCTCTGGACTTACAATCACAAAATCATAGATTTAGAGTTTACTATTTAATAAAGCATGGTCTTCTGAACAGAATTGCCTGGTAAGAGGCATGTAAAAAGACCTCACTTGATGGATTATGAAGCACTTTCCTAGCACCATCCTTCCAGAAAAGATACTATACTGTTATCCCTCCCTACCTAATAAGGAAATTAAAGTTCAGTGTTTCATCAGTTAGACAGCTATCATATAGGATAAATGTTCATTAAAGTATTTTCATGATATTTGCAAATAAATACTAAAATTGTCACCAGTAGAAAAATAATAACTGTCAACTAATTGACTTCAACAATATACTGTCAGTACAGTTTCTTAATCTGGATTATGTGGAATATGCATATATATTATACTTGTATTTCAATACAATTGTTTTACTTTGTAATGTATTTATTTCATACAATTTTTTCCTAAGAAGGGTTCCATAGGCTTCAATAAACTGCCAATAGGATCCATGAAGCAAAAATAAAATTTAAGAATCCCTGTTTTACTCTGATATTACTGGCTTTATAGCTTCTCCTGGACACAAAGAATTAAAATGCATTTGTGATAGAATAATAACCCTTGAATCAATGTTTCAAATATCTGAGTTATTTTTCTTGTTGAAGAGATGAACCCAATCTTGAAATTAAATTAATTATATATTTGAATTGTACACAGCGAAATGATACCAAGACACTATTTGTCATATTAAGGGGGCCACAGGGCCATATTTTTTGTGTGAATTTAACCTCTCATAGAAAAATAACATTTCTACTCGATAAACCTGGAGTGTCTTTTATCCTCTTCTCCAGCTAGTACTTGGGCTTACAATTACTGCTATATTTTCTGAGTGAGTTCAGTAGATCTGACAGGAGCCATGTCTGCAGTCAGCCTATATCTGCTCATTGTTATATCTTTAGACAGTGTTATCATTATGGAATGGAAATCACTCTTTTATCTTGGCACAGACAAATCCTTCACTACTCAGTTATTGCAAGTCAAAGTTCCTCTGTTTTCTCCTGAGTCAATGTAAGTGGCAGTTGCTATCTGCCAGGTAACCGAGTTTATTTCCTTATTACTAACAACATTGGATGGCTGAGCATGTAAGTACTGATGATCTTTTTGTATTCTCCTGTTACCAGTATCAGTAGTTTGAAACAAAACTCTAGAGAAAGGATCCATTAGACTAAATCTCTTTTTTGCAAAATCTTGCCTAGAGGAATAATTAGGACTTCCCACTGGTAACAAAAGAAATGTTTGGACTTCTTAGAAACCTTCTCACTTTCAGAGATAAGGCCATACAATCTGACCTCTAAGCCTGATAAAATTTCTAAATGATGTTAATGACTGTATACTGCTTACTTTCCTCTAATTGCCATAGATATGAGTTTACAGCTTCAAGGAAACCAAATTCAGTCTTCACTAAGCAAAAACTCTATGCATAGAAAATCGCATTCATAGTAGATAACAATTAGCTAAACCAACCAATTCATTTAAATTCAACTGAATGGCTTTTTATTCAGTTCCTACCGTGTACAAGTCTATATGCTATCAAGACAAAAAAAAAATGAAATTACCCCCATTCTTAAAAAAAAATATGTTGAGGAAGGGCAATACAAGATATATAAAATAAGCCAAAAATATTACCTTTTTATTCTTTTTTAGGGAGGGGGAATAAAAGGGTGGTATCAGGAAAAGCCCACTGTAAGAAGTGGAACACAATTACTTATGCATTTTCCAAAGTGATTCATTCGTAAGCTACAATCCTTGCCTGTCTTCACATGAAAATAATTAAACAGTAGGATTGATTCCCTTATAAGAAGAAGAATTCCATATAAGACCCTGGTAACCACAAGCCTTTTCAGTTTTTCCTTTCTTCCAGGCAAGGAGAATCAAGAATTCTAATGGGACTCACTCAACACGTAAACAAATGTATTCAGTCTGGGAGTATGACACAGGATTTGAAATGGAAATCATGTTTTACTAATGTTAGAGGTAGAATTTAATGATACAGAGAGGGAACCTATGGATATAATCAAAATCATCAGTATGAATTTAAAAAAAAAAAGATTCTTCCTCAGAAGCCACTGCAAAACATATATAAAAAAAGCAAAAAAAAAAATACTTCTACAGATAAGAGGATTAGGGGATTTTTTTTTTGCTTATAGATAGAAAACTGGTTTTGAGATGAGGAAAAAAAAACAAAAAAAAATAAATAAACATTTTCCTCAAAGAGGAAATTAATAATGCAAGTCTCTGCCAATGCTGAGACAAGTATTATTTAAACATTCTTACCACTGATCCTCAAGAGGGAATACATGGTTAAATTCCCACATTTCCAGAGTGAATCATTGTCTTCTGAGCAGTAAAAGGACACATTAATAAAAAAAAAAGTTCATAATGCCATGTGAATGGCCAAGGAAAGAAAAATAAATTTAGGAAATTAAAAAGTGATGGACTTTCATCTCTAAGTTATCCCCTAGAAAAGACATCTAAGGACCAATACTGATCATTTCCTTAAAAAAAAAAATATGGCCCTGAAATGATGCTATAGCCTAGTGTACCAAAATAGCACAGGGCTTCATGTATGTGTAATAATGATGGAAAGCTCCTCTCACTCAATTTACTAATGATCCCTTAATGGACAAATTCAATGGCCTTTTCTCAACCCTATTCTTCTTTACCTTTCTTGACCTTTTGACACTGCTGATCACCTTCTCCATTATACTACCCTCTATTCTTGTTAGGGTTTCAGAATACTGCTGTCTCTTTTTTATCCTTCTACATATCAAACCATTCCTTCTTAGTTTCTTTTACTATATCCTCATCCAAGTCATACCCTCTAACCCCAGAGGTCACACAGGACTCTGTCCTAGGTGTGCTTCCTGTCTTTATATTACTTCCCTTGATATTCTCATCAGCTCTCATGGATTTAATTACCATTTCTATAGTGATTTTTCTTAAATCTACCAATTTGCCCTAACTTTTCTCCTGAATCTCCATCTCACTTCTCCATTTACCTGTTAGAAATCTTGAACTGGAAGTCCAGTAGACATCGTAAACATGACATGTACATAACTGAATTAATCATCTGTCCCCCAAACCTTCCCATTCTCCTAACTACCCTATTACTGTCAAAGGCAACAACATCATCTCAGTCCCAAAGTGCAGGTCAAACCATGTCATGCCCCTACTCAATAAACCCCAGTTGCTCTCTATTTTTTCCAGTATCAAATGTGAAATCCTCTATTTTGTTTCAAAGCCCTTTATGATCAACCTCTCCTTCACTTTTCCAACCTTCTTCTATCTTTCTACCTACACATACATTTTTATTCAGTGACACTAAAATCCTTGCTATTTCCCAAACAAGACACTATATCTCTCAGCTCTGGGAATATTCTCTGGTTTTTCTTCATGTCTGGAATGCTCTCCCCTCCTCATCTCTGCTTACTGGCTTCCCTGACTTCCTTAAATTCCAAACTCAAATCATACTTTCTTAAGAGAACTTTTTCCAACCCTTCTTAATTCTAGTACTTCCTCTTTCAATTATTTCCTACCTGTCTTGCATATAGTTTATTTCAATATATTTGTTTGCTTACACTGTCAGATTGTAAGCTCCTTGAGGTCAGACACTGTCTTTTGCTTTTTATTTTTTTAACAATCTGCTGTACTTAGCATATTGCATGAAACATAGTAGACTTTTAATAAATGTTCACTGACTGACTGACAATAAGGCAGTGTTAGTACAATAGCATACATACAAGTTCCTTGAGGGAAGAAGCTTTTAACATTTTATTTTTCTTTCAAATCACAGCACATACTGAATTAATGTTTATTGAATTGAATTGAAACATAGTAAATGATCATGTATGGGAATGTACAAAAGAGCACAGGGCCTGGACCTAGAAGATTTCAATTAAAAGTTGTCATCAGATACTTGGTAGCAAGGTGAATTTGTACAAGTCATTTAACCTCTGCCTATCTTCATTTCCTCATTTAAAAAATACAGATAGTAATACACTTACGTTCCAGAGTTGTGGTGAAGATTAAATGAGAAAATATTTCTAAAGCCCTTTGCAAATATTACAGTAACATTTAAATATTATTCTTTATTATTATCTCTAAGGTTCTTTCTGGTTCTAAAGTTATATATATATATATATATATATATATATATATATATATATATGTGTGTGTGTGTGTGTGTGTGTGTGTGTTGTGGTATGTATATGTATGTATATGTATACATATATACACACATATACATACACACATATATATGTATATGTGTGTGTATATGTATATGTGCATGTGTGCAGATAGATAAATAGATAGATAGATAGATGGATAGATAGATGGATAGATGTATTTTGCATGAGGCAACCAGAGTTAAGTAACATGCCCAGAGTCACATAGCTAGTAAGCATCAAGTATCTGAGGACAAATTTGAACTCAGGTCTTCCTGATTCCAGGTCTGGTGTACTATGCACTGCGTACCCTAGCTGTCCCAGTTTTATGCCTTTTAAAGATATTAGGATGTATCCATCTAGGTTGTTGTTGTGTTAGGTCATTTTTTTCAATTTTTACCAACTCTCTGTGACTCTATTCAGGATTTTCTTGGCAGTGGTTTGTCATTTCCTTCCCCATTTCATTTAACATGTGAGTAACTGAAACAGAGTCAAGTGACTTGCCTAGGGTCGCACAGCTAGTAAGTGTCTGAAAACAGATTTGAACTCTGAAAGGTGAATCTTCCTACTCTAGTCCCAGTACTCTTTCTACTACACTTCCTAGTTGCCATACATCTAGGTAGGTAATGACTAAAAGAGTATATAATTTAAGCCTATACAATCATAAAATACACATGTAACAAAGGATACTTTTGTCCTACCTGCCTGAAGGTAAAGTAAGTTATAAACTTACCCAACCCAAGATCTCTGTCACTCTTAATGAAATTTGGGGTGTGTCAAGGCTCTCTGCCAATGTATCCAGTCCTTACTGACATTGTTCCCTCAGTTGTAGGGGAGTGGTCTTCTGTATCCCAGTTCCATTTAACCACTAACAGTCAAAATAGCTTTCATACAGACATATTTACTTCAAAAAGTATAATCACAAATATACAAACTTACTTCCCCAACACGAGAGACATAATCCTGCCCCCTACAGCAGGCCCTACACCTTTTCACCACCTCAGTATCTGTCAAATTAGCTCAATTCCAGTACAGCAAAGTTCAAGTTCCTTTTGCATAATCCCATCTGGCTCAAATCTTGAGCAACCTGGCTTCCCTAGACTTCATTGCTAGGCTAGCTGACTGTAATAACCAGCCTCCAATCCTGGCTCCAAGGTCACCAGGACTCCAACTCCCAGGTTGAGTGAAAATCACCTCTGGCACTTGAAACTGAGGAGGAAAAACAACACAGAACCTAAACAAATACCCCAGGGACCATTACTCAAAGGCAAGATAAAAAGAAAGAAAGTGGGGAAAAAAAGTCATTCCCCTTTCATTGATCCAGTTCATGACACATGCTCTGGGGGTGACATGAGATCTTTACCCTCTGGAATCAGCAGGAAAGTGCAGTAGGGGAGTGGGGTAGAAAAGAGAGAGTGACCTGTTCAGTCTTGCCAGTTTTCATGTCGTAGGTACCCAGTGAAAAGAGGCTACACCTGCCCAAGTTGTAGAAGAATAGAGGACACAAAGACCTCCATCTTAGGCAAACTAGACATGTTCCACAGGCCTCCCAGGTCACACCTCACCTAATGTTTTCAAACTAAGCATGCCCAGAAAAATCCAGGGTTATACATAGTTTAGGTAAAATTAAATAGTTCACCAAATCATGGAAGTTTAAAATATTTTCAAAGTAAAGCCCTTGATGTTTTAAGATAGTAGCTCTAAGAAAAAAAAAAACTAAAAAAGCATTGCTTTGAAAACTGAATGGTAAACTTACAGAATGTAAACACTTTGAACAATATAACCTGAAAATACAGATTCAAGAAAGATCAGGTTATATGTTTTCAGGGGCCATTACAAAAGCTCTGGGCTTACATGGAACCAAATACAATTTTGTGGGTCTGAGAAATTTGTCCGACATTGCTAATGACCAACATTTGACATTAAATTATAGTATAGCATTTTTTATAACAGAGCTCAGGCTTACTCCCAATTCTAAAGCTATGGTTACTGAAATTTAGGTTAGAACAAAATAACCTAGTAAACTGACTTGAAACATAAAATGCCATCAATCCAGCATAGATAGATTAGCTTATCTACACTTATCTACATCAATGAGCTAAAGAACGGTGAACATTCTCATTTATCAATTTTCAAGTGAGCCGTAATAAATAGAGTCTAAAATGTCTTAAAGTTCATCTTGCACACTGATTTATACCCTCAGCCTTTTAAAAAGAAAGCCAACTATATTTTTCCATTAAAGCAATTAATGAGCAATTAATTTTTTCTTCTTTTTAGAGTAGTCTTTCAATGTATAAAGGGCATTTGCTAGTTGTATTCACGTACTGTAGTTCTGGTGTATATCTTAGCATGGAGATGATTCCCAAGTGTTTTTATATTTTTTTATAATTACCTTAAATGTGATTTCTCCTTCAATCTCTTAAAATTGGATTTTCTTCATAAGTTATAGAAATTCAGACAATTAATATGGATTTATTATATTTTGCACTTTTCAGAATTTCTTAATGTTTATTTTTTTAGCTTACTTTATAATGATAGCTGCTAAATCTTTTGCCATCCTGACTCAGGGTCGTGGGAACTAGAACTCCTCCTTTAATACTTCTTGCACTATTTTTTTTCTTTCTTTCATCAGGAAGCTCTGTTTGGATTACGATATTCTTGGAACTTTTCATTTTGAGATTTTGTTCAAGAGAATTTTTAGTCTTTTTATTTTCATTTAACATTCTGGTTCTGACAAAGCAGGGAAATTCTCTGTCATGATTTGCTTATATATGATATCCTGGCTTCTTTTTCTCTCTTTTTAAAGGAAATTTGTATTTCGGGCTTTAGCTATTCCAATCTTTTTCAAAGTTTGTCTCCTTGATCTCTTTTCTACCTTAATTGTTTTTAATATCCAAAACCTTACCTTGTATTCTATTGTTTTTCAAAATTTTGTTTTTGTTTTAGTGTTCCATATTTACTAATGGATTCACTGACTTCTGTTTAGTCCATTCTAATTTTCTTTTTTTTTAATTTATTTTTATTTCATTAAATATTTCAAAATTACATAGTTTTTCAATTTATTTTTCTAAGATCAAGTTACTTAATATTCTATTTCCTCTTTGATTACTCTGAGAAATATGTATTTTTTGTAAATGTTCTTCCATTTTACTTAGATTGTCAGTTTTACCGACATGAAATTGGACAAAATAAATGCTAATAATTGCTTTAATTTCATCTTCATTGGTGGTACATTCAATCATTTCATTTTTGAGGCTAGTAATTTGGTTTTCTTTCTTTAAAAAAAACCCAATATTTTATATAATTTATTGATTTTTTCCTTAAAACCAGCTCCTAGTTTACCATTAGTTCAATGCTTTTCTTAATTTCAATTTTATCAATCTAAATTTTCATTTTTGAAGTTCACTTATGGTGTTTAATTTGTGGATTTTAATTTTTTTAAAAAATTTTTCTACTTTCTTTAATTCCATGCCTAATTCATTGATCTGTTCTTTCCTCCTTTTATTGACATACACATTTAGAGATATAAATTTTCCCATAAGTATTGCTACTGGCTGCACCACTCAAATTCTGAACATATTCTCTCATTGTTGTCATTCTCTTTGATGGTTGGTTCTGTTGATTTGAACCAATTAATTGGTTCTGTGATTTGATATTTGACTGACATTGTTTAGGATTAGATTATTTAGTTTTCAATGTTTAACCAATGTTTCCATAGCCCTCTATTAAACATAATTTATTACATTGTAGTCTGAAAAGGATACATTTAATATTTATGCTTTTCTGCATTTGGTTGCAAGTTTTTTATGCCCTCTGTGAAGATGTCACATACAGGTGAGAAAAAGGTTGACTCCTTTCTATTCCTATCCATTTCCCCCACCCCAGAGGTTCTATCATATCTAACTTTTCTAATATTCTATTCATTTCATCGAATTCTTTTCTTCATTTTTTCTTTGCTCATTTTTCCACCGTATTTCTTGATTTGGATCTTTATGTTAATGTTGGGTTCTGAACAACAGACAATAACTAGTTACAGGTCCTTCCCCCTATCTTAAAAGTTATTTGGGTTATTAAGAATAGAACTACTTGCTTTCCTTTGATTTGAATTTTTGCCCCTGCTTACTAACCTGTGATTCTCAGATCAAGCCAGAGTTCAATCAGGGGCCTTGTTCTGGGGACAGATACACACAGCTGCTGAATCCTTTTCAAAAAGAAAGGCTCAGGCTTGTGATCCCTCATTATCTTAGTATAAAATAGCAGATATCCTGCCTACTTGTACAGGTATGCTGTTAACTATACAATGAGTCTGTGAACAAGTTCTCTCATAATAGTGATCAAGCTGCTAGTCCATTCTTCTTCCTATTCTCTGTACAGCGTCTATCTTTTTCCTACTGGTTCTATGCCTTCTCCTTGGCTTAATATACAACAGCAGGGCCAAATGTATTCCCGGTACTGGAAGGTTTCCTGGACCATCCTCCTAGCTAGATGCTGTCCCCAGTGCCAGCAAAACTCTGCCTAATTATCTCTATGCTTTGCTGGGATATATTTTAAAAACAAAAACATAAATTATTATGATTTTTCTTAGATTTCCTGAATTCAACTTGATATAGTAGTTTCTTATTGTCCTTGATAGATATTTTGTCGGGGAGAGTTGGGTTATTTTACTTATTTTTAATCTACCATCCTTTCTGGTCTTCTCTGGAAGATGTTACTATTTTAAGTGATTTTGTAATATTTTTGCAAATAGAAGCATAGCTAGAATATATATACAGAACATTTTGGGAAGGCCAAATATCTAGATTTTCAAAAAAGGTAAGAGAATAGAATGAGTATACTATTTTTTTCTACTGTTTTATTTGTTGATTTCATTGACCCTTTAACCTGTCAATGCCACAACAACTAGCCAGGCACTAATCACCCAATTCCTAGATTATTGTGATAGTTTCATGCTCTGTTTCCATGATTCAAATCTCTCCTCACAACAGTACATCCCCATTTTCCTTAAGTTTAGGTCTGACCATTTAACTCCCTATTTTGCCTGGAATACAGAACTCATAAGAGGTAGCAATGTGCATGCAGTCTAGAAAGTTAAGTTGGAACACTGGGTTGAATGTTGTTCTGTTTTTGGACCTGAGCATCTCTGGACTCTAACGCTATCATGAGTAACACAGGGCTAAGAGCAGAAAGCAATATGAATCAGATTACTCAGCCCTGACTCAGAAGGCATAACTGCCTGACTTTGGTCCTCACCTACTAATACTTCCAATTATAACAGGAGTTTTTCAGGACTGAATTCCAACTTTTTTTTGTAGTTTATAGATTTCTAAAGAATAGAGTCCAATGCAGGAGGGCAGAACCAAGATGGCAGAGTAAAAGCAGTGACTTGCTTGAGCTTTCCCCCAAATCCCTCCAAATATCTGTAAAAATGGCTCTAAACAAATTCTAAAGGAGCAGAACCCACAAAAAGACAAAGTGAAATACATTTCTAGCCAAAGAAAACTTGGATAGTTGATTGAGAAGGTATGTCGCCGCCAGGCAGGGAGAGGAATGCAGTTCAGCGTGGGCACGCACACAAAATAGGCCTCAGCAGACCTGGAGCAGGGCTCAGAGGACTGAATCATGGGCAGCTGTGGCAGTTTCTAGACTTCTCAACCCATGAACACCAAAGACAACTTAGCAAGTCAGTAGGAAGTCTGTGACTGTGGTGAGAGAGAAGCTTACACGTGGCCCCAGGGCAGCAGTTAGCCCATAGACTGAGGAGGAATTGAGTGGCTAATCAGAGGGGGATTACAGGGATCTCTTCACTGATGCAGGATTCCCTTGCTTTGCCTTGCTTAGATCTGTGTTGCAGTTCTGGGTGGTTGTCCTGGGACCAAGAGGAGCCCAGGCACACTGGAGCTCATATTGGCTATGGATAGAAATTCCTCCTCACAGTTCCAAGGCACAAAAGAGTGTTTGTGGTCACACATAGACCAGAGCACAGGCCAGGAAAGGAGTAAATACCTCACCCTTGATCACAGCACCTTGTAAGAACTGAAAATTTACAGTTCCCTAGAAGTATCTTTGAAAACAGTGGCACAAAACCCCTGAAGTTTGGGACACTACATTCTCCACACTGGAAGCAGATCTCTACCTTAACAAAGAATTTATAACTCAAGTAATTGGCTGAGATCATGAGAAAACCTCATGAAAAAAAAAGTCAGACCATAGAATCTTTCTTTGGTGACAAAGAATATCAAAACATACAACCAGAAGAAGATAACAAAGTCAAAGCTCCTACATCCAAAACCTTCAAGAAAAATATGAATTGGTCCCAGGCCATAGAAGAGCTCAAAAAGGATTTTGAGAAGCAAGTAAGAGAAGTAGAGGAAAAACTGGGAAGAGAAATGAGAGTGATGCAAAAAAATCATGAAAAATAAGTCAACAGTTTCCTAAAGGAGACCCCAAAAATACTGAAGGAAATAACACCTTAAAGTTAGCTTAATCCAAATGGTAAAAGAGGTCCAAAAAGCCAATGAGGAGAAGAGTGCCCCAAAAAGCAAAATTGTCCAAATGGAAAAGGAAGTCCAAAAACTTACTGAAGAAAATACTTCCTTGAAAATTAGAATGGAGCAACTGGAAGCTAGAGACTTTATGAGAAATCAAGACACTGTGAAACAAGTCCAAAAGAATGGAAGAATAGAAAATAATGTGAAATATCTCATTGGAAAAAAAAAAGTGACCTGGAAAATGGATCCAGGATAGAGAATTTAAAAATTATTGGACTATCTGAAAGCCATAATCAAAAAAAGAGCCTAGACATCATCTTTCAAGAAATTATCAAGGAAAACTGCCCTGATATTCTAGAACAAGAGAGTAAAATAGAAATTGAAAGAATCTACCTATCTCCTCCTGAAAGAGATCCCCAAAAGAATACTCCCAGGAATATTGTAGCCTAATTCCACAGTTCCCAGGACAAGGAGAAGATATTGCAAGCAGCCAGAAGGAAACAATTCAAGTATTATGGAAACACGATCAGGATAACACAAGATTTATCAGCTTCTACATGAAGGGACCACAGGGCTTGGAATATAATATTCCAGAGGGCAAAGGAGATAGGATTACAACCAAGAATCACCTACCCAGCAAAACTGAGTATAATCCTTCAGGGGAAAAATGGATATTCAATGAAGTAGATGGCTTTCAAGCATTCTTGAGGAAAAGACCAGAGCAGAATAGAAAATTTGACTTTCCAATATAAGACTAGAGAGAAACATGAAGAGGTAAAGAAGAAATATAAATTATAAGGGACTTATTAAGGTTGAACTGTTTACATTCCTTCATGGAAAGATGGTATTTGTAACTCATGAGACCTTTGTCAGTATTAGGGTAGTTGGAGGGAAAAATTATACATATTTTATATAGATAGATAGATACATAGAGGACACAGGGTGAGTGGAAAATGAAGGGGGTAATATCTGGAGAATAAAATTAAGTTGTGAGAAAGGTTTATACTAGGAGAAGGAGAAAGGGAGAAGTAGAATGGGGGTAAATTTTCTTACATAAAACAGACAAGAAAAGGCTTTTACAGTGGAGGGTAACCTAGGAAATATGAGAGGGAATGAGTGAATCTTATTCTTATAGGATTTGGCTTAAGGAGGGAATAAAATACACACTCAATTGGGTATGGAAATCTATCTTACCCTACAAGAAAATAGGGAGAACAAAAGAGCAGGTTGATGATAGAGGGGGAGGACAGATTGGGGGAAGGGGTAATCAGCAGCAAACACTTTTAAGGAGGGACAGGGTCAAATGAGTAAATAGCATAAATGGAGAGGTAGGTTAGGATTCAGGGAAATATACTTAGATTTTTGCAAGTGTTTTGCATGTCAACTTATGTATGAACTGTATCCAGTTGCTTGCCTTCTCTATGAGGGTGGGTGGGGAGGGTGGAAGGGAGAAAATTTTGAACCCAAAGTTTTAAAAACTAATGTTAAAAAATTGTTTTCAGGGGCAGCTGGGTGGCACAATGGATAGAGCACCAGCCCTGGAGTCAGGAGGACCTGAGTTCAAATCTGGCCTCAGACACATAACAGTTACTAGCTGTGTGACCCTGGGCAAGTTACTTAACCCCATGGCGTTGCACAAAAAAGAAAATCGCTTTCACATGCAACTGGGAAATAAGATATACAGGAAATGGTGTATAGAAATCTATCCTGTCCTACAGGAAAACTGAAGGTGAAGAGGATAAGAAGAAGGTGGGGAGAGAGAGAAGGGAAGGCAGATTTGGGGAAGGGGTATTCAGAGAGCATGCCATCTTGGAGTGGGGGGAGGGACAAGATGGGGAGAAAATTTGGAACTCAAAATCTTGTGGAAGTGAATGTTGAAAACTAAAAATAAATAAATTAATAAAAATGCTGAAGAGAAAAAAAAAAGAAAAATATGTAGACTCTAAAGTTACATTAACTGAACAATAGTAAAACAGAATTTTTGAGTCATGCAAGATTCCTAAGGGCAGTGATGGTATAATTTTTAAAATCTTTGAATTTTCTTTTTTAAATATAGTTTTATTTCACTAAATATTCCCCAATTACATTAAAAAATAAATTAATAATTTACAATTTGGGGTTCCAAATTTTCTGCCTCCCTTCTGCCCCTCTTCCATCCCTCAAGAAAGCTAATAATATGATATAAATTTTACATGTGCAGCCATAGAAAACATATTTCCATATTTCATGTTGTTAACAAAAAAACAAATCCCAATAAAAAGCAAGAAATATAAAGAAAAAAAAGAATAGAGTCCAAAAATGAAGTCCTAAGAAGTCCCAGGAGTCATTCCAGGCCAGTGAAAATTCCAAGATAAGTAATAGAAGGATCCAGGAGTTTCTTCTTTATGTTATATTCCTCCTCCCTTTCCTTCTGCCCCCAATCCCTTGATATAAATGAAAAATGAATGGAAATAAGTTTAAAAGTTTAAGCGCTCTCCTGAGGGAAATAAATCTATGAAGTCCCCATGAGAATAATTTACAAGACAGATGCTTCTCCTGAAGGTGTCAGGATACACTGCTCTGAAAATCGTGACAAATACACTGTGGTTGTCCATTAGCCACATGTATCACATTTTTTTGTAATGATTTTAGGAATTTTTTTTTCAGTGAAAAATGGAGAGTGAGTAGGTGGGAGGAGATTGGGAGAGAGACACACAGAAAAGGAGACATGCAAAAAAAGAGGGACAGATGCCCACATACAGACACAGGCCTATAGCTTAAGCTATGGTCATTTTTGCCTGCTAGCACAGAAAATTTTATATAAAAGCAGCCCTTCACTAAAAGTAAAAGTTTATTTACATAGATAAAATTATGCCACTAATGTAATATATCTCCTTGAGAAATGAATATATCTCTCATATTTAATAACTAATTATTCTATTAAGGTGTTTTTTTTTTCCTTTTTCTATTGACTCATCCAGAAACCAACCAGTGTGGGAAATCTGTCTTAGAGATTTACCCAAGCCAAGATCTAATCAGAGAGTACAAGCAATTCTAAGTTTGGGTTAATGATTGTTTTACTGCTCATTGTGTTTGCTCAGGTGGGTCTGAGAAAATGTTGATTTTCTATATTATGAAGACAGGTGACAGAAATTGATATCTCACTGAACAAGATTTGAGTACCTCAAGATGGCACACCTCCTATTGTATTAACCAATTAGAGTTGATTTGGCATCCCTCAGGAATATCTACTCTTTGGAGGGCATATAAACTGTGAGTCCATTGACATGAAGGGTCTTTGGTTTAAGAGAGATGGCCAAATGACCATTCTTTTATTAAAAACATGGGAGCCTTATTAATAAAATAATTAAATTACCTAGAAATCGTGTCTCTTGAACATTTTTAATCATTGTACTCCAAACTATTCTCCTCATCACTTTTTTGCAAAACCTCAATTGTCAACAAGCATTAATTAAGGGCTGATTTTGTGCTAGTCACTGTGTTAAGCATTGGGAATATATAGAAAGGTAACAATGGTCTCTGTCCTCAAGAATTCACAGTCTAGTATTAGATAGAGTATGCTGACAACAAATGCATAAAAAAAAATTGAGATAATCTCAGATAGATCTTACTAGCTTCCAGGCAACTGTTAGGTAAAGATGAAGTGGGAAAACACTGCAGAAATGAGAGACTACAAGAGCTGGGATGTCTTGTGCTAGGGAGAGGAAGAAAGCTATTGTCATTGAACTGAAATACATGGATGTGATTCAGAATTACACAGTAGGTAGGGCATAATGAACTGGGTTTGGGTCCCACTTTTTACCAACTCTGTCATTATGGGTCTGGGCAAGTAATTTGACCTTTCAGGGCCCACAGGAAACATTTCAAGAAGGAATGATTGCCAGTTTGCATTGATAAAAGATTTTCCTCACTGACAGTTTCCTATAGCAATGAAATCACAGGTTTGGATAAAAGGGGAAAAAAATCATGAAAGGCACCATGGTATTGTGGAGAGAAAATCAAAATAAGAGTGAGAGAGATCTGCATCCAAGGGCTACAATTGATGCATATTGCCTTTATGAGTTTGGGCAATTTGCAACCTCTCAATGCAGAAGGCTAAATGACTTTAACCCATGTAGTTCTATAATTTGTTGGGGATTTTTTTGTTTGTTTTTGGTAGTATCCTTTGTTCATGAAATCAGAGGTAAGGAAAGATGAAAAAATACCAAAAAAAAAACCCTATGTAAAATTGATAGACCGTTTTTTTAAAAAAAATTTACATAAGAATAGCCATTATGAAAGTTTCAAAAATAAGCAGCTGATTATTATATCTGTATTGCTTTTTATAAATGTATAACATATTTGCTTTAGTGAAATGTGTTCGTGATCAGAGTCAGAAAACCTGGTTAAAATTATGGTTCTACTAATTATAGCCTCTGCGAGCTTGAACCAAGTTACTTCAGCACTCAAACTCAGTTTCTCATTCCTGAAATTAGAGAGTTGGTCTAGATGATCTTGAAGGTCCCTCCCAAATAAAATCTATTGCTCTGAGAATAGTTATTTAGGTTCCCCATAGATTTAGCCTAAATAAAAGGGATGAGATGATATAATTAGTATATCTTCTTTGAAATGTCATTGTTTTAATCTTTGACTTGTTGGGTATCTTCCATTATGTTTGAAATATTTATATTAAAATTTCAGCACAATTTCATATTCATATTTTTTAAGAGTAGATTGACATCTGTCATATTCTGGAGTTAGTTTGACAGGGTAGCTAGAGAATTGCCCTCTGTGTGAGGATTAAGGACCTATCACATATGGTTGCTGTCATTCATTCTCAAAGAGGATCAATCTTGGCATTTGTGTTCTGTCTCAAATGAGTAAATGTGGTGATGTACACAAAACCTCTGAAAGTTGCCCATTCCTTTTCTATTCCATAGTTGGCAATCACGTGTTGGTCTTTCTTTGTTTGTACTGTGTTTGGCTCAAGGTGTACTGTGTCCAACCATGGCTGAGTAGACCAATATGAGCTTGAAAGGTTCTACCACAGGTTGAGCATAAGTAGTCCATAGGAACATTTAGAGTGGAGATGTCGCTTTTAGTGTTTCTTTTAAACTGTTGCAGTTCTGCTTTGCTCATATAGTATAGTGATTTCGTTGATGTGGGCAGGCCATGCTGGAAAGGCCTTTGCCAGCATCAATTAAGTCTCACCATTTATTCCAAAGTTCTTGAGAAAGAACTTTACAGTGTCCTTGTTTCACTTCTGACCTCCATCTATGAATTTGTTTTGTGTGAGCTTTCCATAAAATAATCTTTTAGGAAAACATGCTTTTGGCATTCAAACAATGTGGCCAGCCCATTGGAATTATGCTCTCTGCAGCAGAGATTGAATTCTTGGCAGTTCAGCTTGAGAAAGAACCTCATCTTTTCAGGTGATCTTCAGAATCTTCCTAAGACAATTCAAATGAAAGCAATTCAGTTTCCTGGCATGGTACTGACATACTGTCTAGGTTTCACAGGCATAAACAACAAGGTGAGCACAATGGCTTTGTAGATCTTTAGTTTGGTAGTCAGTCTAATACCTGTTATTTTCCACACTTCCTTCAGAGCCTCCCAATACTGAGCTACCTCATCATGTATGTAGACATCCCTGGAAAGTATACTGCCAATGTAAGTGAACTTATCCATAGCACTAAAAATTTCTTCATTTGTGTAACTGGTGGTTTGACATAAGGATGGTATTGCGCAACTTGGTGGAGAACCTGTTCTCATGCTGTTACTTGTTAGGCCAAAATTAGCACAAGGGGAATGGAATCAATCCATACTCTGTTGAATCTCAGCCTCAGAGGCTGCACTGAGAATGCGGTCATCTGCAAACCAAAAGTCATGCACTAACTCTCCCTTCACTTTAGTCTTGGCTTATAGCCTTTTCAAGTTAAATAATTTTTTAAATGTTATTTCAGTTAAATAATTTATTTAACTAAAATAATTTAAATAATTTATAATAACAAATTTAAATAATATATTGTCAGTGTGGTAGCTGTCCTTGATGCTGTTTTAATTGTCATTGAAGGGCACTAACAATATCCTAGTTATTTCATCTGTCTTTTTACTGAGCCAAGATTCTGTATTTCTCTAAGATTCACTTGCACTTTACTTTTGATGGACAGTTAAGTTTTTTTTTTAACACTACCTCATTAAAGATGGATGAACTACCCTGCTGGTAGACCCTATGGAGTTCTTGTTTTTCTTTTTCTTTTTTTTTCTTCATTTATCAGGGTTAGGGTTAGGGTTAGGGTTAGGGTTAGGTTTAGGGTTAGTGTTAGGGTTAGGGTTAGGGTTAGGGCTCATCAAACCAATCTTGGCATTTGTGTTCTGGCTCAAATGAGTAAATGTGGTGCTGTACACAAAACCTCTGAAAGTTGCCCATTTCTTTTCTATTCCATTGTTGGCAATCATGTGTTGGCTCAGCTTTTCCTGGGACATAGCAACAAATTGTTGCCCGTGAGAAAAGCTCTGATTTGCTGACATTAAATCTTAGTAGTCTTGGCTTGGGGCTGCCACTTTTGCTGAATATGAATATTTAGCTTGAAGAGAATAAGTGTATGATCAATGTAGCACTCTGTGACACACATTGCCTTTGTCACTCTCATAGCCTGTTTCTCTCTTCTCCTTACAGTGATATAGTCTATTAAATGTTAATGTTTGCTGTGAGGGCGGATCCACAAAGTTTTATTGTGTTTAGGTAAACAAAAGACAGTATTGGTTCTGAGAAGGTCGTCAGTCTTTAATAAGAAGTGACTGCTGTTGCTGTTTCTGACTCCCTTCCTCCCAAGGACTTCCTGCCACATTTGATAGTCTGTGACTATTTTGGCATTAAAGTCACCCAGAACTGTAAACTTGTCGTCTCTCAGTACATTCATGATGATGAGTGTCTAAAATTGTTAAAATTTTTCTTTGACCTCATCAGGGTTTTTCGTGATGGGGGCATATACATTGATGATAGTGGATGGAGCTTTTCTCAAAAGGGGAAATCACATTGTCATGAGTCTGTTGTTTCCTCTTTTTGGAAGGCATGCAAGCTAGTTGACTAGATTAGTTTTGATTGTAAAAGTTATGCCAGATTCACAATGCTACTCATTGCTGGAGCCTCTCAGGAAAATGGAAACAATGACAACAACAACAACAAATGTATCCAGCTCCTACTTCAGTAAAGTGGCCTTCACTTGCCAGCTTTGTTTCACTCAGGCCTGCTATTTGGAGGAACCTATTGATAACCTACTGAGTTCCCTCATAACAAGAGCTATTTGTCTTTCAGGTCTACTGGATTTCATGTTGTCCATGAGCATCAGCACATTCTCTGTATCGATGGTAAGTGGAATCACCTTTTTAAAAGTTTTTATGCATGTTTGTGTGGGTGTGTTCCAACTGAAAGGCGGGACCCCTGACTACCATGGCAAGCAGGTAAGGGTTGGGTGAAGCAGAAAATTTTAGGGCACCTCTTCCTCAGTCTCACTATCTTTTCTAGAGTCATTGGTATCCAGTGGCAAAACAAAAGTCAAGAAAATTGGCAATGGCCCAGAATGCAGTAGGTGACCTTGGCATCATAGATGTCTAACCAAGCTCTAAGTACTCCATAGTGCTCGCTTCAACCACCTTCATGAGCATTGGAACAAATTGTTCTCATCTGACCATTCTGGAGGAGAGAAGTCCTCACATGCTTTGGGTTAGACACCCTCATAACTCACTAAAGGGTTTGAGACCCTTTGATTATTCTCAACCATCTGCCAAAATGGTTTACCAGGGTGTGATCACTCAACATACTACATCTTGTTGGAGCAACAGATGAGAGTTGAGTGAATCAGGTGGACGTGATAGGTGAAAAGTAGCCCCGAAAAGGGCTCAGCAGAGGTACTACTTTTCACTGAATATTCCTCACCCATGCTATCTTACATACTGGTTGTTTGATACTCCTGCAGGGGGAGATCTTAGTGAGGAATTTCTACCATTGCAGATCTTAATCTTCTTTGCAATTTATAATCTTAGAGAGTTTCTTAGAATACTGAGAAGTTACATAATTTCACTAGCATCGCAAAAACAGTGTGTCAATCAGGACTAAACCTCTGCCAATTCTCAAACCACCATGCCAACTAGAATCTTACTATGAATATTGTATTATACCATTATACTATACATATTGATGAATATGGGGTTTTGCTGAAAATTATATTCCATATCTGTGTGTGTGTGTGTGTGTGTGTGTGTGTGTATGCATGTATGAGGTAGCTAGATGGCATAGTGGATACCACACTTGGCCTGGATTCAGGAAGATTCATCTTCCTAAATTCAAATCTAGCCTCAGACATGTACTATGTGACCCTGGGTAAGTAACTTGACCCTCTTTGCCTCAGGTCCTCATCTGTAAAATGACTGGATAAAAAAAAATGTCAAACCACTTCAGGACTTTTGCCAAGAAAATCTCAAATGGAGTCATGAAGAGTTGGATGCAACTAAAAACAACTAAACAAGAACAACAGCAACAACAATATGTATATGTGTATATAGATAGATATATGTATGTATGTGTGTATAAATAATAGGTATATAGATAGATAGATATAGATATATATCTGTGAACATATTGAATAATACTATTATCAATCTTCTAGGCGTGAGCTTTCAGATCTTAGCTGAACTAGCTTTCAAGCTTTCAAGCAATACAAATATACTCTTTGGTTTTCAAGAATGCAAAGTCACCTCCATCCCATGATAAAACAACAATTTAAGGAATTAGCATAGTAGTAGTAGTAGTAGTAGTAGTAGTAGTAGTAGTAGTAGTAGTAGTAGTAGTTTTGTTTTTTTCTTCTGTCATTTCAAATAAATTTTTTTTTGTTGATTTCATGAAAAAAGAGAAGGGAGAGAAAAAAAAAAGACTTTGATCCAAGTTGAATAGATTTATCGTGAGTCATCAACAAACATTATCACCATCAACAAATATTTGTGAAGTGCTGACATCATGGTAAGTAGTGGCTTCCTTATGGATATTTATGAACATTATTTTTATATAAGCTTTGCAAAGTATCTGCAATTCTAAGCTTAGAAGCATGAAAGTATAATTAAAACACATCACTAAAGATGAGAAAGACAAATGAATTATCTAATTTATATTCTTTAAACATTTAAAGACATGCTAAAATGAACAAAGAGAT
Organism: Phascolarctos cinereus; assembly: GCF_003287225.1. Lineage (NCBI taxonomy): Eukaryota > Metazoa > Chordata > Mammalia > Diprotodontia > Phascolarctidae > Phascolarctos > Phascolarctos cinereus. The sequence goes on along the minus strand of NW_027555847.1, from coordinate 70,777,147 downwards.
ATCACTCCAAATTAATCATTATCACCTTCAATGTAACTTTTTATGCTACTTTTGAAAAATCTCTCTAACAAATTACATGTTGTAAATTATTTAAAGCTAATTATAATTTGCCACAAGGTGACGTCTTAACGTCTGAGGCTTCCATGACTGAAATATTTACAAGTTTAAGAAGAACATTTTAAGCTAATGAAATATTATCAGTTCTCCCATAAAATGGAAACAGATAGCAGAATGGATTGAAAAGCATAATCCTACAATATGTTGTTTACAGGAAACACATTTGAAAAAGAGCAACACACACAGGATAAAGGTAAAAGGCTGGAGTGCAATATAATATTCTTCAGCTCAAGTAAAAAAAAAAAAAGGAGGAGTAGCAATCCTGATCTCAGACAAAGCAAAAACAAAAATAGATCTCATCAAAAGAGATAAAGAGGGAAACTACATCTTGCTAAAAGGCACTATAGACAATGAAGAAATATCATTACTAAACATGTATGCAGCAAGTGGTATAACACCCAAATTGTTAGAGGAGAAGTTCAGGGAGTTACAGGGAGAAATAGACAGCAAAATTATAATAGTGGGTGACTTCATCCTCCCCCTCTCTGAACCAAATAAATCTAACCACAAAATAAACAAGAAAGAAGTTAATGAGGTGAATAGAATATTAGAAAAGTTAGGTATGAAAGACCTCTGGAGGGAATTGAATGAGAATAGAAAGGAACATACCTTTTTTTTTTTCAGTAGTAAATGACACATACACAAAAATTAATCATGTATTAGGGCATAAAAACCTCACAATCCAATGCAGAAAGGCAGAAATAGTAAATGCATCCTATTCAGATCATGATGCAATACAAATTATATGTAATAAAGGTCCATGGAAAGATAGACTAAAAATAATTGGAAACTAAATAATCTAATTCTAAAAAATAGTGGGTCAAACAACAAACCACAGAAACAATCAATAACTTCATTCAAGAGAATGACAATAATGACCAAAACTTATGGGATGCAGCAAAAGCATTTCTTAGGGGAAGTTGTATGTCTCTAAATGCTTACATAAATAAAATAGAAAAAGAGGTGATCAACAAATTGGGCATACAACTAAAAAAAAACTAGAAAAAGAACAAATTAAAAATCCTCAACTAAACACCAAATTAGAAATAATGAAAACCAAAAGAAAAATTAAGAAAATTAAAATTATGAAAACTATTGAACTAATAAATAAAACTAAGAGCTGGTTTTATAAGGGAAAAAAAACAGGAAAATAGATAAACTTTTGATTAACTTAATTTTAAAAAAAAGAAAGAAGAAAGCCAATTACTAATGTCAAGAATAAGAAGGATTAGCTTTAGCAATAAGAGAAGAAAAAGAAATTGAAGGTATTAGAATAGGCAAAGAAGAAACAAAGCTATCACTCTTTGCAGATAATATGATGATACACATAACGAATCCTAGAGAATCAAGTTAAAAAACTACTTGAAATAATAAACAACTTTAGCAAAGTTGCAGGATATAAAATAAACTAACATAAATTATCGGCATTTCTATATATTACCGCCAAAGCCCAACAGCAAGAGATAGAAAGAGAAATTCCATTTAAACTTACTGTAGACATTATAAAATATTTAGGAGTCTACCTCCCGAAATAAACCCAGTAACTATATGAATACAATTACAAAAAACTTTTCACACAAATAAAATCAGATCTAAATAATTGGAAAATCAGCAGTTGCTCATGGGCAGGCTGAACTAATATAATAAAAATGACAATTCTACCTAAGCTAATTTACTTATTCAGTGCCATACCAATCAAACTACCAGAAATTATATCCATTGCTACCTAATGTATCTCCTTCCATTTAGGATGTCATTATAAGGAATGTAAACAAGCATTTATAGAGCCATTCATTTAGAATTATAAGGGATGTCAGATGTCTTTTAATTAACCTCTTTCATTTTACTGAAAAGAAAACTAAAGTTGAGAGAATTATCATGATTTGGCCCAACTTTACAGAAGTTTTAAGTCAAGATTTGTATAATGTATGGTAGTAGAGGCAGCAATCTTTGAGTCTGAAGGTTGAGTGCCCCCTGTGTAGCAGGTTGGTTTGTTGCAGCATTTTTGGAATTCTATTCCACCCAAATGACAGAGAGAAAATGACAATGATTACCAGCTTGATGGTTCAAGGTCAGTGGCAGACAACATATCATATTACTCTGATAATTACTACAGTGAAATGCTATTGACTTCTGTGCATATTGAAGATGGTACTGGAGCTATAAAATTTTATCAAGACTGTCTACATTTTACAAAATGCCATGAGACTCACCATAAATACATAGCACAATATTCTTTTGATCTAGCAATTTGACAATCCTGTAAAAAAAAAAGATAAGCCGACATGTCCTGTCCTTAATTAAGTCAGGCTGTTCATCTATGATAACTGCTGCCTATTATTGATGTTAACCATAACTTTAATAACAGTCTAAGAAATGCAAATTAAAGCAACCTTGAGATATCATTTTTTTTAACCTATCAGCTTTCCTAAAATAATTGAAGGAAATAGTAAAAAATGTTGCAGAGAATATAGACAATTGGCATATTAATTCATTGTTGGCGGAATTGTGAATCGATTCAACTATTTTAGAGAGCAGTTTGGAGTTATCAAACTGACTATACACTTTAACTCAGTAATACTATTATTGGGTCTATTTCCAAAGATGATTATGATAAAAAGGACAAGAGCCTTTATGTTCTCAAATATTATAGCAGCTCACTCTGTGGTAGCAAAAATGAGAATTTGTGGGGATACCTGTCAATTGGGGAATGGCTGAACAAGTTGTGATATATGGTGGTGGATCAAAGATAGCAGAGAGAAGCCAGGAAGTTGCCTGAGCTTTCTCCAATTTCCCTTGGAAACAATGATAAATCAAGCCTCTGAATGAATTCTAGAGTCACCCCCCCAAAAAAAAAAAAAGATGGAGTGAACAATTTTCCAGATTAAGGTAACTTAGAAGGACTTCAGGAAATATTTGTCTCACTTGGGTAAAAAAGGAGTGTAGACTAGTGCACATGGTGTCCAAAAAAGCCACCATGTTCAAGAACAACAGCAAATATCAGCAACCTAGTCACCTCAGTCCTGGTTTAGCAGGCCAGCTGTGAGGCTTCAAGCCCCAAGGCAGAAGGCAAATTGTGAGCCCTGGGACTAGGCTTACCAACAGTAAATGCAGTGGGCAAGCCACAGGCACCTGAGGCCCAGAGGAAAAGCCCATCACCAGGCCCCTGGCCCCCATCATAAGAAGCTTGAGATAGTGCCCCCTGTGCCTGAGGAGCAAAGCTCAACTTTAAAAGACATGAAACAGACTGAAAATGAGTAAGAAACAGAAAACAGCCCTGAACATAGAAAGCTACTATGGTCACAGAGAAGAACAAAACACTAACTCAGAAGACGACAATAATGTCAAAATGCCTACATGTGAAGCCTCAAAGGGGAATATGACTTGATCTCAGGCCCAACATGTCCTCTTTGAAGAGCTCAAAAATTTAAAAATCAAGTTTTAAAAATCAAGAGAGGTAAAAGAAAAATTGGGTAAAAAAATGAGAATTATGCAGGAGAATTATGAAAAAAAGTCAACAGCTTGGAAAAGGAAACATAAAAATTAAATGAAGAAAACAACACCTTAAAAAATTGAACTGGCCAAATGGGGGAGAAATATAGAAAACAATTCATTTAAAAGTAGAATTAATCAAATGTAAAAGGAGGTATAAAAAGCTAACTGAAAAAAAATTCCCTAAAAATTAGAATTGGGCAAGTGAAAGCTAATGGCTATATACTATATCAAGAATCAATCAAGAAAAATCTAAAGAATGAAAAAAAAAATGAAATAAAGCTAAAATACCCCACTGGAAATACAACTGTCCTGGAAAACAGGTTGAGGAGAGATAATTTAAGAATTATTGGACTATCTGAAGGTTATGATCAAAAAAGAGCCTGGACAGCATCTTTCAAGAAATTATCAATGAAAACAGCCCTGAGGTCCTAGAAACAGAGGGTAAAATAGTCATTGAAAGAATCTAGAAATCCTAAATGAAAACTAAAAAAGAATATTATAACCAAATTGCAGAATTATCAGCTCAAGGAGAAAATACTGCAAGCATCCAAAAAGAAACAATTCAAATCTCATGGAACCACAATCAGGATTATGCAGGATTTAGCAGCTTCTAAAAGTTTCAGAGGGCTTGGAATATGATATTCCAGAAAGCAAAGAAGTTGATTAGCCAAGAATCAACTCCCCAGCAAAACTGGGCCTAATCTTTCAGGCAGAAAGCTGGGCATTTAATGAAATAAGGGATTTTTAGCCTTTCCTGATGAAATGAACAGAAAGTTTGATCTTCAAATGCAAGACTCAAGAAAAAACATAAAAAGGTAAACAGGAAAGAAAAAAAATGTTATTCAATAAGATTAAATTGTTCACATCCCTACGTGGGAAAATGATACTTGTAACTCTTGATAACTATATCTCTACTAGGGCAGTTAGAAGGTATATACACAGACATACGATGTGGGTACAAGTTGACTTTGATGTGATGATATATAAAAAAAAAAAGTAAGGCATGAAAAAAGGATTATACTGGCAGAAGAGGAAAGTGGAAGTAGAATAGAGTAAATTACATCACATGAAGAGGCATGAAAGACTTATTGCAATAGAGGGAAAGAAGGAAGGGGGTAAGTATTGTTTGAACCTTACTCTCATTGGATTTGCCTCAAAGAGGGAAAGACATACACACTCAGATATGAAAAGTTTCTTGCCCTATAAGTAATTAGGAGGGAAAAGAAAAAGAAAGGGGGAGTGTGAAAGAAAGGCGAGTGAAAGAAGGGGGGTTTTAAAAGAGGGAGTGAAGAAAGGATGGCAATATTAGGAGGGGAAAGGGGAAAGAAAAGGTAGCTCTGATAGAAGGGAGGGCAGATTGAGGGAGGCAGTGATCAGAAGCAAAACACTGTTCAGTAGGGACAGGTTGAAAGGAGAGAAAAAAGTGCACAGAGGGAAAAATAGAATGGAGGGACATATACAGGTTAGTAATCATAACTGTGAATGTTAATGGTATGAACTTTCCCATAAAAGGGAAGCAGATAGTAGAGTGGATTAAAAACCATAATTGTAAAATATGTTGTTTACAAGAAACACATTTGAAACAGAAAGATACCTGCAGAGTAAAGGTAAAAGGCTAGAGCAGAATATATTGTGCTTTAGCTTAAGTTAAAAACAAACAAACAAAATACAAAAAAAAAGGAAGCAATCTTGATCTCAGACAAAGAAAAAGCAAACTACATCTAGTTAAGAGATGAGAACAGAAATTACGTCTTGCTAAAAAGTACCATGAGCAGTGAAGTTATATCAAAATATCAATATTAAACACATATGTACCAAGCAGTATAGCATCTAGATTCTTAAAGGAGAAGTTGAGTTACAGGAAAAAAAGACAACAAAACTATACTAGTGGAGAATCTCAACCTCTCCCTCTAAGAACTGGATGAATCTAACTACAAAATACACAAGAAAAGCTATGGATGTGAATAGAATTTTTGAAAAGTTAGATATGATAGACCTCTGGATAAAACTGAATGGGGATGGAAAGGAATATACCTTTCTCTCAGTGGTATATGACATCTACACAAAAAATGCCCATGTACTATGTTATAAAAACCTCACAATCCAATGCAGAAAGACAGAAATATTAAATGTATCTTTTGCAGATTATGATGTAATAAAAATGACATATAATAAAGGGCCATGGAAAGGTAGGCTAAAATCTAATTGGAAACAAAATACTCTAATCCTACAGAATGAATGGGTCAGACAACAAATCATAGAAACCACTAATCCCATCAAAGAAAATGACAATAATGAGATAACATATCAAAACTTATGAGATGCACCAAACCAATTCTTAGGAGAAATATTACCTCTACATGTTTACATGAATGAAATAGAGAAAGGGGTGATCAATGAATTGGATATGCAATTAAAAAGCTAGAAAAAGAACAAATTAAAAATGCCCAATTAAATAGCAAATTAGAAATATGAAAATCAAAGGAGAGATTAGTAAAATTGAAAGTAAGAAACCTACTGAACTTATAAATAAAAGGAAGGTCTGGGTTTATGGGGAAAAAAAAAACAACAAAATAGATACACCTTTAGTTAATTTGATTTAAAAGAAAGAAGAAAACAAATTATCAGTATCAAAAATAAAACGGGTAAATTCACCACCAATGAAGGGGAAGTTAAAGCAATAATTAGGAACCATTTTGCCAAAGTATATGCCAATAAATATGACAATCTAAGTGAAATGGATGAATATTACAAAAATATAAATTGCCCAGATTAATAGAAGTGGAAATGAAATACTTAACCCTATTTTAGAAAAAGAAATTGAACAAGCCATCAGTGAATTCCCTGAGGAAAAAAAAATCTTCAGGACCAGACAGATTTACAAGTGAATTCTAACAAACATTTAAAGAACAATTAATTCTAATATTATGTAAACTATCTGGAAAAATAGGCAAAAAAGAGTCATACCAAATTCCTTTTATTACACAAATATGGTGCTGATACCTAAACTGGGAAGAACAAAAACAGAGAAGGAAAATTATAGACCAATTTCCCTAATGAATATTGAGGGGGGAAAAAAAACCTTAAATCAAATATTAGCAAAGGGATTACAGCGATTTATCATGAGGATAATACACTATGACCATGTGAGATTTATACCAAGCATGCAGGGCTCGTTCAATATTAAGAAACTATCCATGGTATTGACTGTAACAATAGCTAAACTTACAGAAGTCATTTGATTATCTCAATAGATGAAGAAAAAGCTTTTGATGAAATACATCACCCATTCCTTAAAAAAAAAAGAAAACATAACGTAGGAATGAACAGAATTTTCCTTAAAATGATAAGCAGTATCTATCTAAAATCATCAGAAAGAATTATTTGTAATGGGGATAAGCTAGAAGCATTCCCAATATGAACAGGGGTGAGACAAGGATACCATTATCACCACAATTATTTAATATTATAGTAGAAATGTTAACCTTAGCAATAAGAGAAGAAAAAGAAATTGAAAGAATTAGAATAGGCAATGAGGAAACAAAACTATCACTCTTGGGAGATGATATGATGGTATATTTAGAGAATCCTGAATAATCAACTAAACAACTATTTTAAATAATTAACAATTTTAGAAAAGTTGCAGGATATAAAATAAACCCACATAAATCATCAGCATTTTGAGGTATTGCCAACAAAGCCCAGAAGCAATAGCTAGAAAGATAGATTCCATTTAAAATAACTAGACAATGCAAAATATTTAGGAGTCTATTTGCCAAGACAAAAGTAGTATCTATATGAAGACAGTTATAAACACTTTTCATACAAATAAAGTGAGATCTAAACAACTGGAAAAATAGCAATTGCTCATGGTCAGGCTGAGCTAATACAATAAAATTGACAATTCTCTCTAAATTAATATACCTATTCTGTGCCATCCCAATCAAACTACCAAAAAATATTTTATAGGGCTTGAAAAAATAATAACAAAATTCAAGAAAGAGAAACAGTTGTGTAATAAAAAGAAGAGGGAGATGAGAAAGAGGAAAGGGGAACAAAGATGTCCCTGTTTTGGGGAGCATATTTAAGGATATAAGAAGTAGCCCTTAGACTAATAAAAACCAGCTTGGGCATGGTGAAAGAAGGAATGTAGCATAAGAGCTAGATTAGGCATTCAGGGTGATAGTCAAAGCATATCAAAAGAAGATAAAGTGAAAACCCTTTGAGTGAGAAGCTGGAAGTATTTATGGTGGGGCTGAGATCAACTGAGCATGGAAAGAGGTGAGTTGGGGCTAAGGATTAAGGTAGTAGTTTGAGACACAAGTTCATCACCATCTAACCCTTAGATATTATCTTTGTTTAAAATCTCTGTAGTGTACAACTTGTCCCAGAACACATAATTTCCTCAGGAATAAACCAAACACATAAATAAAACAAAGAAATACAAATCAAATACAAGGGAAAACAGCCAGCAACAGCAGATCCCTTTAGCTGAATTATATGGTTTTACCTTGCTCTCTTTTGCTCCTGCCAAGACATAGCTCAAAGGTCCCAATAAAACACTTCTACCAAAAACTACAATCTGAATAATGGCAATGCAAAAAAAAAAAAAAGTTAACAAGGTGAACACAAGAAGAATGTTGTTTCACTGATATTAAGATGAGAGCTATGTTTTCAAAATGAGATAATGAGTTCACATTTTAACAAGTGAGTTCAAAGTGTCCTCAATCCTCTCTTCAGGGCAAGACTTCTTTTTCCCCTCTATATTATTAGTGTTTAGTAGAATGCCTTGCACATAGTAAGCTTCTAATAAATGGTTATTGAATTGAACAATGAGGAGCTAACAGATTGTTGACCCTCTATTTCTATCAAAGAAAAGCCATTGCTACCCTCAGGTAGCTTTGCATTTGGGGAGAAATTTTGAACTTATTAGAGTTTCTTATCCATTGGATTACCTTAATTACAATTCCAGTTATACCACCTATGTGGTTCTCCATGTAACATACTGACATTGCATTGTGCACTGAGTAAATAGCTCCTGTATTGCATTTTTTTAAGCTGTCTTCAACCATGTCCTTAAGTTAATACTTTAAGGACCCTTGATTTCATCAATGTGGTAATTGAGAAATTACAGGAATCCCTTTCAATAAGCACACAGTCTAACGTTTAGTCTTAGAGATCTTGAAACTCAGAGAAGAAATGAGACCTTCTCCTGGCCACATAGCTAGTTAGCGCTTGAAGTAGGATTTTGAACCAACACTCTATTGACACAAATTCCACCACTTTCATCAACTTTGTTATGTTGCCTCTAAATGATCCTTAAATATCTTTACTTCCACTGTAATGACATTCACTCAATAAAAATGAAACAAACAAAAAAGAAAGGATCAAATTCACAAATGGAAAGTCCTATGAATTGAGTACAATGATAAATGTAATTATTGAGGAATGAGAGACTTGAACCAAGGATAGAGGTGGCAATGAGACACAAAGAATAATGCAGCAGAGAAGGGGAAAAATTATTGTGAAAATGACAAAGGAGAGAGCAGTGCTATTTTGGGTGCTACAAATTACTAGGCTTGTATTGTGGAGCACAGGGGTGAGGGACCATCACTAAACTTCTTTTAAATCACACCTGGAATAGTACCAGCAAGATGTACACAGTTTGGAAGGAATCCATGAATGTAAAAGAAAAATGATTCAGAGAATGGAGGCATGATTAAAGCAGTGAAAAAAAAAATATATACAGCTTGACTAAGTGATGATGAATGAGGAAGATAATAGTCTATGAATATTTCAAAGCTATAAACACAAAAAGAGAGAGTGGAAGCATGTAACATGGTGCAGAGGGTATAATTAGGAGAAACGGGATAAATTAAGGAAATGAAAACTTAGGCTAAATTATGAGGAAAAACTTACTGGAGGGGGAGAAGAAATGAATAGATGATGTATTAGTCTTAAAAACATAATGGAAGCTAGTACATTTTTATATAAATCAAAAGCTGGATTCTAAGGATGAAAGTATATTGCATGGATTCATTGGATCTTCCTTAGCTCCTTTCAATCTTTATTTCAGGCAACGGTTTTCATAGGTTAGAAAAGGACAATTATCTGGTTAATATAGTATATGAGTACTGGGTATATGGGTATATGGGTATATGAGTAGTGAAATTTAGTTTGCCTAAATTACTTAGTTTGGCAAAATGGAGAGAGTTATTCCTAAATGATCCTGATTTTTATTCACCTCTCTACTTCACTTGCTGCTGTATAGATGTGATTGAAATATATAATTTGCTTTTTTTCTTATAATGCCCTAGTTTGAGGATCAAAGGATTTAGAACTGGAAGGCAGCTGAGATGTCATTTAATCTTAACCCTCTCCTCTCACACATCAGACATAGGAGTCTCAAGAGGCTAAGGAACACCCAAAGTTAACCAGGTAATAAGCATCAGTTGGGATTTTAAGGGTATGCAATTGCATTGTTGTTAAATTGTCAGTCTTACTCTGTCATCTAAAGTTATCAAAGTCCAGTGGTAAGACAAAAGACAAGATCCAATGGATGACCTTTGTGTCTTTGATTTCTGACCAAGCTGTAAGTACACCACAGGACCTGATTCAGCTGTTATTGTGGACTTTGGAATAAATTTTTCTCATCCTCCCATTATGCTGGGAAAAGTTTTCATGTGTTTGGGGTATTATTGATTACATTATAAACTTCAGGAAAATATGATAGGTTTGACTTTCATAAAATAAAAGCAAATCCTGAATCAAAATGAACCCGAATTAAAAAAAATAAAACTTTATTCTGAGATACTAACAGCAGTCATCTCTTGGGGAGAATTATTATTGTTTCTTATTGTTATTATTATTTGACACAATACTGTTTTTAGCCCTCAATATCATGCTACTTTCAGAAACAGAAATCGGGCTGTTGGTATAGGTGTTGAATCCATTTTTCTTTTGGTGTTTTAAGTGGTTTTTTTTAATTTGTTAAGAATAAAACACTAAAATGAAAAGAAAATCAATAAAATCTTATATGTAGGGGCAGAGCTAAAATTATGGAGTAGAAGCTATAAGCTGAGCTCTCCAAATGTTATCCTCAAAACAACATTGAGTTCTTGGGAAGCAGAGCCAACCAAAGGTAAGAGTGAAACATTCTTGCAGGCCCAGAACACTTAAGAGTTTGGAAAGAGAGATCTGTGACATGTAATGGAGGCTGACCTGGAGCGGATATGGATAAAACACCTGAGGTGGGACTAGGTCGTGGCAAGAGAGAAAGCAGTAGCTTTTAGAGCATCAAGCCAGAGATGCTAAGGAGATCTGGAAACCAGTCAGAAAGAGAATAGAGGCAACCCCTGTGCTCGATCTGGTTGCAGTACCAGACACTATTTGGCAAATTTAATGCCTATATCCACTTCTGGGTAATAGTTCAAGGGCTGGAAGAAGCACTGTCATTCAAGGGAGAAGGGAAGCACTGAAGGGCAACTGTTTGGCAACTCTATTATCTATATCCATTCCTGGGTTATTGTTAAAGGGAAAAGAGGAGCACTTTGTGTAAAGAAAAAATGGAATCGCTGAGGGTTAGTATCATTTCTGGTCCTAAGGAAACAAGGATCCTTAGAAGCATTATAGATTGAAATCCTAAAGGATCAGGGACCCTTCCAGGGTAAAGATCAGAGTGAAGACCAGAGGAAAAGTGACCACACCTCTACCTAAATCACACCACCTTGGAAGCACTGAAAATATTCAAACTTCTAGACACAGCTCTGAGAATAACAATATGAAAAAGCCTGAAGTTTGACATAACCCCTACACACCCTCTCCTCCGCAGGTGGGAACAGGGACCAACATTAACATAAAGTTCAAAATAAAGAAATAGGATGGCAAAATGAGCAAATAGCAACAATAAAAGGAACCAGACCACAAAATGTTACTACAGTGATAAAGAAGATCAAGACATAAAATCAGAAAAAAAAGTGAAGTTAAAATAGAAAAGCCTGACAGAAAAAAAATATATGAATTTAAAATAAGCCCAAGAGAATTCTTAGAAGAATGAAAAATGACTTTCTAAATTCAATAAAAGTTATAGAGGAGAAATTAGGCAAAGAAATGAAAGCAAAGGAAGAAAACTATAAAAAAAAAGATAGTTAACAACTTGGTAAAAGAGGCAAAAATATTGAATAAACTAACATCTTAAAAGCAGAATTGGTCAAATGCTAAAAGAAGTACAACAATTCAAAGTTTAAAAAAAACACTTCTTAAGAAGAATCAGTCAAATGGGGGAAAAAAGAGGTACAAAAACTCACTGAAGAAAATAATTCCTTAAACATTAGAATTAAGATAGTAGAAGAAAATGACTCCATGAGAAATCAGAAACAATTAAAAAAAATCAAAAGAATAGAAAAATTTTAAAAAGGTGGAAAATTTCATAGAGAAAACAATTTTCCTTTAAAATTGATTAAAGAGAGATAATTTAATCATTATTGGATTCCTTGAAAGCCATGACTTAAAAAGGGCCTAGATGAAATGAAATCATAAGGAGAAAATTATTAAAACATAATTAACAGCTTGGTGAAAGAGGCACAAAGACAATAAAGAAAATACATAGAGGAGGATAAAGGTGAATTTGAGGGAATGGTATAAAAATAATTAAGGGATGAGAAAGGAGCACATTGGTTACAGAAGGCAGGGAGAGGTAGAATGGGGTAAATTATTTGACATGAAGAGGCTTGAAAAACTACAATGGAGGGAAAGATAGGAGGGTGGGCAATTGCTATCACTTGAACCTTACTTTCATCAGTATTAGCTCAAAGAGGAAATAATATACATAATCAGTTGTAAATGTAGAAATCTATCTTACCAGAGAGTTAAGTAGGAGGGGAGGAGATCAAATAAAGGGGGAGGGAGGACTGACAGAAGCAAAACAGTATTGAAAAGGGAAAAGGTGAAAGAAGAGAGAGGATAAACAAGAGGAAAATTAGGGTGGAGAGAAATATACCTTTAGTAATCACAAATGTGAATGTGAATAGGATAAATTCTCCATAAAATGGAAACAGATAGCAGAGTGGATCAAAAACTAGGATCCTACAATATGTTGTTTACAAGAAATGACCAGAAGCAGAGAGATACACAGAGTAAAGGTAAGTATCTGGAGCAGAATATATTATGTTTCATCTGAAGTTAAAAAACAAAGAAAACCAAAAATAATATATAAAATAAATAGGGGTACCAATCCTGATTTTAGACAAAGTAAAAGCAAAAATAGACCAAATTAGAATTATGAGGAAGGAAACTATATTTTGCTAATAGGTGCCATAGACAATGAAACGATGAAATTGGAAGAGCAATGAATTGTCTAGCTATCGGATCTATGGGGAGGGAAAGAATTCAGGATCAAAAAAGATAGAGAGAACATTATGAAATGCAAAATGGATAATTTTGATCATTTTAAATTGAAAGGCTTTTTATGAACAAAACCAATGCGACCAAGATTAGAAAGAAAGCAGAAAGCTTTACAGGTAAGATCAGAGGTGAAACAAGAATGTCTATTTTCACTACTATTATTTAGTATTATACCGGTATTGCTAGCTATAGCGATAAGACAAGAAAAGGATAATAATCACATAACACAACTTGTTCAGCCATTCCCCAATTGGTGGGCATCCACTTAATTTCTAATTCTTTAACCTCAGAAAAGAGCTGTTATAAATATTTTTGTACACCTTGCTCCTTTTTTTATGTCTTTTGGGATACAGACCTAGTATGTGGCACTACTAGGTCAAAGCTTATGTATGGTTTTATAGCCCTTTAGGCATAGTTCCAAATTGCTCTATAGAGTGGCTGAATCAACTCCACCAACAGTGCATCGATGTCTCATTTCTCCCACATCCTTCTACCGTTTGTCATTTTTCTTTTCTGTCCTGTTACTAATCTAATAGTTATGAGTTAGTACCTTAGAACTGCTTTAATTTACATTTCTCCATTCATAGTGAGTTAGAGCATTTTTTCATATGATTATATATAGCTTTGATTACTTCATCTGAAAACTGCATTTTTTATCATTCATCAGTTGGGGAATTGCTCTTATTTTTGTAATTTTGACTGTGCTCTTGTCTGTGAATGACCAGCACTCTTTTCTGCTCTGGCACTGTGAGGATGGTTCCTGCTCCACTGTGGCCACCAACTCTGGTGTGCTAGTTCTTCTCGACCTGGACTGCTATCCAGGACTGTGACCCAGATCTGAGTATGAGCAAAGCAGCAGAGTCCTACCTCAGTGCTAGCCAAAAAGCCTCCTGCGATCTCCTTCTGGCCAGTTGTTCAGTACCCTTGTGGGCTGAGAGCTCCAGAAGCAGGCACTGCTTCTGCTGAGTCAGTGGCTCCCAAGGCCTGCTCCTGGTTTGTTGGGGCCAGGGCTGTGCTAAACTAGGCTTCAGTCTCACCCTGGTTCAACAGACCTTTCCTGCCAATCTTCTAATTGTCTTGAGCTACAAAACCTGTTTCACTCCATTTTGGTTGTGGGTTATGCTGCTCTACAATTTGTTTGGAGTCATCATTAAGCTATAGGAAGGATTGAGGGAAAGTTCAGTGGAGTCTGCCTTATTCAGCAGTCTTGGCTTTATACTCATTAGTTTTCTGAAGAAAAATCAAAGCTGTTTTGTTGATATTGTGCTGTTATTTAGTCACTCAATCACTTCAGATTCTCTGTGACCCCATGGACCATAGAATGCCGGGCCCTTTTATCTTCTGTCTAATGAGACTGTTCAAGCTTACGTTCATGACACTATCTATCCATTTTATCTTTACATTGACTGGCTTGATATTTTTGCTGTCTAGGGGACTCTCAAACTTGCTTCCAGCATCACAATCTGAAAGTATCAATTCTACAGCACTTAACTTTCCTTGTAGTACAACTCTCACAGCAATGTATCTTTTAATTTCACGGGTGTAGCTATCTGCACTGCTCTTTGAGCCCAAGAATATAAAATCTGACACTGCTTCCATTTCTTTTCCTATTTGCCAAGAAGTGATATGACCAGTTACTGTAATCTTAATTTTTTGGATGATGTTAAACTTTAAGCCAGCTTTTATACTGTCCTCTTTTACCATCATCAAGAAGCTCCTTAATTTTTCTTTCTTTTTGCCATCAGAGTGATATCACCTGCATATGTACTCCTTTTTCTAATCTTAAACCAATTAGTTGTTCCAGGCTCAGTTTTAAATGTTGCTTCTTGGCCTACATACAGGTTTCTTAGGAGGAGACAAGTAAAGTGATCTGCTACTCCTATGTCTTTGAGGGCTTAGCACATTTTGTTGTCATCTTCACAGTCAAAGGCTTTAGTTTAGTCAGTGAAGCAGATGTAGATTTTTTTCCCTTGAATTTCCCTTGCATTCCCTGTAATCCAGCAAATTTTGGCAATTTGGATTCTAGTCCTCTGCCTATTCAAAAACCAGTCTGTTCTTCTGGTACTTTTCAGTTCATGTATTACTGATGATCCACTTGCAGAAATGAGTGCAATTGAAGCCATCAGTAGTCACATGGAAAAAATGCTCTAAATCACTGCTTACCGGAGAAATGCAAATTAAAAAAAAACCTCTAATATACTACCTCTAACCTATCAGAATGGCTAACATAACACAAAGAGAAAATAACAAATGCTGGAGAGGATTCAGGGTAAAAAAAATGGAACACTAGTTTACTATTGCTGTAGTTACAAACTAATTTAACCATAATGGAGAAAAATGCGGAACTATTCCCAAAGGCTTATAATATTGGACGCACTCTTTGACCCAGCAATACCACTACTAGGTTTGTATCCCAAAGAGATCAAAGAAAATGAAGAAATGATCTATTTATACAAAATAGTTTGCTAAAAAATTATTTATAGCAGCTCATTTTGTGGTGGGAAAAAATTGAAATCAAGGGAGTGCACATCAGTTGGGGAATGACTGAACAAGTTGTGGCATATGATTATGACAGAATGCTATTGTGTTATAAGAAATGATGGGCAGGTAAGTTTCAGAAGAAAACAAACAAACATAAAAAGACTTACATTATCTCATGCAAAGTAAAGTGAGTAGAAACAAGAGAATATTCTAAACAGTAACAGCAATATTGTAATGATAGCCAACTGTAAAGTTTTAGCTATTCTGATCAAGACAATAATCCAAGGCAATTCCAAAAGACCCATAATGAAAGATGTAATCCATCTTCATAGAAAAAAAAAACCTGATAAACTCTGAATGCAGAGTGAAGAAAATATTTTTCACTTCCTTTATATTTATTGTTTTGTTGTGTTTTATTCTGCAACTTGCCTAATATGGAAATATGTTTTGTGTGACTTCACATGCATAATCAGTATCAAATTGTTTACCTTTTAAAAGAGGGGGAAGGTTCAGGATAGAGGGAGAGAATTTGTAACTCAAAAAATTTTAAAAATGAGTGTTAAAAATTTGTACATATAATTGGGAAATATTTAAATAAATAAAATAATTAAAAAACATGTAAATCACACACTGAATTATTTCAAACTAAAATAGCTAATATAATGAAGGAAAGAATGTAGATCCTGTCTTTCTACCAAGAAGCATTTAATGGATAGAGTCTGATGATAGGTGCTAATCTATGAATCTGAAAGAGGGAAAGCCTAGCCATAGAATAAATGCTCCTCCCCATGTTTCCATTTATCGTTCCAAAAAGTGAAGCAAAACATATTTCAATTAAACTATATCATAGCACTAAGAAACAAATAAACTACAGCTGTTTTTGGCACAAACCAAAAGCATGAAAATATTTTCTAAATTACATGAAAAATAAACTTGTTATTTGTCATAACACAGACCAATTTACCCACTGATTTTCTGAAATTTTAACTTATCCTATCATTTTTGGTGGATGGACACATAAATAGCTGTATGAAGGGAGACGGAAATCACAAATTATCTTTTTTTCACATTTTATTGGATTTTTATGATTTTTATATCACCATCATTTCTCAGTGCAGCCTCCTTTCTTCTGAACTTTAGAAATATCACCATTTAATGAAGAACAAGAAAGAGGGAGTAGTGGAATGCATGTCAGAAAAAATATCAAATTAACTGAGTCCAATATAATATTTAGTGTGATGTGCTAATAGTTTCCCTACCTGTAAAAGAAAAGAACATGTAGACTAATAGGCCAGCCTTGGCTGACATAATTGACCAATATTTTGTTTAATTTTTGTTGGTGGCATTGGTGGTGGCAGTGATGGCAATGGCAATGGCCATGATGATTTTCCTTCTATACCAATTTAATTCAATTAAATAAACATTTATTATGATCCTACTATGTGACAGGATTTGTATTATTTTTCTTGTTCTACCTATGAAACTTATAATTTTCCTGAAAAACAGATATGAGCATATGACTACCATACTCCCTATCCAGTGGCTTTCTGTTGCCTCTGAAATAAAATATGAATTTGCCTGTTTTTTAATTTAAATACCTTTACAACTTCACTCCCTTCCATCTTTCTGCCGTAATTGGACTTTATTCCCTTTTAGATACTCTGTGATACAAACTGTCCTCTCTATTCCTCGTAAACAACATTCCATCTCCTATTATGTGTCTTTGCACTGACTGTTCCCCGTGAATCAAATGCCCTCCCTCCTCACCTCTTCCTCATGGGGTTCCTCTCTTCCTTTAAGATGTTACTAAAAAAATATTTCTTCCTGAAGCATTCCTGATAAGCTGGTCTGTAGTGTAATTCTTCTTTCCTTCTCAAATTGCTTTCTATTAAAGCCATTTTTTTTCATACTGTATGGATATGTTGTATGGATATGTGTATATCATTAGAATATAAAGTATGTGTGAGTAGGGATTGTTTCATTCTTTGTATGACTAGGTCCCAATTAGTAGAAATAATGAATGACTCCTCCAACAGTTACATTATTTTTATTCACAGGACATATTTCCATTGACTTGAGGTCAGAAACTTTTTTTTTTCTGTCTTAAAGACCAGCCTTAACCCCAAATCCCTTAGGCTGTCATAGATTGGCCAGCAATAGGTCCCAAGCCAAGCCCTACTTGGTCATTATTTGGGCCCTGATTGTCTCAGAATGAATGTAAATAGCAATTGTTACTGTTTAGGTCAGAAACTCTGAGAGTCTTCCTCTCCCAGACTGATTTTTTTAAGAGGCTATTCTCTGCCTTAATCATTGAATGGACACTGCGTCAGTCAAACTGAGACTTGTTAAAGACCTTAGCTTGAAAAGGCCAAGGACCCATACTGCATCCTGGGCTATCTCCAGTTGTTCTGATCCATGTCTGGCCACTGGACCCAAATGGCTTTGGAGGAGAAAGTGAGGCTGGTGACTTTGCACAGCCCTCTCTTACTTAAATCCAATTCACTTGCATGTCATGGCATCACCTCCCTGATATCATGGTCCTCTTTGAGAATGAAGGACAAACAACAATTGCCATATTTTATATAATTATAAATTTGAAGAATGCTAATTCAAATATATTTCATCACCTCCATGAATTCATTATTCTAATGAAATGAGAACTGGTTTTGTTTCTGTTCTTAGTACCTGGCACAGTGCCTTGCACAAAACAATAGTGGGCATTTAATAAATTCTAGTTGATTGAGTTCATATAAATCTTTCCTCACTTCTCTGAATTCTTTGTGTTCAACATTTTCTTACAGCACAGGAATTTTTCATTATATGTACATACCACAATCAGTCTAATGATTGATGTACATAAGTTAGTTCTCGATCATTTGCTATTATAAAAATGCTTTATGGTTATATTGATTTATATTTCTATTTTTTACCTCCTTTGGGGTATATGCTAATTGTTGGATCAAGCATAGCTTCTTTCCAATGAATTTTACACTTAGGACACAGCAAATATATGCTACATAGTCCTAAGAAGTAGATATTTTTAGGAGTAATAATATGGGAAAACATTTCTTCATCTCACTACATTTAGAAAGAACTTTCTTGAAAAAAACACCATGACATAGGTAATGTCAATTTTATTGTCCTCATGTTGCAGATGAGGAACAGGCATAGAGAGGTGAAGTGACTTGTATTTGTCAGAAAGCTAGTCAGAGTAAGAATTTGGATGTGAAGTCAGTTTTCCCCTGAATCCAGGTTCAGAGCTCTGCCTATTACCTCATTGGGTATGGAATTCATGCATTTACCTAAAAGGTTATGTCACAAAAACATTGCTTGACTATTAGTGAAAAATATTCTATTCCTTGATCCCACTACAGAGATGAGAAGAGAATAATTTAGACATTTGTCAGTGTAATAGCTTACAAACATATGTTTTCTCTTCCCTGGCTAGCCTACCACTAGGGTTGGAAACTTCTTACTGATATGCCTAAATCCCTTTTAGCCCACAGCAAGTTTTCTAACAGTTTGTCCACTAGCTGCTTTGTCCCTTTCCCCAATTCAGAAATGTGAGTGCTCTGGAAAACACACACACACAAGCATACACACACACACACACACACACACACACACACACACACATTCTTCTATTCAGATCAAATAATAAACACTCAAACATTCCTGAGAGTTCTAGCACTAAAATACAGGTTTTAATGCCCTATACCTGGATGTCCTTCACTTGGTTCTTCATTCTCCCACAGTACTCTTAGGAGCAAGTTGCTAGAGCTTAAGTTTCAAGTTTATGGTTTCCCCCAAGTTTTGGGGGACTTATGTTAGTGGTCACTAGGGATTTGGGCAAGGGAAAAAAAAGTAATTGGAAAGGTTCTCAAAATTAATGTTCTTTGAGGACATTTATTAGAAGGCTTGTTCTGCAATGTAGATAATGTTAAACCCTTTTTACAAATCATTTGTTCCACACAATAATCCTGTGAGGTATGTGCTATCATTATCTCTAATTTACAAGGAAAACTATAAAATAGGAAAGAGAGGCAAACATTGGATAAGTGGCTATCCCAGAATCACACAGCTGGTAAGCCATCTGAGGGTAGATTTGAACTCCGGTCTTTCTGACTCAAGGTATACAGATCTATCCACTGAGATGACTAATAAAGGTGGGATGATGATGGGCAAGGATAATGAGAGAAGTGATCTTTCAGGGGATGTGGGACTGGTTTAATGAAAAATGACTATTAGTAAAAAAGAGATAGCACAAGGAGTGTGGAGTGTTGGGGGTGGGGTGGAGTGGTTGTAGTTGCAGTAGATAGAGCAGCAGAGAGGGAATTGATTTTTAGCCTGACATTATGGAGATTGGATGGGATCTGAAGCATGGCAGAAGTAGGCTGGGAGTAGAAGGAAAAAGCAAATTCTTGAAAATGAGGTCTAAGAAGACAGGTATTAACCTCTTCTTCCTTGTGTTGTCCAAATTTCTTTTTTTTTTCTTTGTACATCATCTCAGTGTGTCTATCTCTTTCTCTCTCTACCTCTCTGCATGTCTGTTTGTCATCTGTTTTTCTGTTTCTCTCTGTATTTCTGTGTCTTTCTCAACTGGTTATAGTATGAAATTGAAATATCATTTGCTTCATTCATAGATTTACAATAAATTTATAATTGAAAGGCACCTTAAGGATCATTTAGTTCAGAGATGTCAAACATTTGGTTCATGACTCAGGCAGATAGCAATACTCTGGAGTGCCTCCAGAATTAGATTAAAATATAATTGGGAAATATTAACAAAATAACTACAAGTAATCTGTAACATAAACAGCATTACATTTTAAAGCTAGTCAAAATTCAGCCCTCAGGAATCCTTATGTATGGATTAGAAGTCTCCATTTCTATTTGAAATGGATACCACTGATCTAGCCCAACTACTTAATTTTAAAATAAAAAAAAATCTGGGTAAAAAAAATCAGTGACTTCACAAAGCCATTTGAAAAATAAGTAGTGGAGACAAAAGGTTCTATGATTCCAAATGCTTTACTCTTTTTACTGCACTGAAATATATTTAGTGATTTTAAAAAATCTATTCTTCAGAAAGTAGATGTATTGAAATTTCTGGAAGAATGAAATGTAAGCAACTATGGGAATTTAAGTATTGATTAGTTAATGAATTAATTTTGTACTTCATATAGCCCTGGATCTACTTTTGTCATAAAGATCAGTGGTCCTTATAGGAATAAAAAGGTTCACTTTCACCTGGTTCTATACTTTAAAAGGTAAAAAAGGAGAAACTAAATCAGATAATGCATGGAAACAGCCATGTAACTCTGCATTTCCACATAAAGGTAAGCTAATCACAATAGTCATATTATCAATAAAGCTTTCTTAGTCTATATGTCAGACAAATGGAGAAATGAATCCAATCCAATACACCATAACATTTTCTTGAAATTCACCAAAAAGAAATATTTTTCTCTTTTCAGCAATGTGTAAGAACTGATTATATTTCTGAAAGTCAGCAAAAATATTTTGGTAACACAGTATATCAGTTCCACAATTCAACTTTCAAAAAATCCGAAGAAATACTTTGAGTTTTTCATTTTGTTAATATCATCTCTTTTTGAATAGATCTTATTCTCTGTTGTGCCCAGGTACAATATGCATTATTTAGGAATAACTTCCACATGTAACAAGTGTATTTTATTAAACAATAATAAAAAGGACCTGATGATTCCATCTAAAATCCACTATACAGCACCTAGTTTGTTCCTCTCTAATTCATTTATCTATATTACTTTATATAGTTATTATTTGTATGTGATCTTATATTCTTTAATACATTGTCAACTCCAAAAAGTTTGGATTTTTTTAAATATTTCCTTTGTCTAGTATCCTGCCGTGTTTTTAATAAATACTTATTAAAGATTTTTGAAGAGGAAGGGAAGAAAAGAGAAAGCAAAAGGTCACTCATCCCCTTTTCTTCCTTATTCTCTTAGCCTCTACTTTTTACTACTTCCCCAAATACCCAGCATTCTTGTTCATATAGCTCCTAAACGGCATACATATTTGTAAATCTTCTGGTCCTATAAGATCTACTCACTTATGTTCCCAGAGACCTCATCTTAGATATTTACCCCCTTCTCTCTCAAACTTCTACTACTCATCCTTCCCTAATCTTCAGCTACTTAACCTAGCTCCAAACAAATTTCCACACTGGCTACTAAAAACAGCATGCTTGTCCTTTCCATTCTCTCACAGTGAGACAGACCCCTGCTCATGTTCACATCCCAGGCCATGGGAACCAACATCAGTGATTAAGTGTGTGAAGTCCCTTTGCCTTTTGCAACAGGGAAGAGGGGTTCCTAGGAAATCATCATTTTAATCTAAACTTATTTTAATGGAAAAATTATTATAAATTGAACATTAGGTTAAGTCACATTACTAGATGTTGTGCACATTATGGGTTAAATTAGTTTTTATAAATGGTTCTGAGAACCTAACTATAATTTATAACATTTTTGTGAGAAAATATTTCCTAAGGAATGAAAAGACTACAGGAATATAAGCTACTTCCAATTTGGAAACTATCTCTGTATTATTCCATTGTATGAACTGCAGAATCATTATGTAAAGTACTGTAAATCACACCGTTTTCTTTCAGCTATACTCATATACATAAGAATCAATCCAATTAGCAATGTCATCTCTGAATACAAATGACAAATATATACACATATTCCACCTTAAGTAAATTCAAAACATAAAGATATATATTTACAAAAAAACCAAAGATTTATGGAGTAAATCTTAGCATTAAGAAAGATATCTTGATTTACAAAATAATTTTCCACAGTATTCCTTTTTGGTAGCTTGCTATTGGCAATATAAATATGATTTGATTTACTGAAAACTTCTGATGTACGCAGCTATCTATTAAAGAGAAATTCATCTGAAGTGAATAGCTTTCTTGGAGTCAGGGAGAACCAGTTCCAAGTTCTGCCTTTGATATATAGTGGCTGAGTGACCATAGGAAATTTATTTCATCTTCCAATGCATAGGCAACTCTCTAAGACCATAAGTAACGGATGAGTTCCTTAGATACATTAGTTAGAGGGATTTTCCAAGCTGTGAGTTGATTATGTAGATGAAATGCTAGTTTCGGATGTCCCCAAGCAAGTGCTTGGAGGGGTTCTGCATGTTTCCAAATTTGTTTCTATAATCTTACCCATGTTATAAATAACATTTTCACTATTTGTCTTTTCCTTAATTTGAACTGGAGGCTAAACCTTGAGCTTTTGTAGAAATAAAGTCTGTACCTAAACACGTCTTGTGACTGAATTCCTAAAATAAGATTTCCACAACTTCTGTGTTCTTGATATATCTACTTTTTAATGGAAGTTAAAAGTACCAAAGAAAGGTAAAGAAAAAACAGAAAAGAATACACACACACACACACACACACACACACATCAATAAGCAGCCCCCTAATTTCTCCAAGTGTAAAATAATTTCTACAAGTAAGTGATACAGTGATACATTTTGAGGTGTTCTAAAGCCATTCAGTACCTGGAAGCTCTCTCCCTCATCTCCTTCTTTATGGCTGTCAGGGTGACGTAGATGTGTTTGTTTGTTTGTTTGTTTCTTCCCCCCGTTCTGATCAATAGCTAAAATAGTGGATCACAGAGTCCATCATTTCTACATCTGTGTTTTTTGGCAAGGCTTCTCATCTATAAGTCATGTTACTACTCATTTATTCAAGCATGATAAATATCAGTTCATATTTATTTCAGAATGCGCTTACATCACTGTTATTTTTTCCAAAAAAAAAAACTCTTTATGAATGTAATTACTTTTAAAATTAAAAGCATTGACAATAATGTTTTTTTCAATTATAAAATTCCAAAACAAAATTAGCACAATCTCTTAGGCTGTAATGACACCACCTTTATTTGTGTTTCATTTTACAGTTTTCATTGCCTTCCATTTAGAACAACCCATTTGATCTTCACAACTTTAAGGTAACAGGGAGGGGCTAGGGATTGAAATTCGTGCATGTGGTAGGAGGCTAGCAACAACAAATTAACAACTAAATGGAGTATGAAACTACCTTTATATCTAGAACTGTAAATCAATGTATCATTAACACAAGGCACTGAAATTTTAAGAAGAAATGTGTATATTTTAAAATTTATATAGAGAAGAGAGGGGTAACATAATAGAAGATGGAAGGGCCTAAAAATTGATCATGAAAGCCGATAATATATGGCAAGTTACATTAAACTACAATAGAACATAAATTAAAACAGCAGAAATTTCAAAATACTAATATTAAATACATGTATATATACATATATATGTATAAATGTGTGTATATATATATATATATATATATATATAATTTCTATGTGTGTGAGTGTTTTCACAAATGGAATTCATTTTCAAATTCTTTCTAGGCTAAAATTCGTATTATGGAAGTCAAGTGGAGGATAGCTTGGAGAAGTGGCAAGTGGAAGGAAATGATTGTTTCTTAAATGACAACAATGTGCCAAGCACTTTGCTAAGTTTTTACACATATTACCTCAGTTGAAGAGAGATAAATGTTAGAGATACTGGTTAGGAAACTTGTAATATTACAAGGAACAAATAATGAGGGCTGAAATTCAAATAGGGCCTGGGAAAGCATGTAGGGGTGTGTGAAGGGATATGGAAATAATATCACAAAGACTTGACAGCTGATTAGATGCAGTGATTGAAGGTGAGGAAAGAATGAAGCATAGTTGAGAAGGCTGAAAAGCTATTGTCAATCTCCTACCGAGTCCACATATTTTGACCTCTATCCCATATCCATTTACCTTAAAGTTCTGAAGGTCAAATGGGTTGCTCTATATGGAGGCAATAAAAATGGTAAAATAGAATAAGACACAAATAAAGGGGCCATGAATAAAAATGGAGAAGATTGGACAGATTTTTTTTGGGGGGTGGGGATAATGGATTTTGTTTTGGCCATGTTAAGTGAGATAACTGACTGAATATCCAGAATGATAAAGTAAACATATGTTGTTGGTTTTTAACCCAATAGAGAACTACTATATCTTTAAAATTATACTCCTAAATATTATAGTATGGCTTTTTGGTTTTTAACCCAATAGAGAACTACTATATCTTTAAAATTATACTCCTAAATATTATAGTATGGCTTTTTGAGTATTTTTTAAATCATTAAATCATCCACATAAATTCATTCTAACCTGCAAAATTAATATTAGCCTCACTCATCTTTGCCATCCCATTATTCTGGCCTCTGTTGCACTCTAAATAATACTTAGTCATCAACATTCCCTATAATCATCATATTCATACAAATGCACACAGATTAAGTCAGGCAAGGTGATATGTAGAGCTGAAACTTTCTGATGCATTAATGTAATATAGACAGCTAACCAGAATAAATTGCTCTCCAAATAAAACCTTTTGCTCTAGTTAGTGAAATTAATGTGGTAAAAAAAAAAATTGTTGCCACCTGTTCAAAATAGATTTGACTGTTGTTGAGAAACAAGTGAAATTATCTGATGATAAGAAGTTGATGTCATTTGTAGGCAATAAATTTGGTATCATAACTTCAAGTAAAACAAAGTTTTCTTCATTTTCTGGAATAAAACTTAAAACAGAGTTCTGAAATTTGAACCAGGTCTGGAAGACAAAAGCAAAAGAGGGGTGTGTGTGTGTGTGTGTGTAGGGAGTCAATGTAAATGAAATTACTTTAAAAGTAAAATCATTGACAATAATGTTTTTTTTCCAAGTATAAAATGACTTTCCATTCCAAAACAAAAGTGGCATCATCTTTTAAGCTATAATGACACCATCTTATTATTAAATTAAATTATGTGGAAATTAGAGAGTATGGTAAAAATGAAGTTAAATGCATATCACACTGTACACTAAGCTGCAAATGGATTATTAAAGTATATTAAAATGGTCCACAAAGTTAAAAGATTGTGGGATGTGTTTCAATTTCAACTGTGGAAAAAACAATATTTTAAACTTTTCAATGAGTGGAACAAATTATGAACTAAAATAGATAACTTTGAGCATGTTTTAAAAAAGAGCTTTTTAAAAAACTGATTTTTTAAAATTATTCCACATCTGTACCAGTTACTGCATGTATGTTAACATACGTACAATTCCATTTTCTGTGATATTTATTGATACATGCCATATCCAATATTTTCCAGGTTTGTTTTTGAGAAATATATTCATGAAGTATGTGGAAGTCTAATGAAATATCTACAAGACTGTGACTTTCAATTCAATTCTTTATCCTAATTCTTATTTTTAGAAGATTTATTTTTAGAGTCTCCCTGTCTCTCCCAGGCGAAAATGCATCTGGTGATACAAAGATTAAAACTTCTTACCCATAAGAGCCTTATATTGTATTAAAGCATAAAAATAAAAATAAATCAGCATCATAATAGGAACATTTTAAATAATCTGAAAGGTAGGAAGTAAAGAAAAGATAACTAATAACTTTAGTTCATGAGATATAGATATAGAAGCAAGAAGCAACCTTTGAGATCATCTTGGCCAAAATGCTCATGTTATATGTCTGGGAACTGAGTCCCAAGAAAGTGAAATGATATTGTCAAGATTATACATATTAGATAATAATATTTCATTATTAAAATAAATTTTATATTTCATTCAATCAATGAAAATGAAGAATGGTATTAGTAATTATCTGAATTAATGCAATAAAATAGAAAATAATGTTAGACTTTGAAACAGAAAAATGAGATTCTAGTTCAGTTTTCCCAATTTGTACATGTGTGTCCTTGAACAAATCATTTATACTCTTTTTTACTCAATTTCTTCATTTTTTAAAATTAAAAGGCAGGACCTTTCCACATAGTGAAGTCATATTTTTTTTTCTTTGAGTATGAAAGATCACAACCATAGGGTTTCGAACGTACTATCTGATTGAACCCTCAAAATAGCACTGTGAAGTAGGTACTTCAGATATTAGTCCCATTTTGAGGACAGGAAAACTGAGATTCTGAGGATTTAAGTTATTTTCCCATGGTCACAGGGGTAGTAAGCATCAGAGGATGAATTTAAACCCAAGAATGTCTAATTCTATGAAGAAAACTGTTTAACAAACAATATCATCTTTCAGTACAGAATTCAAGGATATGTAACCTTAGCAAGAGCTCAGTTGAAGATTTCCAGATGATGATGAAACCTTGGCAGAGGGAAAACTCTTTAACAAGTCTTGAAGGGAGTAGAAGGAAGTGAATAGTGCTGGAATAGGTAGTAATCTAGCTTGGTCAGAACACAGAATGTGACTGTTTCAGTAGAATATAATTGGAAAGGGAATTTGGAGCCTTACTGGAAGGATTTAAATAAAATTACATTCCAGTTAACTTGAAGCAAAGTGAATGGAGTGTGCCGACTGGTAAAGCTTTTTAGCTCAGTTATTTTAGAAATGACAAGTGACTTATGTGAGCCAGACTTCTTTTCCAGTTACAAAAGTAAACGTGGAAAGCAAGTCATGTGCATTTATCATAGTAGGGTTGTCATAACTGTAGGTATCAGTGATATGTGCCAAAGTGAGCAGAATGAAAAGTCCCAGTGCCCAGAATAATTCACTGTGTAGGATAAAATTTTAAGTGTATGTACTGCCTGAGAGTAGCAGAGCCAAGTCTTACAAAGGAGAGAATGATTCTTTCTTGTCTTAACCTTTCACTTAGTCATAGATGATTTTTAGGTTAGAAGGAATTTTTAAAGATGTGTAAACCTAACCAACACAAGAAAACTTCCCACATCATCCTTTACAATAAGTCATCTAGATTTTGTTTGAGTACATCTAACAATGAGATGACCATGATTTTCTGAGACAAAAGGTCTAGGTGGTACAGTTCTCAGTGGCAAACTATTCTTTATGATGAACACAATTGCATCCAAATATAATTAAAATACTTTGGGAGAACTTCTTGTGTGGAAACTTCCTTAATTAATACAAAATCAATAACTCATCTGCAATTTAGAGTCTTAGAAGACTGACAAGGTACTGAGAGAGTAAGCCACTTGCATGCTCATGTAACCACTACATGTCAGGAAAAGGATGTGACCAATAAGTCTTTCTTTCACTAATTCCAACCCTCTGTCCACTATGCCATACTGCCTCTTAATTAAACATTAAGTAGACGAAGATAGAAATGTATTTAGATAAAGATAGGTTCTCTCTCTCTCTCTCTCTCTCTCTCTCTCTCTCTCTCTCTCTCTCTTTCTCTTTCTTATTACTTTTTAAATTTCAAAGCTAAAAAAAAAAAACATAGTGGAATTTAGTCCTGCCTCAACTAACCGTTATCAGATGATAATCACAGCACCTAAATTCCTGACAGAATTGTTTAAAGCAGGAGGAGGTGAGAGAAAGAAGTTGTGGCGTGGAAGAGGAGAAAACAAGCTTCACAGTTAATAATCTCATATTCTCCCTTCTCTTGACGTCTATCTTCTCCTCAAATACTAGGATATTCTTGGTGGTGGTGGTGTTTTCAATCCTAACATTATATAAAATAACTTACTAACCTCTCATACGCACATAGTTAGGGTAATGGCTAATTAGATTTAGCCACATGGAGAGAATAGAACATTACTTCATTGTAAGAAAAGATGACTGACAATGAATGAACTCAGAGAATCTTAGGAAGATACACATGTCAGCATGAAGAGAGAATTAATTTGAACCAGGAAAAACTCACAAAGGCTACAAAAATGTAATTGAAACAAAAAGAATGAAAAAAATGAAACTGAATGCTGTGTAATTGTAATATTCAAGCTTTCTCCCTAGAGAGCTGAAAAAATAAACCTCCTTTCCTTCAAAGAGAAGTGAAGGAGATCCAGCAATAGTACTTCTAAGGCTATGTCCAAAGAGATCATGCAAATGGGAAAAGTACAAAAATATTTATAGCAGCTCTTGGTGGCAAAGAATTGGAAATTGAGGGGCAGCTAGGTGGCTCAGTGGATAGAGCACTGGCTCTGAAGGCAGGAGGAGCTGAATTCAAATCTAGCCTCAGACCAAACAGTTGACACTTACTAGCTGTGTGACCCTGGGCAAGTCACTTAACCCCAATTGCCTTAAAAAAAAAAGAATTGCAAATTGAGAGGATGCCCATCAGTTGGGGAATGGCTGAACAAGTTGTGGTATATGAATGTAATGGAATACTATTGTGCTATAAGAAATGATGAGCAGGCAGACTTCAGAAAAACCTGGAAAGACTTATATGGTCTGATGCAGAATGAAGTGAGCAGAACCAGGAGAACGTTGTACACAGTAACAGCCTTGTTGTGTGATGACTAATATTGACAAACTTAACCCTTCCCAGCAATACAAGGATCTAAGACACCTCCAAAGGCCTCTTGATGGAAAATGCTATCCACGTCCAAAGAAATAACTATGGAGTTTGAATGCAGATCAAAGCATACTATTTGCTATTTTTTTTCTTCTGTTGAGTTTTGTTTCCTCTTTCTGGTGGTTACTCCTATTGGTTCTATCCTTACTTACCACATCACTAATGTGTAAATATGTTTAATAGGAATATATATGTATAGCTTATATCAGATTGCATGCCATCTTGGGGAGGGAGGTGGGGAGGGAGGGGGAGAAAAATTTAAAACTCAAAAGCTTATGGAAGTGATGGCTGATAAATCAAAATAAATTAATTAAAAATTAAAAAAAGAAAAGGTGAAGCACTAAGATTTGAAATATTTGTATGTAGAATCAGATACGGTAAAGGTAGTAGCTAATTTTGCTAAAAATTGCCCACTGGATAGGCAAAGGTAAAGAGATATATTTGGAAGCAAATATGGTTTAAATTTAAAAAAAATAAACCAATAGAAATAATATAAATATATATGCATATATGTATACATACATGGTTACATGTATGTGTATGTGTTTCCATACCAATACCAGTGCAGAAAATCTTTTAGATTTAATAATAATAAATAAGTAGTTTCTAATCAGGGTCACAAGAAGACACTCCTCCTTCAAAGACTTCAGATAATTCAGATGCTTATCCTCAAATAACAACTCTATTTAATGAGATCAATCAGGTTATTACATTTCGCCCCTCATATTCCATGCCACCTTTGAGGGCTAGTTTGTATTTCTATCAAAGGTCATGCATATTTGGATTACAAACTCAATTTGTTAATGAGTTACTCAAACATCTTGAACATAAGTCCTTACAAGATCTAATTTGTACTACTATAATAACCTCTTAATTGAACTCTCAGCCTCATGTCTCTCCAATCCAGTACAATTTCATTTCAGCTGTCAAAATGAATTTCATATATTTGAAATATGGCATGGTAATTCCTTCCCCCCCAACCACCACATTACACAGCAAACTTTTTTGGATGCCCATTATCTCTAGGAACTAATATGAAATCTTTGAAATTGGTATTTAGAAAATTTAGAAAATTTGAAATTATTATTTAGAGCCCTAAGCAACCTAGTCTCTTCCTGTCTTTTCAGTCTTACACATAATCCAGATCTTTGTTCTCTATGATCCAGCTACACTTGCCTAGTTGCTATTCCTTTGTAAACACCTTCCATTGCACGCCTTTGTACTACCTTTTCCCCATGTCTAGAATGTTCATACTCTTTATCTCCCTGTACTAGTTCATCTGGGTTCCTTCAAGACTCAACTTTAAATCTAACCTTCTGCATAGGGATTTCCCTGGCTACTGCTAGTAACTTCCTTATGTAATGATTTTCCATTTTTATTGGCTATACCTTTTATGTAAAGAGTATGTTCCATTTTATCAATCCCAATAGAATATGATCTCTTTGAGGATAGGGCTCAAGTTTGTCTTTGTGTCCCCAGACCTTAGCATAGTGCTTTACATATAATAAGCACTTAATACATGTTTGTTGGTTGAGATCCATAGGATTTCAGAGCTAGATGTGCCCTCAGAGATCTTCCAGTCAAACACATGTATGTTTATATAAATTCCAGAGAGAATATATGTGTGTATGTTCTTTTTAAATGATTTGTATGCCTCCCCACTTTCACAAAACCCATAAATTCATAATTAGATTTCCTTCTTCTTGGATGCAAGAACTACTTTGGTTTTTTGTATTGCTTTTTCATTGCATTCCCAATATTTAGTGCAATTTCTGGTACACAAGAAATGCTTAATGAATGCTTGTTGAATGATCGATAGATTGATCACTGGTTGGTTACATAATATGGAGCATGTTTGGGTCACAACGACTCATACAGATTATCTCCTAGGGATATGGAGTTATATGCAAAAAGCACTGAAGTTCAGATGTTTATGTTCAAAAACATAATCACTATACATTTTAACCCTGTGAAAAAAAGGACTGTACATTTTCAATTAATTTCATTATTGATATAATTAACACAGCTAGGAAGAGCAAAACAAACCAATGTACAATCTTTCAGGCTGGCTTTGTAATCCCTTTTTTTTTTTAACTTCATCTGCACTGTAACAAAAACTTCTCTTAAAAGTTACTTAGCTAATTTGTGAGAGCAACCTGGAGTTTATTTATGTTGATGGTGGCAAAAAAAATCCATGGTAAATTTGTTTGATTGAATTTATCTTATGAATTTTTTCCTAAGGAAAATTAACTCAGCAAAAAAGGTTCTTGCTATCTGATTTAGTACAATGGCCTATTCCTAAAATAAAGACATGGTTGTACAGTATATAAGTGCATTTAATAAAGACTATATACATTTATATATAGACATATATATATATATATATTTTTGTCTTGTAGAATTTACAATATGTGATTTGTTTCTAGGCCTATACATGTATGAAATTATGGAGCTTATCTGGTTATAAAATTGTGCTAATGAAGCACAGATTGGATCCATATTTTCAATCATTACAAATTAGTCCAAAATTTGAACCAAAAATGTATGCATAGTCTTTTTCCCATAAAAAGCATGAGGAAACAAAAACGTAGACAGTAAATTGTTGTGATTCAAACCAGGCACTTCCCCATTTCTGGAAAACAATGTTATAGTGAATTTCCTACTAAAAACAGGAAAGTGAATCATGGAGTCAGAACTAGGAAAGTATAAGTGGGACTTTGCCATAGGGTACCAAATTTAGAGGGCACAGAAACCCCCTATAATCCTACATGATAAATGTAAACAGAGATTATTGCCTAGTTAGCAAAAGAAATCTGTTAAAATATGAAGTCATGGGGCAGTTAGGTGGTGCAGTGGATAAAGCAGTGGCCCTGACATCAGGAGGACCTGAGTTTAAACCCAGCTCAGACTCAACACTTGACACTTACTAGCTGTGTGACCCTGGATAAGTCACTTAACCCCAATTACCCAAAAAAAAAAACTGAAGTCATCCTTGGCTCTTCTCAGCAATACAAGGATCTAAGACAACTCATGATGGAAAATACCATCCACATCCAGAGAAAGAACTCCAGATTCTGAATGCGGATGGAAGCATACTATTTGCTCTCTTTTTCCTTTGTTGTTTTGTTTTGTTGCTTCATTCTCATGGTTCCTCTCATTAGTTCTAATTGTTCTTTACATCATGACTAATGGGAAAATATGCTTAATATGAATGTATAAGTAGAGCCTATATCAAATTGCATGCTGTCTTGGGGGAGAGAGATAGGGAGAAAATTTAAAATTCAAAATCTTAAGGAAGTGAATGTTGAAAACTAAAAATAAATCAATTAATTATTTAAAAATAAATAAAATTAATAATACCTACCTCCAAAAATATGAATGCATCAGAAGACCTAATTCCTCTTCTGAGTAGCTGCCTCTGAGGTGAGCTCTCCCTACCCTGGCCTTCTCAAACTTGATAGCTTAGCCATCAGCAATCTCAGCCAATGTCTTAAAAAGCTGAATTGAGGATGTGTTATGTATTTTCAGATTTACCCAGTCTTCCTAGTTATGTTCTCTTTTTCTAGGCATGGGAATTCTTAGCTCCATTTCTGGTGGTAGCCTGTCTTTAAGGAGCATGGCATAGTGATGCCAAAGTTGTATCTTGTAAGCTAGATCTGATTCAGACTGGCTTTCATGCTCAGGATTAAAATGAAATAAGATATGAACAAGTCAGTCATTCAACAGTTAACAAAAGATTTACTGAGAGAAAGTAAGAGAATGCTATTAAACAAGGATGCAACATTGATTCTGTTGAGTGCACCTTACCTGTTTCCATCAGCTACGCTAATCTTTTGGGCAGAAACCTGAGGGAGGAATTGCTGACTCCTCAAGCATTAGCTTTTGTATTTAGGCCACTGGGAAACTAAATAAATAGTTTGAAACTTACTGTCTTGTGCTAGATATGTCTCAAGAAGCATTTCAATAAATTTTTGAGGAACAATGAGTCTAGCCTCCACAGTATATTGCTCCTGAGGATACTGTTCTTACGACAACTGTGCAAGTGAAAAACTAAATAACCCCATTGGTAATAACTTCAGATGTATAGAAATAGTAAAATAATACCACTGTTGGAAAATTGGAAATTTTTTAAAACATTATTTTTTTCATTTAAATAAGCAAGATCCTATTTTGGAATGTAGATAGATAGATAGATAGATAGATAGATAGATAGATAGATAGATAGATAGATAGATAGAGATTTATAGGTTCTTAGATACATAGATCTAGAGTTGGAAAGAATTTCAGAGGCCACGTAGTCTAATTACCTCATTTTGCAGTTCAGGTTACCTCATTTTGCAGTTCAGGAAACTAAGACTCAGAGATGTTAAGTGATTTGTCTAATGTGTGGTTTTAATTGTCATTTCATTTTTTAAAAGTATGGTATATTTCTTTTTCTCAAAATCAATATCTGCATATTGGCAAATAGCCATACCTTAATGTGCACACATGCACGCGCACACACACACACACACACACACACACACACACACACACACACACACTGCCTTTATGCTTAGTTATTTCTTTCTGAACATATAAATCATATTTCTGCTTAAAATGAAATCTAATCATCAGAGAAACATTTTAAAACTTTGGCCTTCGCAACTAAAATCTATCAGTCATTTCATGTGGAGAAATTAAAAGTATATATATATATATATATATATACATATATATATATATATATACATATACATATTTTTGCTTATTTCATAGGATGATTTCTGTATGTTGCTTTTGATAGAGGTCATAAACAGGTACTAAGAAAGCCAAGCAGCTAACTGAGGACAGGGAGACACCGTTGGAAGTTGAAGTAAAAAAACCTTCATAGCAAAAAATCATGGCCTGAGGGGGAAAAGATTATCATAGTAAAGCTTCCAGCAGTTTAGATGATGGCATACTATTCAAAAGATTATTGGAATCAAGTACTCTGACAAGTATTTGAATGTTTATCTTCCCTTAAACAACTGAAATAGGCTGGAAAACTTACCAGAAAACCAGAAATTACTAGG
Organism: Phascolarctos cinereus; assembly: GCF_003287225.1. Lineage (NCBI taxonomy): Eukaryota > Metazoa > Chordata > Mammalia > Diprotodontia > Phascolarctidae > Phascolarctos > Phascolarctos cinereus. Next base: position 70,743,198 of record NW_027555847.1, on the reverse strand, counting down.
AGTTCTAAGGCATTGATGCAACCATGTTCTGAGATTTGAAACACTGCCACCTCTTAATAATGATACTTTTCTCTGTAGGTGCTCAAGTTTTTAGTATGCCAAAGTGCAGAGATACAGATTTCAGCCAAATGTGTGTGTGTGTGTGTGTGTGTGTGTGTGTGTGTGTGTGTGTGTGTGTGAGAGAGAGAGAGAGAGAGAGAGAGAGAGAGAGAGAGAGAGAGAGGACACAAGAATAACAAAAATAAAATAACAAGAATGAAAAAAGAAAGAAGGAAGGAAGGAAGACAAATAATCAGAGGTATACATATGTAGTAAAATGGGTTATTTCAGAAGGTAGTGGGTTTTTCATAAATAAGATGTCTTTGAGCAAAGGCTTGATTTGGTGATAAGAGTCTGTAACTTCAGAGATAGGTGATTCAGGACAAGAGAATAATATCTAGCTCTTTCAGTTAAGAACGTACATTTGAATATCAGCTTAAGATATGCATGCTTACAATGTATATTGGACCCTTATCCTAGGCCACCACACTTCTGAGCATAGACTGACTCCTCTACATCCCCCAACCCAATAGGAAAGAACCAATAATCCTATTCCACTCAAACTCTCAGGTCATTTTTATACTTCACAGGGCTAATGGTCAGGGACCCCTCAGGGATCCCTCTCTTGCTAGACAGACTTCAAAAGTAACACCACTTAGATGCACAGGGAATCATCAGCTACAAGCCTTCTGATAAAATGAAGGCCTGTTAGGCCTTGTCATCTATCCTGCCACTAGATCCTAAGTTCCTTTAGGCCTTACCATCTGCCCTGTTTATACACCCTCCAGACCCTTGGGCACTGATGTCTGATGGGCTCTGAGTATTTTCACTGGATGTCGCCTGTGCCAGGACTTCTCTCCCTCTTCATCTTTACCTCTCAGCTTCTCTGACTTCCTTTTAGATCTCAGTTAAATTCCCACATTTAAGCATAGACAAGAAATCTGGCACGATCACCCTTAATGTTAGTGCTTTCCCTCTGTTATTATTCAATTTGTCCTGTATTTATCTTGTTTGAACTTAGTTGTTTATGTATTTTCTCCTTTATTAGATGGTAAGCTTCTTGGCCTTTATTTTTATACCTACAGCATAGCAGCATGCCTGGCACATTGTAGGTGTTTGATAAATTCAAGGTGACTGATTTCCTGACCAGTGGATGAATCATCAGAACACCCAGGCCTTGCCATTTGACCTATCATACCCTTAGGACTTCAAGGTCGTTCCTTTCACTCTCTAGCTGAATCATTGTATATGTTATGTCTTCTAATTAGAGTTTGTGTTCGTTGAAAGCAGGAAATGTATGACTTTCTATTTTTATTTCAAGTGTTTATCACAGTGCTTGGCACATAGTAATTCCTTAATAAATGATCTTTTCATACATTAATTCATGCATCTATCCATTCATTCATATTGAACAACTATCTAGAATTTAAGAAGAGTTAATGTGAACTCTGGCAGAGAGGTTAAAAAATGACCTTTATAAAAAAAATGACAGGGGAAGCAGAATTATAATGTATTTAGCCTGAAAAAGACACAAGAATTTTAGGGGATAGTAATCTCCATAACATGATAGATAGAACAGGGAGAAAAAAGCAATAACAATCTCAGATTGTTATAGTCACAGTGTCCAAGAATGTGAAAACAATAACGCCCTCTACTCCATCCTGATCAGAACATATCTGGATGTTCTGTTCTGCATGTCACATTTTAGGAAAAAAATACCAATAAAATAGAGAGTGCCTAAGGGAAAGTAATCAAGATGTTGAAGGTCCCTTAGTTCATTCCATATAAGAATTGATTGAAAAAGCTAGGAATGTTTAGCCTGGAGAAGATAAGGCTTAGTGAGGATAGAGGAATAGAGGCGGGGAAAGGCATTTATTAAGACTTATTGTGTACGAGGCATTATGCCAGACACTGAGAATACATATATATAAGCAAGATATTATATACCCTCAAAGTATCATATATCTCAATACAGAAAGACCATACATAAAGGAGAGGTAGAAAGTGATATAGAGAACAGACAGCCATCAATCAAGAGAGCCAGCCTCATCCTAGAGGTATCTCAAGAGGGAAAGGTGTCCAGTAGGAGGAAGATGATGAGTACAAAGAGTTGAATTTCAAGAGCCCTGAAGCATAACAGGGATTCCTCCTAAAACAATGAGCCTGAAAGGTAGTAATAAATCATGAGAGCAGATTTAATGGGGTAGTGTTATCTCCAGAGGAACAAGATAATTGGGAAAGAGGAGGAGAAAATGTTTGGGGAATTGAATGGTGACTGACATGATAGCTGTCTTTAAGTATTTGAAGATTTTCACTTTGGAGAAGTATCAGACTTTTCATGTTTGGAACTAGTGTGCAAGAAGAGGAGTAATATGCACAAGTTAATAACAGGCAAAATTAGTCTTGATTTAAGCCAATTTTCATTAATGTAGAACCATCCAACTGGTTGCCTCAAGATTTGCAGACCTCTAGCAAAGGCTAGATAACAATTTGCTTTCTGGTATTATGTAGTAAGATTTCTTGTTCATGTGGTGATTGGTAGCTGATGACCATTCTGACTCTGAGATTCTAGAGATATCCAAAGGAATGAGTTGCCACAGAAAGTAATGGGCTCTTCCTCAATAAAGATTTTACTGTAAAGGCTAGGTGATGACTTGTTGGAAATGAGAATTACAGAAGAGATTCTTGATTAAGTATAGTTTCATCTCAATGGCATTTGAGGTCCTTTCTAACTCTTACATACTATGATTGTATGAGCCCCCCAACTAACTTTCATAGATATTCTGGTATAGTCTTAATGTCTTTTTGTCATTATTATTGTTTTTGGAGATAGGGGGCAGACGGTAAATAGCACTTGGTTAGGGCAATCTTATAGATTAAGTAGTTAAGGAGTTTACTGGCACAAATATCCCTAACATCTATCCAGTTCCATCAAATAAAATTCTTATGAATAAAAGCGTATCTAGCTTCTATAATTGTTTGATATCTCAGGTTGAGAGGCATCTGTGATTTTTTTTATTGAGATTCAGATATTCAGTATACATATATATATAATACATGCGTTTCTGTATGTGTTGTGTTGTGTGTGTGTGTGTGTGTGTGTGTGTGTGTGTGTGTGTGTAGTCCCTTTTAATCAATATTTCATTGAGATTGCCAGTGTTGAGAACTGGTAACAAATCTTTTATAATGTGCTATAATGCCTAGGAAACACCAAGCATCCTTAGTGGTAAAATATGATATGACAAGTTGGTACAAATTTTATTTCAATAAAACTTCAAATAATTTGGCAAGAGGATGCAGCCCAGAAACTCTAATTAATGAAGGTCAGACATACATTTTTTTTTCTCATTTGTCATGTAGCTAATGGTGCTCTGTGTCAACACAGATCAGGTATAGGTTGTTTGCTTTTGGGGATGAGGAGAATTAATTCAAATGCCATTCTAATAGTTAGCGATGTGGTGGCCAAGGGGCAAAGGGTAAGGATACTTTTAATGAAAGTCAAATGTGTTTAAAGGTTGGACAAGGACTATAAATTCAGGAAACCTAGCCATATACTATGGAAGTAATGAAGGAAGCCTGGTCATATATTCTGGAAGTCACACATTGTTGGGTGGTATATAAACTAAAGGGATTTTGGTCCATGAAAAAGTATTATGAGCCTGAGAGAAAAGTTGGTAGAGCTCAAAATTTAAATATCAAAAACAGTAACAGACCTGATATGTGAATCATGTGAAAAATCACAAATACAGTAAATTTATTCCAACTCAGTTCAAATTTAGATTACTTGGAATTACCATCCTTACCCTCAATAAATATTTGAGTACTAATTTTTCAGATGAAGAAACATTATCCATTGAGATGAAAAGAATGATGTAAATATTTTAATGGCATAGTAGAGGAGAGGAGAGGATAAACTGAATTACCCAATTGGAACTTGCTAGCTGGGTCCACAGGCAGCTAGGACTACTCACAGGTTGTGGATTGTCCTTCATTCTCAAAAAAGACCAACATCAGGGAGATGATGACATGACTTGCAATTGACTTTGATTTGAGTGAGGGAGGGCTGTGCAAAGTCACCAGCCCCACTTTCTCCTCCAGAGCTTTCTGGGTCCAGTAGCCAGATAATGATCTGGAAGACTGTAGATGGCCCAGGATGTAGTGGGAGACCTTGGCCCTTTTAAGCTAAGGTTAAGCTACCTCATTAACTTGGGGTTTACTGGCTAGATTTCTTTCTCCAAGACCAAGCAAGCCTTAAATCCAATTCATTCTTGATCTCATGGATTGGAAAATGATAGGTCCCTGCCCAAGCATCATTTAATGCTTATTTTTTGGGCTCTCCATGTTCAGAGTAAATGTAAATAGTAAGTGTTTCTCTTTTGTCTAGTAACCCTGAGGGTCTTTCCCTCCAGGCTTGATTTTTTTTTCTTTTGTTAAAAGGACCATACCCTGACTCACTTTTAAGGAGGCCTGTTCAGTGAATGGCCATTGCCTCACTCAGAGTTGAGAATCTGAAAAGACATGCAGCTATGTTCTGGTAAATGTATAACAACAGGATTCTCCATTATGCACACACATTTTTAAGTTTAATCTGCATTATTAACACCTTTTTAAGTCTAGAAAATCAACAAAAAAATAAAACAACCCTGATTTGTACTGGTTGCTAATTTATGATATGTGAGTGCTCACACTGAAAATGTAATAGTGGGTTCTCACAACATGTCAGGATATCCCTCCAATAGAAGTCATTTAATGAAACTATCATTTTAAAATGAGAAAATAAAAAAAATACTTAGTGGGCATTAGTTTAAAGAAAATGTAAATTCATGGCCACAACATTCCTAACTCCTGGCCATACTGGAAAAAGACTGACCACATTTGTGGATATATGTATCTGGTTTCCCATTCAAGTAATAAAAGGATGTTTACAAGATTGCTTGCACAGCAGAAATAATGACAGCTTACAGAAAATTTGATCCATAGTGGCAAGAAATAAAAGACAGACAACTGACTGGAAGAAGAGAAACAAAAAGCAATTTCATTTTTAAGAGCATAATCTTTAAATATCCAAAACATGTTGATCTCCAAAAACAAAGAATATGTAGAGACAACTTAAGTGTTACAGATCTCCCAGAAGAACACATTAATACGTCTTACTGCCATAATGCAAAACTACAACACAAACAAACAAAAATATCTAAGCAGCAATATTGTGAATCAGAAGATGCATGGTGGTTATATCTCACAAATCAACTGAGAAACAATAAATTTTGTAGGTGACCAGAAGAAAGACCTTCAAATATAAAGGAAAACAATTTTGAATAACACAAGATCATTCTGCTTCCACTAGAAAAATACAGGAAAGAATACAAAAATGTGTTCCCAAAGAGGAAAAGAGCTCAAGGTGCAGCCCAAAGTGTATAAGTGGACCTAGCCATAAAGGAAAAACAACTATATGTTAAATAAAAGGGCAACATTTAAATCATTCATAGTGAAGTGAAGAAGTTATTTACTTCTCAAATACCCAGACAATAAAAATACAAGAATAGCAGCAGTAGGTGGTGTAGTGGATAGAGGGCTGGCCCTGAAGTCAGGAGGACCTGCGTTCAAATCCAGCCTCAGACCAAAAACTTGACACTTATTAGCTGTGTGACCCTGGGCAAGTCACTTAACTCCAATTGCCCCCCCCAAAAAAAATACAAGAATAAATGAAGAAAGGAATAAAGAAGCAAAGAGTGATGATGACAATAACAACAGTATAACTTCAGAGATAGTATGAAGAGATTTCTTTCTAAAAGTACATGAGGAGATGGGTGAAAGCAAATGTTAAATAGAAGTGATGATGGAGAAACAGGTCCAAAACATTATGAACTAAACTTCGTAAAACCCCATCTATTAGTGAATCAGTTTTTTTTTTGTGGGACCAAGTTATAGAATGGGAGGTCACATAAAAGGAGGGGAGAAGAAGACAGAGGAATGTGTGATATTCCCTCATCAAGTCAAAGGTTAACAACAAAGTGACAATAATTTCTGAATTCTCTCAGTAAGAAGAGATCGTACAGGACATAGGGTAGGAGGCAAATGGAAAGATGTAAAAGGTGGGAAGGAAAAGGAAATCCTGGTAGCAGCGTTCCACAGGTGAATACCCTTATGCGACAAAAGAGATAGTCTGTAAAAGGAGATGGGGAAATTTACATTGGGTATTATCTTCAGGGATTTGTTGGTTAGAGATTCCATTCATCCTGCCTCAGAAGAGGAATCAGAGCACCTGAGGGCAATCAATGTCCAAAAGAGTGTAAGGGCATGGACCTAGGAAATTTCAAGGAAATTGGAGAAAATTACTTTAGGAAGGGCAAAAATTAATAATGAAATGCATAACCAGGGACATAAGAAGATATTTGCAATAGGGCAACAACCTAGTTTTCAAAGACAGGAATTGGTATTTATAAGAGTGAGGTGCAAGGGGAAAAAAAGAGAGGACCAGGGGTCAAAATCTACAAGACAAGGACAAATAATTTTTTGGAAGAAGAAATCCAAAACAGAAGCTTTAATTACATAGAGAAAACAGAAAATAAAAAGGAACAAAATAAGTATAGGGGCCAGGAATCAATGAATTTCACATTTGATGGAACTCCTGTAAAAACTGGAAAGTAATCTGGCAATAAGTAGGCTTTGACTAACTCATTACACTATATTCCACAATTGATTTTAAATGGATATATGCTCTTAATATTAAAATACTAGTTTTAAAAAAGAGAAGAAAATCAGATCTTATACCTCTCACAGCTAATGGTAATAGATATATTTTTTAACTAAAACAGGGTTACAAAAATAATAAATAAATAGATAACTTTGAGTACAGGACAACTAGGTGGCAGAGTGAATAAAGCACTGGGCTGGGAACCAGGGAGACTCATCTTCCTGAGTTCAAATACAGTTTTAGACACTGTGACCCTGAGGAGGCACTTAATCCTATTTGCCTCCATTCTTCATCTGTAAAATGGAGAAGGAAATGGCAAACCACTTCAGTATCTTTGCCAAGAAAACCCCAAGTGGGGTCATGGAAAGTCAGACATGAAGGAACAGGAACAACAACAAACCTTTGAGTACATAATAATGAAAAGCTTCACAGACAAGATTAATGTACCTTGGATAAGATAGAAGAAGGAATTGTTTTTATCATATTTCTATAAGAGCTTGGTATTCAAAATATATTAAAAGATATATATATATATATATATATACATATATAGAGAAAAAGAGATATACATAACATATACATATTTTATATATATACACAAATTATGTGTATATTTGAATTTACTATATATATACATATGCATACACACATAGATAGACAGATAGATATATAGATAGATAGAGAGAGAGAGAGAGAGAGAGAGAGAGAGAGAGAGAGAGATAGTGTCTTTGTGTGAGTATATCAAAAGCCATTCACAAAACGATAAGTGGGCAAAGTATCTGAACAAGGAAAAGCGCAATTGAAAACTATTAAAAACCACATGAAAGAATGTTCCAAATCACTAATAAGAAAAAATACAAATCAGAACAACCCCCAAATTTCACCTCATATGCTACAAATATACAATGATGACAAAAGATGGGGATACTTTATGTTGGAGGGGATATGGGAAGATAGGTACACTAATGCATTGTTGGTGAACCTATTAGTAAATACAACTATTCTGGAAATCCTATGGAATCATACACATAAAGTAATTAAAAAGTCCTTACCCTTTAACCCAGAGGTTCCATTTTTTAGGCCTATACCAAAAAGAAACCATTTATAAGAAGAAACTCCTTATATATAGCCAAATATTTATAATAATACTTTTAATAGCAAAGAATTGGAAACAAAATAGATGCTTATTAAATGGGGAAGGATTAACAATTTTTGGTGCGTGAGTTAGAATATTACTGTATTATAGGAAATGGTGAATGTGATAAACACAGAGAAACATGAACCTGATGAAGAGTGAAGTAAGCAGATGCAAGAAAATAGTATACACAACAAATAGCCAATGTAAATGGAGAGAGTAAGCATACACACAAATCAAAATGAAATGTTTCAAAATTATGAAAAACAAATGTAGCTTGAAATAAATGATATGTGAAGACATTCCTACTCCATCTGTTTGGAGAGATTGAAGGTTCACAAGTATTGCACATTTCATACATTTTCAGGTTTTTTTTTTAGATTCTGATCAGTTGCTTTGATTTTTCCTCTTCCTTTTAATAAATAGTATTTGAATAAATACTATTACATGGACTAGCTTTCTTAGAGAAGGGGAAGAAATGCTAAGGAAAATGTAGTAATGTAAAAAAATACATGACAATATATATTTTAATATGTTAAACACAATAAACCATTGCAAGCATTGAAGTCATTCCGAATATCACTCCACATAAGTAAAGGCAATAAAAATCTTTTTCTTTTTCTGAAAAGAATAGCAGGGTTTTTTCCTGTGTTGTCTGATTTTATGTTTTATAATTCTAGTATGAGCAGTTAGATCTTGCAGGTATTGCTTCTGCCACTCTCCACTACTCCCTTAAACTATCTCAAATGAAGAAAATGATAATCAGAGGTCAACATTAACACCACATTCACTGACAACTAACATTATTAAAGAGGATGTTCTTCAGTAAAATCAAAACAGCTGCTATGAGATGTCAAGTGATTGCTTTTTCTGTTATCTGTCAGGCACGCCATTACTGCTCGATTAAGTCAAAGTTGGCTTCTGAACATACTGTGATAACACTTTGACATCAAGCAAATGTGAGGCTTCTGACAGATCACTTTAATTTCCAGTCTTATCTCTGCCACAATTACATTCTTCTAGTCACATATTGTCCTACCAATGAACATTGCTGTATCCTGCACAAAGATGTAAAGTGGCAATTCACAGAGATTAAGGACTGTGAACTTCTGTCCCCCATGTCGCCAAGGAGCTAGGTGTTAGAATAAATTCAAGCAAAGGATGTAGTGAGTGAATCCTTTGTACATCACACACAGAGGTAACACTTTCTTAAGAATCTGACCCATAATGTCATTTGTTTTTAAGACCATATTTATTGGTTATAAATGTTTGGCTACTACATTAAATACTAACCTTGCTTTGAGACAAATACACACACAGCACACACACACACACATATATATATATATATATGTGTGTGTGTGTATAAATATGTTCCCATATGTTATTATTCTGGAATATCTGCATGTTTAAGCTCACTAACAGCTTCAGTGCATTAAGATTTTATGCTTTTTTCCCAAAATCCATACATAACAATTTGAAGAATTAAGAGCACAAAGTTTATTGAATAACAACAAGCATTATTTATTTGATTTTTGGTACATATATCAACTTTTCGGATGACATAATGATTCAAATACCCATAATAAGTAATTGGGAAAGAGTTCAAAATCATTTCAGTGGCTCTACAACTAATTTTTATGTAAATATAATAATATACAATATACATGTATAAGAGATATGCTTACCAGATTAAAGTAAGGGATTAAATTCAAATATCTAGCAATATGTTCTTCAAGTTATAGACAACACAATGACTATCATTATCCATTATTTTATAAACCCAAAGACCCCAGCTTCTGGGATAAGAACCCACTCTTTGACAAAAACTGCTGGGAAAACTGGAAGAGTATGGCAGAAACTAGGCATTGATCAAAATCTCATACCATATACCAAAGTAAAGTCAAAATGGGGTCATGATTTAGATATAAAGGCTGATACTGTAAGCAAACTGGGAGACAAAGAAATAGTTTAACTATCATATTTATGGAGAACAGAGGAACTCATGACCAAACAGGAGATAGACAACATTATGAAAAGCAAAATGGATAACTTTGATCACATTAAATTGAAAAGTTTTTGCACAAAGCCAATGCAACTAATATTAGAAGGAAGATAGAAAATTTGGAAAGAAGTTTTACAACCACTCTCTCTGATAAGGGCCTCATTGCTAAAATACGTAGATAATTAAGTCAAATTTATAGGAATACAAGTCATTCCCCAATTGATAAATGGTCAAAGGATATGAACAGGCAGTTCTCAGATGAAGAAATTAAAGCCACCTATAGTCATATGAAAAAATGCTCTAAATCACTATTGATTAGAGAAATGAAAATCAAAACAACTCTGAGGTACCACATCACACCTATCAGATTGGCCAACATGACAAAACAAGAAAACAAGAAAATGATAAATGTTGGAGAAGATGTGGGAAAATTGGAACACTAATGCATTGTTGGTGGAGGTGTGAAATGATCCAGCCATTTTGAAGAGTAATCTGGAACTATGTCCAAAGGGCTATCAAAATGTGCATACTCTTTGACCCAGCAATAACACTTTTAGAGCTAAAACCCAAAGAGATCATACAAATTGGAAAAGGGCCCACGTGTACAAAAACATTTATAGCAGCTTTTTTGTGGTGCCAAAGCATTGGAAATTTAGAGGATGCCCATCAATTAAGGAATGGCTGAACAGGTTGTGATATAAATGTGATGGAACAGTATTGTGCTATAAGAAATGATGAACAGGCAGACTTCACAAAAACCTGGAAAGACTTGCATGGTCTGATGCTGAGTGAAGTGAGCAGAACTGAGAGAACATTGTATACAATAACAGCCATGTTGTACAATGACTAATATTGATAAACTTAACCCTTCCCAGTAATACAAGGATCTAAGACATCTCCAAAAGCCTATGATGGAAAATGCTATCGATATCCAAAGAAAGAACTATGGAGTTTAAATGCAGATCGAAGCATACTATCTGCTATTTTTTTTTGCTGCTGCTGAGTTTTGTTTCTTCTTTCTGGTGGTTCCTCCTCTAGGTTTTAATTCTTACTTACAACATCACCAATGTGAAAATATGTTTAATAGGAATGCATATGTATAGCCTATATCAGATTGTGGGCCATCATGGGGAAGGTGGTGGGAGTGAACGGGGAAAAATTTTAAACCCAAAAGCATATGGATGTGATTGTTGATAAATCACAATAAATTAATAAAAAAGTTATAGACAACAGAATAGCTTTATTTACAAGTCTGAGAACATTCAAACAAAAGAGTTAAAGTACAAATAGCATATGAATAAATTCATCTGTAGAGAAACTGTATAGCATTTTCATTTGGAAAAGAAATCTTTTTTGAATTTATGAACACGCATTCACATATGTAAATTGAAGATTCATGCTGAATTTGTGTGTGTAATATGCCAAAATACATGTTTGCAAAGAATATGTGTGTGTATAAATGCATAGACATACAGACATAAAGACATATGTACATATGCACATACACCCCAATGTGCATAGTAGTCCTAAAATCTAATTGTCTTAGCTTGATTTGTCTTAAAAGAAAATAGATGTATCACCTCTTAACTTGGAGTGCTCTTTCTTTCTTGAATAATTTCTCTTTGTTTACATTTTGATAAAATATCTGCATTTGGTTCTGAGTATCCATAGAATCTGAATTAATTGCCTGAAGACTTTCTCATGCCAGGGTTTCTTTCCTCAGTCTTTGAAGAGGCATGTGAGTTTGCAGTGATCCATAGATTATGACAGCTTCTGCATTATGGTGATTTCTCTTTGAATGAATTCCAACAGAACCCCTGGGTTGCACAAGACTCAGTAAGTAGAATTCTGTCAAAAGGAATATGCCAATTGGCACAGGGATATTTACAGTAAGTCCACTAAAGGCTGAGAGAGTTCAGTTTTCTGGTATTCTCAAGCACAATACCAGAAAATGATTTTTTCCCCCTTTCTAACTGCTCAGGAGTCTTGTATGCCATCTTACTTTATAAAGGGGTTCAAAAGGACAAAGTAATTTGATGTTTTTATTCCTTGTTATACTGTTTGTGATATTTATTTTGCTTGCTATTAGCTAATGTTTGTAAGGCATGACTTAAAGAAAATTATTCAATGAAATGGCTGCTATAGCAATATAAGTGACAAACTTCCATGGCCCCCAAAGGACTATTTTCTGCAAGTCTCACTCTATCCTCCTTCAATAGTGCTGTGCGAGAGAATACTGATGTCAACACTGTGACAAATTTATATGAACACAATTATTTCAGGCTTGAAGAACATTTCACTTAAAAAAAATATACATTCCTGCAATTCAAAGTGAAAACTTTCTGTTAATTGAACAGACCCTTTTATAGTCAATAACGTCTTTAAAGGAAGTACATATTTTTGACCAGACCCTATGAATAATAAAATAAGTCAGATTTATAAAGTCTCTGCTGAAACTGAGAAGGGATAAGAGATATAGTTTGTTCTCAGGACTGAATCCATGATTCCAAAATGTTTACCCTGAACACGTAGGATATCTAGCATAGAAGTCAAAAGGAAGATGTGATTCTGTATTAATGACAAGGTCGTCTAAATCCTCCTGTTTGTAAGATGTCATCGTATTGATGGCAAAATTTCAAGAACATTGTAAAACCTCTAAGTGGTACTTCTAAAGAATATTGTGTAAGTATCCACATCAGAAGCCAAGTAGATGAAAAGCATCCATTTTTCCACATAATGATATGCAATTGCAAGGGCAAACCATAGAGCTCATCCATTAGCACTTATATGTTGAACACATGCTGCAAATAGATACTATTAAGAGGACCACTGGATTGCACGAGATTCAATAAGTAGAATTTTCTCAAAAGGACTATTCCAATTGAAAAGAAAAGTTTAGAAGGAACAAATATTTATTTATTTATTTGCTTGTTTATTTATATATTTTTCCATTTGTTTATGTTTTAATAATCCCATGATTCTGTGTGCAACAATTCTTTTTAGCAGCAAGTCTTCTGGCTTTGCTGAATAGCAGTGTGTCATGGATTGCCACAGTCTCTGAAAAATTAAGACTGCAGACCTTGCAAAGATCAAAGGAGACAGTTCAGTGGATATTAGCAGCCATACCATATTACAAATAAATAATTTTGTGGGATAAATATCACAAAGTATAGCATTAATGAGATGCAAGAGCAGAAAAAATTGTATGAACTTATCTGGTCATATAGTGAGAGCAACCACTATGATATGCCCAGAAATAACCAAATTATTTTAAGTCTAACAATTAAAAAAAAGAATTAAAGTTTAATGTACAATGACCATATTTTTTTTTCTAAATTAAGCACTAGTTGATTATTATTAGTTCTTCTTTCACAGAATCAGTTCATTTCTTTTGAGGTCAGTATTTTTCATTCCCAGACTACATTGTTCAAATCAGAAATAAATATTAGGCATTCCTATGTCATAATGTTGCTAAAAGATCAATCACTTTTAAATCTCCACACATATCAGAAAAATAGTTATTGTATTCACTATTTCCCCAAAGAAGTTTTATTTTTTGATCAAATTTTGGTCTTCTCTGTCAAGAGATTCATACTTTTCATTCTAGAAGCCAAAAGTTCAGCTTAACTTTGGGATGGTAAGATCATATGTTCGTTTTAGGTTTGCTTGAGCTATTAAATGAATATTTTAAGATGGAAAGATTAATTATTACAAAGTAAGAATCACCAATTAGTTAGTTCTCTGACTGTTTTTATAACAAGTCTTGTCGTTTCAATGTGAAACATCAGATTGCTTTTCATCATTCAAATTCCAATTTCCTAGTGCTTTCAATATAGATAATACTTTTTATTTTTCTTTTTATTTTATTAATTTATTTTTATTTATTAATAATCACGTCCATATGCTTTTGAGTTTAAAATTTTTCTCCCCCTTCCTCCCCACCACTCTCCCCAAGATGGTGCACAATTTGATATAGACTATATGTTTACATTTCTATTAAACATTTTCATATTAGTGATGTTGTAAGTAAAAATTAAAATCAAGAGGATGAACCATCAGAAACAGGAAACAAAACTCAACAGAAGAGAAAAAAAAATAGCAATTCAACTTCCCTAGTTCTTTCTTTGGATGTGGACAGAATTTTCCATTACAAGGCCTCTGAAGATGTCTTAGATCCTTGTATTGCTGGGAAGGGTTAAGTTTATCAATATTAGTCTTCATGCAATGTAGCTGTTATTGTGTACAACGTTCTCTTAGGTTCTGCTCACCTCACTCAGCATTAGGCCGTACAAGTCTTTCCAGGTTTTTGTGAAGTCAGCCTGTTCATCATTTCTTATAACAAAATAGTATTCCATTACATTAATATACCACAACTTGCTCAGCCATTCCCCAATTGATGGACATCCTTTCAATTTTCCTATATAGCTAATTCTTAACTATATACCATAAGACCTATAACTGATGGAAATTTTGTATAATTTTTAAAATGTTGACAGGAAAAGGAATTAGACTTTACCTAGCACCTATGTATCAGGTACTCTGCTAAGGACTATTATGGATATTTCATTTTATCTTCACAACAACCCAAGAGGTAAGTGCTATTACTATTTCCACTTTAGAAAACTAAGGCAAAGAGAGGTTAAGTGACTTAACCAGGGTCACACAGTCAGTATGTATTTAAGGATAGATTTGAACTCAGGTCTTCCTGATTCCTGGACCAGCGACCTAATCACTGTGCTTCCAGATGCCTTATGTTTAGATTAAAAGTTAATCCCATTATGTACCTGCTACGAGAAATAGAAATCTGTTATATTATTGGAAATGTAAACTTTATGGGTAAAACACATATGCAATGCAATAAATTTCCATGTCATAAAAGTACTTTGAAGGATATCATCAGTCATGTATACCTCATTGTAAAAGAGCACTGTGTTTTGAGGTGAGATACTCTATGAAGTGTGTTGAATAAATATTTATTGAATGAGTGGAATTTTTGTTAAGGGAGAATATGAAGCAATGGTGAATACTGAATGCCTGAGGGGAAATGAGGTCATAGAGATAGGAAAAAAAAATAAGATAGAGATCAAGAAAATCATTTTAACCATTTCATAATTTTGATTAGGTCCATCACCTTTATACTGATATGCATTGTTTAAAATGTTTATTATAGTAGAAAAGTTCACTGTAGCAAAATTGGTTGCTATATTTCAAATCCCAATAAGGATAAGGACTGTTTTAATCATTAATTTCCCCTAACATCTCATACAGTACACCTGAACATAGTAGATCCTTAAAATGTATTTAGAACAAAAGATCATTAATGTACTGCTAGAATTTAAGAATTTTCCTTTGAATTATTTGGCTTGGGATTACATTCTATTTTTTATTCATTTCACTCCAAAAATATAGTGGCACCTAACCCAAACTTTATGATCATATGTTAGATGTGATTTCTTAATCATTTCTCTATTCCTCTCTAAAATAAAAAGGTTTTACCACTGAATATGACCTTAGGCAAATCATTTAACTTTTCTGAGTCTTACTTAAACATTAGAGAGATAGATTAAATGATCATTCACACTCTTTACAGCTCTAAAATTCTGTGAAGTGAAAATCTGATAACATGTAATGCTACAATTCAAAGAAATTCCAATATGATTAAATAAGGTTAAATATATCCAAATGAGATACGTAATTTATTATTACAATTATTTTTTAAGCATGGAGAATGACTAAAGAACTTGTTGATTTATATCTCAACATAATGGGTTATTTTTAAAGATTCGAGTAATCATTAATAAACCTAGAACTTTGGGATATGTTTTGCTACAAGATTTAACTCAACAATGATGACACTTCTTATTATTTTTCTAAGGGACCAGGAAAACAAATTGCAGATGACACAGAGAAATGTAGGGGATTAAGTGAGGCTATATCTACATACAAATACATTTAAATGACATTAATCAAGATAGTAAATAATGATTGAAACTTTATTAAATCATGTGGACTTTATAAGAGTGCTACTCCATTGTGTTATTATTATGAGTTGGGGCAATCCTTGGTTCTCAAAAGATATTTACATAAGCAAGCTAAGGAAGGAAGGATGAAACTACTTTGACTATAGATTATTGGGAGAGACTTATTCCATTCAAATCAACAAATATGAATTAAATTCAAGACTCATCCTTGAGTTCAACTCAGCATGATGAAATATTTAGCCACACTATGTCATAAAGACTTTCAAAAAAATTTATAGAGAATGCTCATGATCCATATCGGTGAAAGGAGTACAAACACTGATAAAATCATGGATCCATTGCCACAGAGATGCACTGAAGTAGAGATATAATATAAATCTTTTTCAGATGTTATTCAAATTATATTTCCTTCCCTAACTCTAGGAGCTCTATTTACTACTATGCATCTTGAATGAAGCCTCACATAGTAAATAGAAGGCTTACCATGAGGTCAGGAAGACCAAGGCTCAAATCCTGTCTCTGACACATTTTAGCTATGTCACAACTTAACCTTTCAGTACTGCAGGTAATTCTCCAAAACCTGGGTCAAGGGTAGAGATAATTTAATAACTAATTACACATAATTCCAGATTGTTTTCCAAAATGGTTGGATCAACTCACAATTCCACCAACAATGAATTAATTTTCCAATCTTTCCACATTCCCTCCAACATTTCTCACTTTTCCCTTCTGTCATTTTAGCCAATCTGGTAGGTGCAAAATGATTTCTCAAGGTTGTTTTAATTTGCATTTCTCTAATCAATAATAATTTAGAATATTTTTTTCTACATGGCTATACATAATTTTGATTTTGTCATGCCAAAAACTGCCTGTTCATATCCTTTGACAATTTATCAATTGGGGAATCTTACAGATTTGCAAAGCTCTATTACTATTTGTGAATTTCCCTCCATCTTATTTTTACTGTTTTCTTTCTCAGACTCTCTTTTTTCTCTGTTACCTTTTCTTTCCCCCTTACTCTCTTATTCCTTACTTTATTCACATTAATAAAATGATTGACCTTTGGAAATACTGATATTATTGAATTTTGTCTGTGGTATCTATAGTATCTAATTAATATGTGAAGTGTGCAAATGATTTCTCAAACTGGACAGGGCTCAAATTGGTACTTTAAAATATTTTCCCAACAAAATCTTAGACTTACAGGGTATTAGAACTAGAGGCAGTATTAAAGATGCTATAGTCCTAGACATTCACTTTACAAATAAGAATATTGAAGTAAAGAGATTATAACATGTTGCTTGTAAATTGTTACCTCTTTTGGGGAAC
The DNA here is from genome assembly GCF_003287225.1 of Phascolarctos cinereus. NCBI lineage: Eukaryota > Metazoa > Chordata > Mammalia > Diprotodontia > Phascolarctidae > Phascolarctos > Phascolarctos cinereus. The sequence continues at coordinate 70,726,012 of NW_027555847.1, read as the reverse complement.
AAAAATATCTTCAATTTTGGCATCTCAAGAGCAACACATTGTCTCTTTGGGAAAAAAAAAAATTGTTGTTCAGCAGGTGATCTTTTACTTTTTGGAGTGAATTAGGCAGTGTTGTACCTGATCCTTTACAAAGTGGTCAGTTTATTATATTAGGAATGTGAGTTTGAAGCAAGTGGAAGCCATTATAACTATTAGGTTATGAAATTAATTTAAATGGAGAGTGGATGCAATTAGCAATAGATTCCAATCCCAAGCCCCTAAACACTGATAGTGCGGAAATATATGTAAACTATCCAGATAGATTTTCCATTTCTGTTAATTATATCAGATAATTTTTAATTCTCTGTTCTGTTTCACTTACATAAACTTTCAAAGCATATTTAGTTTTCCTATGTGGTCCACAATAAGATGAGATCAACACAAGTTTCTAAACCACCATGATAATTAAAAATATTTTTATCTTGTACAATTACAACTTACCCCAAAATTTCCAAACATAAAAGATACAAATATTTTAAATACCATTATAATATTTCTTCATTTCTGATTAGAAATCTCATTCTTCATATGCACTTATTTAATTTATTTTAGTATTCAACAATTAAATGCCCTCAATGGCAAAAGATTGCCCTAGAGGCAGCATGAGGATTAATGTTATTTGGTGACAGATCTCTCTGGTGAGGTCTTAAATATTGAAATTTTATCTTATTTATTATGCAAGAAAATGACATTTTATCCCTCAAGCCAATTGACAAAAAGGCTATGTAATTCCCCTACTTCCTTGGCACAGTTGCTCTCTCTGCTCTTTCTGATGCGTATAAAAAAGGCTTAGATGTGATTTCTGATTCAGATCTCCCTCTATTGCCACAGATAAATTCATTTACTGTAACCAGAGCAACTTCAGCAGCTAGAATTTTGTTTAAAAAAGAAACAAACAAAAAGAAAGAAATAGATTACACCAAAGTTCAACTTTCAGAATATCCTGAAGATAAATTCAAAGATAAAATGACTTTAGGATTTGCAGAGGATTGTGTAAATGGATAGGAATGCTTAAGAAGGAATTGTAATGAGGAGACATGGGTTTTAACCTTACCTCACACTGAACTGCTATGGGATCATGTTCAAATCACTTACTCTCACTTATGGTCTATGATGAGTAAAATAATCTACCTCTCAGCATTGTAAGAAAAATTTTTTTCAAATCTTAAGTCCAAATTTCTCTCCTTCCTTCTATGTATCTGTCCTTCCTGGTCCCTTCCTTTTTTTCCTTCCCTTCCTCCTCCTCATCAAGGCTGTGGTCAGAATATTTTCTGTCCTACTATTCCTTTTGTGCTTATTCTTTATGCTTCTATTCTTTATGCTTATTCTTCCTCCCTGTGTGTGTGCGTGTGTGTGTGTGTGTGTGTGTGTGTGTGTGTGTGTGTGTGTGTGTGTGTGCGTTGCACCTAAATCTAATGCCTATTCCTCTCATCTTTGCAGATGCCAAGGGCAATCTGTAGATTAAGGGAAAGAACTAATAGCTGTTTTGTTTTATTTTTGAGGGGGGAGGTAGTGTGGGGTAAAGAATAAGAGCTTGTAGAGATTCCTACAGAAACCAGAAGATGGAACAGCACTGAATTTGAGGCCAGAAGGCTTATATTTAAATCTAAGTTCTGCCAGATAGGTGATCTTGGGCAAGATATTTCACCTCTCTTGATCTCAGTTTCCTAATTGGTAAAATAAGGCAATTAAATCATGTTTCTAATTTCTGGCTTCTGTGACCAGCATGGTCTAATGATAAGAAACGGCTTGGGAGGCAGAGAAACAATTCCCACTCAGTTCTGCCACTTCTTAGTGGGTCATTTTCAACTCTGGCCCTCAGTTCCAATTTATAAATTACATATGGGAATTGGAATACATGACCCTAGGTACCTTTTCCAGTCTAATATTCTGTGATTGCACTATATTTGTAATTTGCAATCAAATGAATTTTTTTAATTCATTTATCCTTGGCATAAAAGTGACACAAGTAGGATCATTTATGGTATCGATATTACCAGGCACTGAGGAATGAGAATGGAAAGAAAGTCTGTTAGGCCACAAAATATCTGTTACTGCCCCGGTGGTTTGTTCTTAAGTGGTAGTATACTCTCAATAGGCTTTTAGGGGCTGAGAAAGCTGGACTTGGAGTTAGGAAGCCTGGGGTCAACTCTGATCTCTGATACTTATTGGCTAGGTGACCCTGGGACAGTCACATTAAGTTTCAATACCTCAAGAAACTCTTGAAGATTATAAATTGCAGAAGAATGGTGTTCTACATTTGGTAGACAGAGATTTCTCACAACAAATTCCCTGTACCATTGAAATTACAGCTTGGAACAACACCAAATTACTCTAGGAAAATTAAAGAACATACTGATGAAAAAAAGGAAAGAAAAACAAACCAAATCTTGCTAGGACAGAGAGAGAGAGAGACAGAGAGACAGAGACAGAGAAAGAGAGACAGAGACAGACAGAGAGGCAGAGATAGAGAAACAGAGACAGAGGCAGAGAGAGATGGAGACAGAGAGAGACAGAGACAGAGAGACAGAGACAGAGAGACAGAGAGAGTCATCTCAAAAGATAATTATTATTAACATCAAAAAATTTTAAAGATGGGCTTAATCTGAACACATTTCTCTCCTGGACTTCTAAGATACAGTGTTTGGTTAAAAAAAAATTAAAAGGCAGCTTTTTTACCTTTCCTCATTGGAAAAAATAAAGAAAACTAAAATAATTTCTGGACAATAAAAAGATACCCTGAATTTTCTGTAATACTTCGTGCTAATCCTATATAATGAAACAGGAGCCTGAGATAAAGAGGTGATAGAGAATAGGAAAGCAAATCCAACATTTTACCATAAAATTTGTTCTTAATTCCATCAGATGAAGACATTTTGCTTTGTGCTATGTATAGAGGAGTCAAAAGTCATGCCAAAAATCAAGGTTAAATTTCAGTTGCAGTCATTGGTAATATCTTTAGGTTTATTTGTTCATGAAGTTGATACTGTCCAATAAGGTGATAGTTTTAATAATTGCTATGAAAGAATTTTTAAAATCGTACAAGTAAGGCAGCTGCATTTCAGTATGAATTGCATATGTATTTATTACATATTACATGCATATATTGTTATATATTATATGATATACATATATTACATAAGTTATATACGTTGGAAATAACCTCTGGTGCCCAAATAGGCACAGTAAGTTAGACAGACTCAGGATGAGTAAAGCAGTGAAAACTTTAATACAATTCCTGCAGGAAGCAGTTGTGGAACTCGGGATGAGCACACACCCTATGGAAGCTAGAGCAATCTTTATATCCCTATTCCTGGCCTCAAGCCCCTCCTAGCTGACTTTCATTGGTAGAAGTCTGCACAGGTCACAGACTTCCTGAAAGGCCCACTACATGTTCCCCTTGGTAAGTTTCAAGCATGAGCACTGTAAGTAAAACTTAACCTTTGTTCTACTTCCAGCCTTTTTAATCAAACAATTAGTTTCACTCAATTTTAGCTGGTTCTTGAAGCTCCTGACCCAGAGCAACTTTTTTCTCAATTTCCTTATATGGAAATAGAATAGTTTCTTACTTCTCACATATATATGAAAATATGTACATATGTAGCATATATTATATATGGTGTAGTTGTGTGTGTTTGTGTGTGTGTGTGTGTGTGTGTATGTTTATGCGTGTGTATGCTGCAGCAATTCTCAAAGACCATCTACAAAGTCATTAGAGATTGAAATCTCTGTGGGTGGAGGAAATACCTACACTGAAGAAATACTCAAGGATCCTTAATGTATTGGAGCATTAAAATGGCATTCTGGGAAAATAGCAGAGTAGGTCAGAAATTTCCAGGCTCTTCAGATTTCCTCTACAAACAGACAGAAAATCACCATAAAATGAATGTACAGCAGCAAAAATAAACAGGTAAAGCAGTTGTGCTCCCGTGGTTGTGTGGTTTATCCTTTGTTCTAGACCATGACATCAGGGAGATGATTACATGACTTGCAATTGACTTTAATTTGAGGGAGGGAGGGCTGTGCAAAGTCACCAGCCTCAGTTTCTCCTCCAGAGCATCTGAGTTTAGTAGCTTGATAAAGATCAGGAGGACTGGAGATGGCCCAGGATGTAGTTGGGAGACCTTACCTCTTTGCTAAGGTCTCTTCAAGTTTTCACTTTGAGTGAGGCAGCATCCATTTAGTGAATAGGCCTCTTTAAGAAATGAATCAAGGGATCACCCCTTTAAAAAAAAAATCAAACTGGGAGGGGAAGACCCTCAGGGTTTCTGGCCAAAAAGGAAATGGTTACTATTCACATTCACTCCCAGGGCAGCTTGAAAGGACCTCAGAGAAGACTCCAAGGGCTGAGATTTGATCTGAATGAAGTGTAGACACCTCCAGGCCTACTCCACCGAATCAACAAACTATAGGCCCTGAAGGAAGCAGAGAAGGCCTCAAGAAATTTCTCATTAACTTTCACATCAATTCTAGACTTCAGAAATTTCACCTCAGAAACTTTTACCTCACAGCATCAGGAACTTTTACTTCATAAAAAGCAATTCACAGTCTTCTGATTGAAGGACCCCCTGCTGTTTCTACACGTCAAACCTAGCCTTGCTGACTAGACTTGATGCCAGGCGGTGGCTGTGGGCTAGAAGGCATGAGCACAAGCCTGGTGAGCGTGGTAACACAGGGAGGAAGAATATTTTTGGACAGTGTGGCCGGAGTTTAGGGAAAGAAGAGAGGAGTGCCTGAGTTTGAATTCAGAAATTCAGAATGGACAGAATTCAGAAAACAACAGTTTGAAGGACCCAAGGCCAAGGGCAATACTATCCACAACTTGGGATCAAAACTTGATAATAATAATGTTAAGCTGCCGAAAATAAAACAAGACAAATTAAAAATGAGTAAAAAAAGGAAAAGGAAGCTGACCACTGATAGATACTTTGGTGTAAAAGAAGATATGGGTTCATATTCAGAGGAAGATAGAAGCAAAAAAAAAAAAAGCAACTCTTTTCCAAAAGAATAACATCAAGTGGTCACAAACACAAAAAGAAATTTTGAGAGAACTTAAAAAGGAATTCAGGAATCAAATAAGAGAGAATGAGGAAAATTTTTTAAAAAATAAAAGCAATTCAAGAAAAGGAAGTTAGCCGGGGCAGCTAGGTGGTACAGTGGATAGAGCACCGGCCCTGGATTCAGGAGGACCTGAGTTCAAATCCGTCCTCAGACACATAACACTTACTATCTGTGTGACCCTGGGCAAGTCACTTAACCCCACTGCCTAGCCAAAAAAAAAAGAAAGGAAGTTAGCAATTTGAAAAAAAATGTGCATAGCAGTATAAGTAAGAAGACAAAAAGGAATTCAAAAACAAATGAGAGAGGATGAGAAAAAAATAGAAAAAAATGAGAGAAATTTAAGAATATTATGAAAAGAAAGTTAACCAATTAGAAAAGGATATATAAAACCTTAAGTTAAAAAAAAAAAGAAACAAAACTTGAAAACCAGAATTGGACAAGTGGGATTGAATGGCATTATAAGACACCAAAATACAATAAAATTAGAAGAAAAAAAAAGAATCTGATAAAAGCTTATTAGAAAAAGACCACAGATCTGAAGAATAGATCGAGGAAAGACAATATAAAAGTTGTCAGACTATCTGAAAGTTATGATAAAAAAAGAATCTGGATACAACATTACAAGAAATTATTAAGGAAAACTGTCCTGAAGTTCTAGAGCAAGAAGGTAAAATATAAATTGAAAGGATCCACTGATTACCAACGGGAAGAGAAGAAAAGTTTCCTTAGGAAGAAAACTTACAAGAATGTCATAGCATCTTCAAAATTCTCAGATTAAAGAGAAAATAGCGCAAGGAAAAAGAAAAAAAAAGAAAACAATTTAAATACTGTGGAAAAACAATCAGGATTTCATAAGACCTAGCAGCTTCTACACTAAAAGATTATAAGTCTTGGAACATTGTATTTCAAAGGGCAAAGAAACTGGGTTTGCATCCAAGAAAACAACCAACAAAGTTGAATATAATCCTGAACAGAAAAAAAAAAAACATTTGATGAACTGAAAGACTTTCAGGTATTTGTAATAAAAAGACGAGAACTCAATGGAAAATTTGATATAAGAGATCTAGGAGACACTTAAGGAAATCAGTAAAGATGAATTATAAGGCACTGATAAGGGTTAAATTGCTTATTTATGATACATGAAATTATTATCCGTATTATTAAAAGTATTATCATTACTAAGTAGTTGGAAGTTTTTTTATTTAGAATTTTTCCCCAGCTATATGTAAAAACAATTTTTAACATTCATTTTTAAGACTTTGAATTCCAAATTCTCTCCCTTCCTCCCTCCTCCTCAGGCTTCCCCTTCCCCATAATTGAGAAAACAACCAATTCAATCTGGGTTATATATGTGTAGTCATGCAAAACATTTCCATAATAGTCACGTGATGAAATAAAACATAGACACCCCACTCAATTAAAAAAGAACCTCAAGAAAAATAAAGTTTAAAAAAAGTATTCTCTAATCTGTATTCAGAAACCATCAGTTCTTTGTCTGTGTATGGATAGTATTTTTCGCCAGAAGTAATTCAGAGTTGTCTTAGATCAATATATTATTGGGAATAGCTAAGTCATTCACAGCTGATCATTGCACAATATTGCTCTTACTTTGTACACAATACATTTCACTTTGCATCAACTAATGCAAATGTTTCCAGGTTTTTCCAAGAGCATTCTGCTCATCATTTCTTATTGCATAATAGTATTCCATCATAATCACATACCACAGTTTCTTCAGCCATTCCCTAATTGATGGGCATCACCTCAATTTCCAATTCTTTCCCTCCAGAAAAGAGTTGCTATAGATATTTATGTATATCTAAGTTTTCTTTTTTTCCTTTTAAAAAATTTCTTTAGGATACAAATAAAGAAGTGGTATTGCTAGGTCAATGGGTACACAAGGTTGTATAGTTCTTTGGGTATAGTTCCAAATTGTTCTAAAGAATGGTTGAATCAGCTCACAACTCCACGAACAGTGCATTAACGTCTCTTTTTGTCCCACATTCTCTCCAACATTGGTCATTTCCCCTTTCTTTCTTATTAGCCAATCTAATAAGTACCTCAGAATTGTTTCAATTCATATATTGTTTCAGTAGTGATTTAGAGCCTTTTTCACATGATTATAGATAGCTTTGATTACTTCATCTGAAAACTGTTCATATCTCTTGATCATTTATCAATTGGGAAATAGCTCCAATTTTTATAAATTTGACTCTCTATATGTTTGAGAAATGAAACCTTTGTCAGAGAACCTTCCTTGGGTTTTTTTAGTTACTATTACTAACAGTATTTCCGTCTATCTTATTTGCCTTTACATTTATTCTCTTCTCTCTCTCTCTCTTCACTCTGTCCCTCTTCAAAATGTTTTTGTTTCTGACTGCTCTCTGCCCCAATCTGTCCTCCCATATTTAATTCCCACCCCCTTCTCTTTTCCCCTTCCTTCTTATTTTCCTGTTGGTAAAATAGACTTCTATACCCAGTTGTGTATGGATGTTCTGATGAGAGTAAGGTTCACTCTCTCACCCTCATTCTTCCCCTTCCCCTCCAGAATAAAAGCTTGTCCAGACTATTTTATGTGAGATAATTTACTCCATTCTACCTCTCCCTTTCCCTTTCTCCTAGTACATTCCTCTCTCAACCCATAATTTTATTTTTTTAAGATTTCATACTCATACTCGTACCTTTCATAGTCAACTTACACTTGTGCCCTCTGTCTATATATACTCCATTTTTTAATATTAATTTATTTATTTTTAATTTTCAACATTTACTTCCACAAGATTTTGAATTCCAAATTTTTACCCCATCTTGCCCCTCCTCCACCCCAAGATAACATGCATTCTGAATACCCTTCCCCTAGTCTGCCCTCCCTTCTATCTCTCCTCCCCTTCTCTTATCCCCTTCCCCTTCTATTTTCCTGTAGGGCAGGATAGATTTCTGTACCTCATTTCCTATATTTCTTATTTCCCAGTTGCATGTGGAAACTTTTTTTTAAACATGTGTTTTTAAAACTTTGGGTTCCAAATTTTCTCCTTCCTCCCACCCACACCCTCATTGAAAACGCAAGCAAGTCAACACAGGCCATACATGTGTAGTTATGCAAAACTCTTCCATAGCAGACATGTTGTGAAAAACTAACTCTATTTCCCTTAATCCTATCCTGCCCCCCTCATTTATTCTATTCTTTCTTTTGACCCTGTCCCTCCTCAGAAGTATTTGCTTCTGATTACCCCTTTCCCAATCTGCCCTTCTCTCTATCATCACCCTTCTCTCTTGGCCCCTTCCTCCCCTATTTTCCTGTAGGGTAAGAAAGATTTCCATACCTAACTGAGTGTGTATGTTATTCCCTCCTTAAGCCAAATCCTATGAGAATAAGATTCCTTCATTTCCTCTCACCTTCCCCTGTTTTCCCTCAATTGTAAGAACCTTTTTTCTTGTCTGTTTTGTGCGAGATAGTGTACCCCATTCTACCTCTCCCTTTCTCCTTCTCCTAGTATAATCGTCTCTCACACCTTAATTTTATTCTCCAGATATCATCCCTTCATCTTCAACTCAGCCTGTGCCCCCCCTCTATCTATCTATCTATACATATAATTTTTCCCCTCCCACTACCCTAATACTGACAAAGGTCTCATGAGTTATAAATATCATCTTTCCATGCAGGAATGTAAACAGTTCAGTCTTAATAAGTCTCATGATTTCTCTTTCCTGTTTACCTCTTCACGTTCCACTTGAGTCTTGTATTTGAAAGTCAAATTTTCTATTCAGCTCTGGTCTTTTCATCAAGAATGCTTGAAAGTCCTCTATTTCACTGAATGACCATTTTTTCCCCTGAAGGATTATACTCAGTTTTGCTGGATAAGTGATTCTTGGTTGTAATCCTATCTCCTTTGCCCTCTGGAATATTATATTCCATGTCCTGTGGTCCCTTAATGTGGAAGCTGCTAAATCTTGTTATTCTGATTGTGTTTCCACTATACTTGAATTGTTTCTTTCTGGCAGCTTGAATATTTTCTCCTTGACCTGGGAACTCTGGAATTTGGCTACAATATTCCTAGGAGTTTTCCTTTGGGGATCTCTTTCAGGAGGAGATCGTGGATTCTTTCAATTTCTATTTTGCCCTCTGGTTCTAAAATATCAGGGCAGTTTTCCTTGATAATTTCTTGAAAGATGATGTCTAGGCTCTTTTTTTGATCATGGCTTTCAGATAGTCCAATAATTTTTAAATTCTCTCTCCTGGATCTATTTTCCAGGTCAGTTGTTTTTCCAATGAGATATTTCACATTGTTTTCTAATTTTTCATTCTTTTGGATTTGTTCTACTGCTTTGTGATTTCTCATAAAGTCACTATCTTCCAATTGCTCTATTTTAATTTTTCAGGAAGTATTTTCTTCAGTAATCTTTTGGACTTCCTTTTCCATTTGGCCAATTTTGCTTTTTAGGGCATTCTTCTCCTCATTGGCTTTTTGGACCTCTTTTGCCATTTGGGTTAGGCTATTTTTAAGGTGTTATTTTCTTCAGTATTTTTTTGGGTCTCCTTTAGCAAGCTGTTGACTTGTTTTTCATGATTTTCTTGTATCACTCTCATTTCTCTTCCCAGTTTTTCCTCTGCTTCTCTTACTTGCTTCTCAAAATCCCTTTTGAGCTCTTCCAAGGCCTGGATGATTCATATTTTTCTTGGAGGTTTTGGATGTAGGAGCTTTGACTTCATTGTTTTCTTCTGGTTGTATGTTTTGATCTTCTTTGTCACCAAAGTAAAATAATATAGTCTGACTCTTTTTGTAAGGTTTGCTCATGATCCAGCCAACTATTTGAGTTTTAAACTCTTGTTAAGGTAAAGTCTGCTTCCAGTGTGAAGAATGTACTGTCCCAAGCTTTGGGGGTTTTTACAGCTTTTTTCGGAGATACTTGTAGGGACCTGTACATTTTCAGCTCTTGCAAAGTGGTATGATAAGGGGTGAGGTGTTTACTCCTTTCCTGGCCTGTGCTCTGATCTATTAGTGACCACAAGCACTCCTTTCTCTCCTGGAACTGTGAGGAGGGGTCCTCCCCACAGCCACTACAAGCTCCACCATGCCAGCACTCCTCCTCAGCCCAACACCACCCCCCAGAACTATGACCCAGATCTACACACGGGCAAAGCAAGAGATTCCTGCATAGGCACTGGCAAAGAGATCCCTTCAATCTGTCTCTGATCAGCCACTGGACTTCCCCTCAATCAGTGGGCAGGAAGCTCAGGACGCAGCCACTGACCCTGCGCTCACCACTGACCCTGCGCTCACGTACTGTGCTCTGTGCTCTGGAACTTGCTCTGACCTAGCTCTTCTCTCACTGAAAATAACAGAGTTTTCCCACTGACCTTCTAAGTTGTCTTTGACTTTCGTGGATTGAGGAGTCTGGAAACCTCCACAACTGCCTGTGATTTATTCCTCTGAGGCCTGCTCCAGGTTTGCTGTGGCCTACGAGCCCACACCGAACTGAGCTCCTCTCCCAGCCCTACACGATATGCCTTTCTGATCAACCATCCAGGCTGTCTTGGGCTGGAAATTTGTTTCACTCTGTCTTTTGGTGGGTTCTGAGGCTTTCGAATTTCTTTACAGACATTTTTTTACAGGTATTTGGAGGGGTTTGGGGGAGAGCTCAAGCAAGTCACTGCTTTCACTCTGCCATCTTGGCTCTGCCCCTCCTATATGTACTCCTTCTAACTGCCCTAATAATGAGAAAATTCTTAGAAGTTACAAGTATCATCTTTCCATGTAGGAATGTAAACAGTTTAAGCTTATTAAGTCCCTTATGATTTCCCTTGTTTACCTTTTTATGCCTTTCTTGATTCTTGTATATGAAAGTCAAATTTTCTATTTAGTTCTTGCCTTTATATCAAAAAAATGCCTGAAAGCCCTCTATTTCATTGAATTTCCTTCCCCCCCCCCCCAAAGTTATGCTCAGTTTTGATGGGTAGATGATTCTTGGTTTTAGTCCTAGTTCCTTTGCCCTCTGGAATCTCACATTCCAAGGCCTCTGATTTTAATACCTAAGCCACTAAATCTTGTGTTATCCTGACAGTACCTCCACAATACCTGAATTGTTTCTTTCTGGGTGCTTACAATATTTTCTCCTGGAATTTGGTTATAATATTCCTTGGAGTTTTCATTTTGGGATCTCTTTCAGGAGTTGATCAGTGGATTCTTTTAACTACTATTTTACCATCTGGTTCTAGAATATGAAGGCAGTTTTCCTCGATAATTTCTTGAAAGATGATGTCTAGGCTCTTTTTTTGATCATGGCTTTCAGGTAGTTCAATACCTCTTAAATTATCTCTCCAGGTTCTTTTTTCTAGGTCTGTCATTTTTCCAATGAAATATTTCACATTGTCTTCTATTTTTTTCATTCTTTGGGTTTTATTTTATTGTTTCTTGATTTCTCGTTAAATTATTAGCTTCCATTCGCTCAAATCTAAATTTTTAAGGAAGTGTTTTCTTCAGTGAACTTTTCCTTTTTGTTTGATCAATTCTACTTTTTAAGGAGTTTTTTTTTTTTATTCAGTGAATTTTTATACCTTTTTTTCCATTTGACCATTTCTGCTTTTTATGACATTCTTTGCCTCATTGGCTTTTTGGACCTCTTTTAACATTTGGCCTAGTCTACTTTTTAAGGTGTTATTTTCTTCAATACATAAGTGTGTGTGGTGTGTGTGTGTGTGTGTGTATGTGTGTGCACACGCGTGCACGTGTGTGTCTCCTTTATCAACCTGTTGGCTTGTTTTTCATTATTTTCTTGCAGCTCTCTCACTTGTCTTCCCATTTTTCTTCTACCTCTCTTACCTGATTTTCAAAATTCTTTTTGAGCTCTTTCATAGTCTGAGACCAATTCATATTTTTCATGGATGCTCTGGATATAGGAGATTTTACTTTGTTATCTTCTTCTAAGTATGTGTTTTGATCTTCCGTGTCACCATAATATCTTTCTATAGTTAGAATTATTTTCTGTTGTTTCTTATTTTCCCAGCCTATTACTTTATTTTTAACTCTTTGTTAATGTGCAGTTCTGCTTCCAAGGTAGAGGATGCATTGTCCCAAGCTTCAGATGTTTTATGCAGTGTTTTCAGAAATACTTTTAGGGACTTGTAACTTTTCACTTCTTCCAAGCTGGTATGATCTAAGGAAAGGTGTTTACTACCCTTCTGGGCTGTGCTCTGGTCTGTGAGCAACCACAAGCACTCTTTTCTGCCCTGAAACTGTGAGGATGGTCCCTTCTCCACTGTGGATGTAAGCTCTGGTGTGCTTACATCTCCTCCTTGCCCTGGTACTCCCACACAGGACTGTGACCCAGATCCAAGTATGGGCAAAGCAACAGAGTCTTGCCTCAGTGCTTGCAAAGAGACCCATATAACATTTTTCTGACCAGTTGTTCAATTCCCTGTCTGTGGGCTGAGAGCTTTGGAAGCAGCTGCTGCCACTAATCATTCAGTGGCTCCCAAAGCCTTCTCCTCATTTGCTTTGGCCAGGGCTGTGCTGGTGTGGCCTCTCCTTGACTGTACTCCACTCTCATCAAGGTGTGACAGATCGTTCCATTTGTGTTTGGCATCTCTGGGCTGAGAGGTCTATAGACAACCACTACTGCCACTGATTCAGTTTCCCAGAGGACTGCTCTTGGTGTATTGGTGCTGGGGCTGTGCTGGAGCCAAACTTCACTCCAACCTAGATGTAACAGATTTTCCTATTGATCTTCTAAGTTGTCTTGGGCTGGAAAATATTTCAATCTGTCTTTCTGTGGGTTCTGGCACTCTAGAATTTATTTAGAGTCATTATTTAAAGTATTTTGAGGGATTTGGAGGAGAGCTCAGAAAGTCTCTGCCCTTACACTACCATTTTGGTCCACCTATTACTAAGGTGATTTGAAAGAAAGGTTGTGGTTAAGTTGTGCATTAAGGGGTGATTCTAAAAACAAAATTGGGTAGGAAAAGATGAAATGGAGCAATTATCTCATAAAAACAGAGTGCAAAAAGAAGAACTAATGCAGAGGAAAGAAATTCAGATGGAGAACTGTTAACTTTGCAACCTTACTCTCATCTGGCTTGAAGGGGAAACAAAGTTTACATCTGAAAAGGTTTAGAAACTTGTAGAGAAGTGAGAAAACTGGGGGATAGGGTGGGAGAGGGACTTTTAAAAGGGTATAGAATAAGATTAGGACAGTTGGGGAGAAGATAAGGGAAGGAATTTTAGAGAGGTTGATAATATAAAGAATAAGAGTGCAAAGAAAAAAATATAAGATAACAGGTATAGGATAAAAAGATCGGTTGAGAAGGAAAATAGTAAAATAAGATGGAAGGAAATTCACAAGTAGTAATTAGAACTTTGTCAAATCTATAAGAATATGAGTCATTTCCCAATTGATAAAGAGTGAAAGGATATGAACAGGCAGTTTTCCAATGAAGAAATCTAACCAATTTATAGTTATATAAAGTGTTCTAAATCATTATTAATTAAATGCATATTACGAGAAACTTGAGATATCATTTTACATCTACCAGATTGACTAAAATGATAGAAGGAGAAAGTGACAAATGCTAGAGAGGATGGGGAAAAATTGGGAAAATTTCATTGTGGAATTTAAAAAGATCCAACCATTTTGGAGAGCAATATGGAATGTTGCCCAAAGAGTTATACCCTTTAACCCAGCAATACCACTACTTGGTCTATTTCCAAACATGATTACGGAAAAAGAAAATAGAATCCATATATTCTAAAGTATTTATAGCAGTTCTTTTTGTGGTGACAAAGAATTGGAAATTGCAGGTATGTCCATTAATTGGGGAATGTTTGAACAAGTTATGGTATATGATTGTGATGGAATACTACTGTGTTATAAGAAATGATGAGCTCAATTGTTTTAGAAAAAAACACAGAAGGACTTCCATGAAATAATGAAGAACAAAATGAGCAGAACCAAGAGAACATTGTATATACAGTAACAACAATTTTGTTTTAAGAATGACCTTGAGTGAATAAGATATTTTGTTTATTACAAATACCCAAAATCACTATGAAGGACATATGAAAAAAGACCGTATATGCATCCAAAGAAAGAAGCATTACACAGACTAATTTTACATATATCTATGTATGTATATATGTATGTGTCTCTGTGTGTGTGGCCTCCACGTGTTGTCTAACTTCATGCTTTCTAAAGCAGAAAAAAGAAAGGGCATCTAGCTTTGGTTTACAATTAAAGTGGAAGAGGTATTATTATTCCTTTCTATTCTCACAAAACGTAATTGAGAAATGACTAAACGGAATTAGTTTCACCCTGATAGGCCTGACATTTTAACAAAGTGCTGAAACAAAGTTCTCCTGCTAGGAAACATCAATTAATCTGAATACAAGCACTTAGAGGGAACCCCTCCACACACATACCACCACCCCCAAACTCACACAATCTTGTGCCAACAGAAAAATGGAAATATTTGGCTTCTCTACCTGCTTTAGGAGTTTAGAAGACTGGTTTATCCTAAGAATTGTATTATTCAAGAAGTAAAAAGATCAATAATACCCCCCTACATTCACTATATTATTTTATAAATCATAATAATGCTTTCCATGTAGATAAATAAAGCATCTATCTATCTTTCTATAACAAATCAGCTATTTATCTAATAACTCTCTACCAACTTATCTATCAATTCATTATCAGTCATTGCCCTAATGATCATAATAACTTACAGGTCATGGCACTCTTCAGACTTCAAAGCACTTTCATTGTTATTACACTATTCTATGGTCTATATGTTTACAGTGCAATTCTTATTCTTCTCTCACAGGTGAAAAGCTTGAAACTTTGAGAGATTACGTGATATAAGGCAAAGACAAAGGTCAGACAGGTAAGAAGTAGAATCAGTTTTATATATTTTTTAATCTTCTCTTTGACTCTCCTCTCTCTCATCTTTCATACCCAGTCCTGTTGCCGAGCCTTGTCTAATATTCTTCTGCAACATCTCTGAAGTCAGTCTCTTCTGTATTACCACTGCTCTCATTCCAGTTTGGTCCTATATTTGCTTCTACCTGAAAAATTATGGTAGCCCTCCCAACAGTTCTTACAGTCTCTTTTCTCTCTACTCTAATTCCTACTTTAGACCATTGTCAGACTAACTTCCCTTTTGCATAAATCTAGTTACACCTCCCCTCCTCAGAAATGGAATGTTATTCTTTAGTGATTACTAAATAAAGTTGAAACCCTTTTTTGCCTGAAGTCAAGGCCCTTCATGATTGGTACTAGATTACCCTTCTAACCATATAATATTTCTTTTATATTTAAATCCAATAAAATAGACTATTCTCTTTATTCTAAAAATATCCTGTGCTTTTATACCTTCAAACCTTTACACACACTATTCTTCATGCCTGGAATAGTCTCTCTGCTTTTAGTTGTCTATTGAAATCTTATCACCTGCAATTCAGGGATTCTGAAACTTTTCAGAAGAGAAAAAAATGAAGAAAAGTACACACACATATTACACTTGAAGATAGCTTAGTGAAAGTAAAGCTATGTTTTTGCCCCCATTAAAATTCACAGTCACTATAAAATCCACCCACAGGCTTCTTTAGGGGTTAAGAAATCTAGATTTCAAAAAAAAAAAAAAAACAAGCATTTATCAAGGAGCTAAACAGTACACTGGACACAGTAATGGGCTTGGCATCAGGATTATCTGAATTTGAATCCAACTTCAAATACTTATTAGCTAGGTGGTGCTGGATGTCATTTAATATCTCTCCTCCTCAATTTTCTCATTTAATAATAATACCTACCTCACAGGGTTGTTATAATTATCTGATGAATACTTCAGTCACATCATCTGGTAAAGATCTTTGCAAATCTTAAAGTGCTATATAAATTTTTGCTATTATTATTATTAGGCATCTATTATGTGCCAAATGTCGTCCTAGCTGTTAGGGATACAAATTCTACCTCTCCCATGAAGTCTTCCCTAAGCCCTATCTCTTTCCTCTTCCCCTGTTTTGACACAGCAGTCTGTTTGCATCTCTCTAATATATTTAAAATGTGTTTGTGTGCTAATGGTTTTTTGAGTGCATGTACTTTTATGACTTTGTATTTTTAAAGGTTCAATACCAGTGATACAGACGCTCTGGAAGTTGTTTACAAGCTGGAAAAGGATTTAAGTGTAGGTCTGGTCCATTTTCTGAAGACTTATCTAGAGCAAGCATTAGGATGTTGACTTTGGGGCTATCAATAGTTAACTACAGACTGTATGTGTATATGTGTGTGTGTGTGTGTGTGTGTGTGTGTGTGTGTGTAGGTAGGTAGATAGCTAAAAAGATTTTCCTTCAATAGTAAGAGCACTCAAAGGGACAGAATCATACACAACTGAAGCTGAAGTTGAGGAAGTATTTTATTCCATTGTTGTTCAATTATTTCAGCCATGGCTGACACTTTATGACTCCATTTTTGAGGTTTTCTTGGCAAAGATCCTGGGGTGATTATGTCATTTCCTTTACAACTCATTTTATAGATGACAAAACTGAGGCAAATAGGGTTAAATGACTTGCTCAGGCTCACATAGTTAGTAAGTATTTGAACTCAGGAAGATGAGTTTTCCTGACTCCACACCTGGTACTCTATTCGCTGTGCCACCTAGCCACCAGACACTACGTTATATAAGGTTTATACATTGTGTTTTAGCTAGACTTTCAGTTTTCCCCACATTAGTGTAGCACAGTTCACTTCAATTTAGCTTAATATAACAAACATTTATTAAAAACCTACTATATTGAGATAATGACTGGATGTAAATGTAACAAGAAATAAGCCTCCTACATCAGGAACTATATGCCATGTTTATGACATAAACATGAATAAATATAATTCAAGATAGCACATAATATTAGCCAAGGAGAAAAAAGGACAGTGTTCTTGAGGAAATTTGGCAATCTAAAGGGTAGAAGGGGAGAGAAAAAGAGAGAGATCTCAGGATTTAGAGGTAAAACCTAATTTAGAGATTATGTAATTCATTCACCTCATTCTATGGAAAAGGATACTGAGTTCCAGAGACTTGCCAAAGGTAATACTTAATAAGTGAGGGGAAAAGCTAGGATATTTTATGGAAAGGTCTGGCCCTGGCATTGAAAAGAGATTGTGTTCCCTGGTTATGAATATACTACACCAATGTATGACAGTGGAAGAAGGGAGGATATAGGACAATATCTGTCCAATTTGCCTGGAATATAAATTATAAAGTAAAGTTAAGTAGGATTAAAAGCCTGATTGGAGCAAAGGAATAGATAATCTTAAATAACAGGCTCACAAAGCTACATTTTTTTCTGTAATCTCTAGGGAGTCACTCAATTTTTGAGCAGGACAGTGGCACGATGAAACTCATTCAATAGGAAGATTATTTTTGACATCTCTGGGAAGGAAGGATTGGAGGGGAAAAAGATTGTGATGAGGCCATTTAGAGGCTATTAAAAATAAAAGGTGTTGAGAGCCTGAACTAATGTAGTGGCAGTTTAAATATAGAGAAGATTAAAAAGATGGAATGTGAGAGATATTGTATAAGTAGAATCAATGGGGCTTTGGCAATGGATAGAATGGAGAAAGTGAGGAGGAGTGCATTTGAACATTTTGAGTCTAAGTGACTAAGAGCATAGTTTAATTTGGGAAGGACAGTTTTAGAGGCTGAAAATCTGAGTTCAGATTTAAGTCCAGCATTGAGTTTGAGATTCTGGTAGAAAAGCTAAGTAGGGATATCTAGTTGATTATCAGAAATACAGCCTGGAGTTAATGATAAAGATTAAGAGTATATAGTTTTAGAATTAATCTGCACAAATATGGTAAGTGTATTCATGGGAGGTGAAATCATTAAGGAAGAGACTCTGAGAGAAAAGACTGAGTACAGCTATGAGAAGGCTCCAGATTTAAAAGATGATGAACCAAGGAAAGTGAACAAGAAAGATCATTTCAGTAAAAAAGAAGTCTAGGAGAGAATCTTGTTATAGAGACCAGTTCTCTGCACATATTAACAAGTTAATAATTATTTATTGAAATGATTTTTTTTAAGTAGAGATGGAAATCAACATATCATTACCCTTTCCATTTCCATCATATAACATTCCACTGACTACCTAATTGTGTCCTTTTTTGGAAGACACGTAAATTTAGGGTTTATCTCATGACCATCATGGATAGCACGAGAGATGGCTCTTTGGTATGACTGCTTCCCCTTGCAGAAAGGAGAGAGAGTTTTTTTTTTTGATAATACTGATAGTACCATTGAAATATTTTAAGGTTAAACAAATTGCTTCCTTATGACTTACCTATCCTGTGATGTTGGTGGTGCAAATATTTTAATTATGCCCATTTTGTGGATGAGAAAGCAATCTCAAAGAGGCAAAATAACTTTCACAAGGTGATGTGGTTATTATGTGTTTCAAGGAGATAAGCAGAGATGAATGAATAAAAATGATTGCTTTGGAATTTATTTTCTAATTGTTTCTCATAAGGCTTATTCTCATTAAGGTCAATACGTCAAGTATCTGTGATTTTGTTTAATGTGGGAATTCCCTCTTTCAACAAAAATTCTAACCACCTCCCAGAAATGGCTTTCAGTATGTTGCCTGAAGGTAAGTTAGAGTGTGACTCATAGAGTCAAAACTGGGAATTTGGGAGCATTAGTACTGAATGTAATCTGTTATTGGGAGACAGAAACTCAGTGTGTTATCCTTATCCCCCCCCCCCATTCTAGATATTATTTAGTACAGGGGAAAATACCATAGTTTTTACTAGTTAAAGTTCTGATTATTTGTATGGGTTTCATATCTAGTAAATAAATATCAGAGACTGGATTTACACTCAAATCTTTCTGCCTGAAATTCCAACACTCTATCCATATTATGATGCTGGGTGTGGTGCCTTTTTACTTTTACTTTAGTGTAAGGAAAAGAAATAATAATGTTAATAAAAGACAGCCTTAATAATGTATTCTATGTTACAAGGACTATTAAAAATGCCCCTTTAATCATAAAAATATGAACAACTGATAACTGGTTCAGGATGGACCTGTTTTTCAGTTGCATACAAGGGTACTTGATAATAAAGGGACTCTTTCTTATCTTTACTTGTACATAAAAATCATGGCATGTATTATAAGGTCATACGCTGAAAAAAATATCAACCTTCTGACAAATTATAGCTATTACCTCTTCAACTGGATAACAAAACTCCATAATGTTATTGTATTCCTATGACAAGGCTTTGAAAGGTAATACTTAAGGGGGTTCATGATAAGAACTGATATGTTGGCAGTGGAATTATCTTGCAAGCATATTATTGATTTGTGCAAGCTATTAAATAACCATGCCTTCTTTCTCAATGTTGGATATTTTCAGACACATTTTGCTTTTATCTGTAAAATTCACATGTATATTTGGTAGGACAATTCAAACTATTAAGCATCCTACTATCAAATCATCCACTGAAGGGTTTCTTGGATAGGCATAGTTTTCAACAGTTCCTTATCATTTAGATAAGAATTAGGCTGATCTTCAATCTTTGTCCTCAAAGCATATCCCATCAAGGGTTCACAGTAAGGATAGCACTGACAAATGGTATCATACAAGTTTTTCTTGCAGTTGTGTTTTCCTTTGGTATCACTGCAACATCAAAAGTATTATTAGAAGGATACTTGCTATTCACAATAGCACTTTTGGCCCTGAACTAGTTTGAATCACAATGTATTTCAAAAGATTAGAGAGCTACAATGATCCTTAGAAATGTTTAGATCTATATATTCTCCATAGTTCCATTTTACAAATAACACCAATACCTTCATCAGAAATATATAGCAATGACAACAACAACAACAGGAAGAAGTATGTCTATGATACTTTAAGGTTTGTAAAGCACTTTGCATATATTTCATTTGGTCCTCACAACTCTATGAACATTTTACATATGAGGAAATTAAGGCTGAAAGAGGCTTAGTGCTTTATCCAAGATCATATGGCTAGTAAGTTTCTGATGGAGGATTCCAACTCAGGTCTTCCTGACTTCAGGTCTGAGACCTATTTCTATCCCTCCAAGGAATATATGTTTATTTGTCTGAACACAATCATACTCTCACTTCATAGCTATATCCCTCCAACAGGGAGCTAGAGTTTCCCATGGCTCTGGTCCTCAGGCAAGTGGGAGGGCCTGCAAATAACCTGAATCAGCCACCTTAACCAATCAAGTCTAAAAGAGTCTATAGTCAAAACCTCTTCAGGAAAAGAACAAACCTCACCTTCCTGGGGTGGGTCCTTAGCAAAAACTAATTCAGCTTGCACAGTAGGGTTCAATGAAACATTACTCCTTCAGAAGGTCAGGGAAAATCTTGGGTCAGCAGTGCCAGAACACAGCTAGGAAAGGTACTTTATGGGGTCCATATCCTAGCTATCCATCTGGTAGTTTAGATTTGAAGTAATCATTCTTGCTCTCTAGACATAAACTTGATTGTTTCTATGTTGCTGATATAATACAAGTGTTATAATTACACTCAAAATTTGATAGCTTAGAAGGAAGCTATTTAGAGATCTTCTGTTCCAACCTTCATTCAGATCATGGACTGAGTCCATTTCAAAACCTCTGTTACAAGTAGTCATCTAGCATCAGTTTCAACAGCATGAGTAATGGGAAGCTAAGTGCTTAGCAATCAGAGTATTGTATATTGGTAACTGTTGGGCAGCTTTTCCAGATGTTGAGTTCAAGTCCACTTTCCTGTTAATTTTCACTCACTGTTCACATTTCTGCCCTGAGGGACCTGGCAAAAAAAGCTGATTCATTCCCTTTTCAAATTGACAGTCCATCAGATATTAGAATACTATTATGACTTGACTAAATCTTTGCTTCTCTAGACCATTGACCTCTATATCCTTTAGCTTGTGCCCCTATGACACAGACAGAAGGGGCCTTCACACTTAGGTTAGTCTCATCTGGATACACTTCAGTTTGTCAACATCATTCCTTTTCAAATGTGACTGCACACAGCAGAATGTTTTGGTTACACTGGTGTTGTTTGGACAGTAGGGTCCAATGCTTCATGCCTATATTTGGGGTTTGCGTGGCAGAGATAGTGGAGTGGTTTGCCATTTTCTTCTCTGGCTCATTTTACAGATGAGGAAACTGAAGCAAACAGGGTTAAGTGACTTGCACAGAATCATGTAGCTAGTAAGTGTCTAAGGCCAGATTTGAACTTAGGTCTTCCTGACTCCAGGTCCATGATCTATCCATTCAACCACCTATCTCTCCTCCTGTTACATTATCTGGGTTGCATTACCCAATAAATTATTTACAGATTTATATGAAGGATATAGGGATAGCAATTTCATAGTATGTAGGTTGGAGGTGCTTATAAAACTGTGAAAGATAACAGAAAATCAATGAACTACTGAAAATAGATTTTTTTTCTGAATAGATAACAGATTCAAAGATTATATGGAAAAATAAGATTGTGATATTATTTTCATAAATTTGATGTCCTTTTGATAAAATATTATGTACAAAACTCCCAGTTGGCTTCAAAGGCAACTAAATTGATTTCATTTAGCATTTTTAAATGCCTTATGTGTGCTCAATAGTGTAAAAGACATCATTAACTGCAAAATGGCTGGTCATGTGACTTATTACCATTAAATTAAAACTATGAAGACTGGATATAAGTAATGAGACATAGTGTATTTTGTAGGATATAGGAAGCAGTATCATTTTATTAGAGCAGGGATTCCTAACCTTTTTTTTTTTAATAAAGCATCATTTTTTTAAACTTTTTAATTAATTTATTTTGAATTATCAATAATCACTTCCATAAGCTTTTGAGGTCCAAATCTTTCTCTTTCTCCCCCTTCCTCCCAACCTCCCCCCCAAAGACTGAAATAGGCTATACATAGACATTCCTATTAAACATATTTTCACATTAGTGATGTTGTAGGTAAGAATTAGAACCAATAGGAAGAACCACCAGAAACAGGAAAAAAAAAACACAACAGAAGAAAAAAACATAGCAAATAGTATGCTTCAATCAATTCAAAAGCCATGATTCTTTCTTTGGATGTGGATTGCATTTTCTATCATGAGGCCTTTGGAGATGTCTTAGATCCTTGTATTGCTGAGAAGGGTCAAGTCTATCAATATCAGTCATCACACAACGTAGCTGTTACTGTATACAATGTTCTCCTGGTTCAGCTCACTTCACTCAGCATCAGACCATACAAGTCTTTCCAGGTTTTCCTGAAGTCAGTCTGTTCATCATTTCTTTCAGCACAATAGTATTCCATTACATTCATATACCACAACTTGCTCAGCCATTCCCCAGTTGATGGGCATCCTCTCAATTTCCAATTCTTTGCCACCACAAAAAGAGCTGCTATAAATATTTTTGTACATATTTGTACATTTTCCCATTTTTATGACCTCTCTGGGATATAGCCCTAGAAGTGCTATTACTGAATCAAAGGGTATGCACATTTTATAGCCCTTTGGGAATAGTTCCAAATTGCTTGTCAAAATGGTTGGATCATTTCACCACTTCACCAACAATGTATCAGTGTCCCAATTACCACATATTCTCCAACATTTGTCATTTTCCTATTTTGTCATGTTGGCCAATCTGATAGGTGTGAAGTGGTACCTCAGAGTTGTTTTGATTTGCATTTCTCTGATTAATAATGATTTAGAGCATTTTTTCATATGACTATAGATGGCTTTAATTTCTTCATCTGAGAACTGCCTGATCATATCCTTTGACCATTTATCAATTGGGGAATGACTTGTATTCCTATAAATTTCACTTGATTCTCTATGTATTTTAGCAATGAGGCCCTTATCAGAGAGACTGGTTGTAAAAATTCTTTCCCAACTTTCTACCTTTCTTCTAATCTTGGTTGCATTGTCTTTGTGCAAAACTTTTCAATTTCATGCAATCAAAGTTATCCATTTTGCTTTTCCTAATGTTTTCTATCTCCTGTTTGGTCATGAATTCTTCTGTTCTCCATAAATCTGGTAGGTAAACTATTCCTTGCTCTCCCAGTTTGCTTATAGTATCAGCCTTTATATCTAAATCATGAAGCCATTTTGATTTTATTTTGGTATACAGTGTAAGATTTTGCTCTATGCCTAGTTTTTGCCATACTCTTTTCCAGTTTTCCCAGCAGTTTTTGTCAAAGAGTGCATTCTTATCCCAGAACCTGGGTCTTTAGGCTTATCAAATAATAGATTATTATACTCATTGACTACTATGTCTTGCATACTTAACCTATTCCACTGATCCACCACTCTATTTCTCAACCAGTATGAAGCAGTTTTGATGATTGCTGCTTTATAATACAATTTAAGATCTGGAATTGCTAGGCCACCTTCCTCTGCATTTCTTTTCATTAGCTCCCTTGATATTCTGGACTTTTTTTGTTTTTCCAAATGAATCCTGTTATTATTTTTTTCTAACTCTATAAAATAATTTTTGGTAGTTTGATTGGTATGACACTGAATAAGTAAATTAGCTTAGGTAGAATTGTCATTTTTATTATATTAGCTTAGCCCACCCATGAGCAACTGACGGGTTTTTTTTCCAATTATTTAGATCTGACTTTATTTGTGTGAGAAATGTTTTGTAATTGTGTTCTTATAATTCTTGGATTTGTTTTGGTAGGCAGACTCCTAAGTATTTTATAATGTCTACAGTAAGTTTAAATGGAATTTGTCTTTCCATCTCTTGCTGTTGGGCTTTGTTGGTAAAATATAGAAATGCCAATGATTTATGTGGGTTTATTTTATAGCCTGCAGTTTTGCTAAAGTTGTTTATTATTTCAAATAGTTTTTTACTTGATTCTCTAGGATTCTCTAAGTATATCATCATATCATCTGCAAAGAGTGATAGCTTTGTTTCTTCTTTGCCCATTCTAGTTTCTTCAATTTCTTTTTCTTCTCTTATTATTAAAGCTAATATTTCCAGTACAATATTGAACAACAGTGGTGATGATGGACATCCTTGTCTCACCCCTGATCTTATTGCAAATGCTTCTAGCTTATCCCCATTACGTATGATATTTGTTGAAGGTTTAGGTAAATGCTATTTATTATTTTAAGGAAGACTCCATTTATTCCTATGCTCTTTAATGTTTTTTAATAGGAATGGGTGCTGTATTTTGTCAAAAGCTTTTTCTGCTCCATTGAGATGATCATGTGGTTTCTGTTAGTTTTGTTGTTGACATGATCAATTATGCTGATAGTTTTCCTAATGAACCAGCCCTGTATTCTGGTATAAATCCTACCTGGTCATAGTGTAGCATTCTTGTGATAAGTTGATGTAATCTATTTGCTAATATTTTATTTAAAAATTTTGGATGTACATTCATTAGGGACATCAGGTTTTTTTTAATCTGATGAGGTCTACTGGTCCCTTCTCAGAACAATGTTCAGTTACTGATATTTATAATTGGAGGAAATGCTAAATTTCAATGAAAACTTATTGAAAATAAATATGTATTTCTCCCATCCAAATCATTCACATCCTGAAGTTATGGACCTGAGGTTAAGAAGCTTGTTTTAGTAACATCCTGGAATAGTAGGTAGAATGCTGGA
Source organism: Phascolarctos cinereus (assembly GCF_003287225.1). NCBI lineage: Eukaryota > Metazoa > Chordata > Mammalia > Diprotodontia > Phascolarctidae > Phascolarctos > Phascolarctos cinereus. The sequence goes on along the minus strand of NW_027555847.1, from coordinate 70,701,292 downwards.
CTAGACCAGGTTTCAAGTCCTATCCCCAGTATGACAAATTTGTAAGTGATTTAACTTCATAGAGCCTTGATTTTCCCACTTGTAGAATGAGAATAGTAACTTTTGCAACTACCTTATTGGCAGAGTTACATTAGTAAATGTTTAACAAATGAAATATATATATGTATGTATGCATATAAATATATATGTATATGTAATACATATATACACACAGGCACACATATCTACCTACATGAAATATATTTAAATTTGTATCTGCATTACTAACATTTTTACATCATTTTATTCACTATAGACAATCAAAAAACAGTAAATCAAACACTGATTTTTATTGTTTGTTCATTTCAGAGGTGTAAATACACTAAAATGGTAGAATTGGTCTCTGATTTAAGCTGATTCCAACACTCACTACAGTTTTTGTGAAATTCAAATGAGAATATTTCTATATCATGTCTTTAAAAAATCAACTTAAAAGTATCCCATAAATATCACTTATAATCATCGTCATATTGTTTTGTAGTAGTAGTAGTAGTAGTAGTAGTAGTAGTCATTGTCGTCATCATGGTAGTAATAATAACAATAATATAAAATTAGAAAAAGACCTTAGAGTTCATGGTAAAAAAAAAAATGCTGAGGCCAGAGAGAAACAATGATTTATCATAGTTAGTAACAAAGGAATGGAAATCAAGTGAATTTAATGTTATTCTCACTATATACATTTCCTATAACTGTATGTGGCTGTAGAGTGTTGGGTTTATGTAATAACAAGAAAATGGTACACCAATAGTTAATTAATTTAATGAGGTTAACTTTACCAGTGAGATTATACTAAGAACTTTGTGAAAACAAGTAGCTAAGAGAAAGGCAGATATGTATGGAAGTAATAGGAGAAAAAACCCTAGGGAAGAAAGGATATAACCATTATCTACCCAAAAGTAAATCCTGAAGGATATCCTTCTGCATTGGCTACAGGCTGCTAGGTGATGAAATGATTGAGGGCTGGGCTGGAAGTGATGAAGTCCTCATTTTAAAACCAACCCCCGACATTTACTAGCTATGTGGCTCTGATAAAGTCACTTTTCCTTTGTCTGACTGTTTCCACATCTGCAAAATGTAAATAATAATAGTTTGTAAAGCACTTTGCAAACCTTAAAGGAGTGTATAAGGGGAGATGGGGGTGGGAAGGAAAGAAACAATTATATAATGCCAGGCATTGGGCTAAGCAATTTTTTTTTTTGAAATATCTCATCTGATCCTCACAACACTGAGAGGTTGTTATATTTGTTGTTGTTGCTGTTACTTCTGTCATTATTATTATTATTATCATTTTTAGCTCCACATCCCCCCCCCACAAACTTCTGTGAAGAAACTTAGGACTATGGCTATGAAAAAATTCATATATTTTTAGAATTTTTTTTAGCATATTGGTTAGTATGATTGAATTGTATTTCTTCCCTTTTTTATGCTTTTTCACATGGCCTTGATACCTGCATGTGGGGCAGAAGGAGAATGCTAACCTCAGAAAACATAGGCAATGTAAAAAACAAAATATACCTACAAAATTTAAAATAGTAGGAGGTAGAAAAGTGATTTTTAAAAGAAGTTTCTATTTTATTGACAAAACTGCTGTTTGATTGCAATCAGAACAAAGGTACTTTAATGATGAGAAAAGGAACACTAAGGGGACTGCCAAGGGAAGACAAACCTGTAAGATTTTGCAGATGAGGTTTAACTATCATGAAAATGTTCCCCAGGAAGGGGCTGAGAGACTTTTCCAGGATGTACTCAAGGCCTTTAGAAAGTATCACCAGACATCAGATATACCCTTTTCCTTATGCCTAAAGAACAGGGGCCTTAGATCCAAAAAAATAATGCTGGATTAAGATTAATCAAAAATTTTTGTCTGATTAATCAGGATCCACAAAGTCAATACAAAAAATTAATCTGAATTAGAGATTAGTTGTACTCTGAATTTGCCTGAGAGATTAGACTAGAAAGATAATAAAAACACAAATACCAACAATTAAATGTGGGAGGAGGGGCAAGACAGAATGACTATGCAGAAATTTAAATCTGACTAATATTAGTAGTTTACATTAATGTAACACCTCATAGTTTATAAAGTACTTTTTTCAACCACCCACCCCAAAGTTTGGTGAAGATGATAAACTTTGTTAACCACACTTTTGCAGTTGAAGGAAGGAAGGTTCAGAGATGAGCTAGTCAGGATCACCCAGCTAAATATTGACAAAGTGGGGACATGACCATCCAGGATACAACTGAGGTCAATTCAATTCAAATTACCGGATGTTCACTAAACACCTGTTATGTAAAAAGAGCTAATCTAAACACTAGCTTACACTCTACCCTTGACTGAATATTTGCCTCTGTGTTATTGAAAATGAGAAAGGAAAAAATAAGACATATGTACTTCCCTGTCTTGTGATTAATTTATAGGCTTCTCAAAATCTAATTTTTACTTCATCTGTGATAAATAATTTTGAATTATATTTAAGAGAAAAAATGGAAAACCTGTCATTTGATTAGTCCTGACTTCCTGGATCTTTTTGAAACAGTACTAAACTAGAAAACTCAGAAAACTAGCTGTTAAACTCAGAAAACTTCAATTTTTTTTAACTTTTAGGTGGACTTTTCAGAGATATACTACAGAGATTCAGAGTTACATGGCTAATTCAAATCAACAAAGTCAAATGTGTATGAATCCCTCCTATTAACCCTGTGAGTACACTGAAGAATGATGACACAATCTGCCTCAATGATCTGGTTGACAATGATACCCATATGTAGAGTATGGTGGCTGGCTTCAAAGTCAATGGAACTTGAGGTCAAGACCCATCTCTGGCATATACTTCCTGGGTGATCCTGGGCAAGACACTTACCATCTCTGTTGTCCAGGCAATTTTCCAAGACTGTAAATTACGGAATAGGTGGTGGAGGAGGGCAGAACCAAGATGGCAAAGTAAAAGCAGTGACTTGCTTGAGCTCTCCCCCAAAACCCTCCAAATAGCTATAAAAAAAACCCTAAACAAATTCTAAAGCAGCAGAAGCCACAAAAAGACCGAGTGAAACAAATTTACAGCCCAAAACAACTTGGATGGTTGATCAGAAAGGTATATCAGGCCAGATGGGGAGAGGAACAAAGTTTGGTGTGGAGGCACAGGCAAAACAGGCCTCAGCAAACCTGGAGCAGCCCTCAGAGGACTGAATCATGGGCAGCTGGGGTGGTTTCCAGACTTCTCAACCCACAAATGCCAAAGACAACTTAGAAGGTCAGTAGGAAAAATCTGCGACTATGATGAGAGAGATCAGTGACAGCACAGTACTGCATAGGCCCTGGGTGGTGGCTTCTTCTGGAGCTCCTGGCCCACAGATTGAGGGGGGATGGAGTGGCTGATCAGAAAAGGATTGCAGAAGTCTCTTGCTTTGCCCATGCTTGGATCTGTGTCACAGTTCTGGGTGGTGCGTCTGGGGCAAGGGAGGAGTGCTGGCATGGTGGTACAGAGGAAATTCTCCTCACAGTTCCAAGGCAGAAAAGAGTGCTTATAGTCACTCATACACCTGAGCACAGACCAGAAAAGGAGTAACAACTCACCCCTTATCATACCACCTTGGAAGAACTGAAAATTTACACATCACTAGAAGTATTTCTGAAAACAGCTTCACAAAACCCCCAAAGCTTGTGACAGCACATTCTCCACACTGGAAGCAGAGCTCTACCTTAAAAAGAGTTTATAACTCAAGTAATTGGCTGAGATCATGAGTAAACCTCACCAAAAAGTCAGACCATAGAATCTTCCTTTGGTGACAAAGAAGATCAAAACAGACAACCAAAAGAAGACAACAAAGTCAAAGCTCCTACACCCAAAGCCTCCAAGAAAAATACGAATTGGTCCCAGGCCATGGAAGAGTTCAAAAAGGATAAAGGAAAACCACCCTAATATTCTAGAACCAGTGGGCAAAATAGAAATTGAAAGAATCTACCAATCATGTCCTGAAAGAGATCCCCAAAACTCCTAGGAATATTGTAGCTAAATTCTAGAATTCCCAGGTCAAGGAGAAAATATTGCAAGCAGCCAGAAAGAAACAATTCAAGTATTGTGGAAACAAATCAAAATAACACAAGATTTAACAGCTTCTACATTAAGGGACCAGATGGCTTAGAATATAATACTCCAGAGGTCAAAGGAGATAGGAGTACAATCAAGATTCACCTACCCAGCAAAACTGAGTATAATCCTTCAGGGCAAAAAATTGACATTCAGTGAAACAGAGGACTTTCAAGCATTCTTGGTGAAAAGACCAGAGGTGAATAGAAAATTTGACTTTCAAATACAAGACTCAAGAGAAATATGAAGAGGTAAACAGGAAAGAAAAATCAAAAGGCACTTATTAATGTTGAGCTGTTTACATTCCTGCATAGAAAGATGATATTTGTAACTTGCAATTCCTTTGTCAGGATTAGAGTAGCTGGAGGTTAAAAATATATATATATGTAATACATATATATACACACACATATAAATATATACATATATGTACATATATACATATATGTGTATATATGTATATATATTCATGTGTATTTATTCATATAGATTGGAAGATAGATAAATTGAGGGCACAGGGTGAGTTGAAGATGAAGGGTTGATATCTGGAGAATAAAATCAAGTGGTGAGGGAAGATTTTACTGGGAGAAGGGGAGAGGGAGAAGTAGAATGTTTAAATTATCTCACTTAAAACAGACAAGAAAAAGCTTTTACAGTGGAGGAGAAGTGGGAGGTGAGAGGGCATGAGTGAATCTTATTCTCATCAGATTTGCCTTAAGGAGGGAATAACATACACACTCAATTGAGTATGGAAATCTATCTTACCCTACAGGAAAATGATGGGGGAGGAGACAAGAGAGTAGGGGGATGATAGAGGGGGAGGGCAGATTGGGGAGGGGGTAATCAGAAGCAAACACTTCTAAGGAGGTACAGAGTCTAAAGAGAGAATAGAATAAATTGGGGGTGGGATAGGATTAAGGGAAATATTCTTAGTTTTTCACAACATGACTATTATGGAAGTGTTTCACATGACTGCACATATATACGCTGTAAAACAAAATTAAAAAATAAGAAAAAAATAGGTGATGATGTTTATTGGTAAAAGGAATTTCTCACCCATAAGTTCTTTTTTAACAATGAAGTCAAAGTTACAGTAACTACCCAGATATATAATAATTTTTCTTATTACAACCCTATGAAGCAGATTTATTTTTTCAGACTAGCAAAGAGATTTAAAGAGCATCATGGATTTTCTAGAGATTATATACACAAATGCAAATATGGGGCTCAAGGGTATATCTTTGAAACCCAAGTGTGCCATAAGAAGTTTTTGCAAAATGTAAAGTAATATGGAGTAGTAATAGAAAAGGTAATGTCTTGTAGTCTAATTAATTCATTTCACAGATATTTACTACATAATTATTTAAACTAACTGTTGATTTATATCATTCCACCATAAGACTTTAAGCTTTATACCACTTTATACCACACTGGACAAAGTGACAAAGGTCTTTTGATAATTAGAAAGTATATTATTGCTAGTTTTTTTAAATTTATTTTTAATTTTTTTAAGTGACAATCTGTCTCACATAAAAGAAATCTGTAATAGACTAGGAAAACTAAAATAATAAGTTCTTGAAGTCAGTCAGTAAGTCAATCCAGAAGTATCTATTGGGCATTTACAATGTGTCAGGTATGATCCTTGGTACTGGGAATACAAAGGAAGGTAAAAGCATATTCCCTATCCTCAAGTAGGACAATTATAATGGGAAAGATAGCATGAAATGGCTTTATGTATACTAGAAAGATAGAAAAATGGATAGATATTTAGATAGATTGATTGATGATAGACCAATATGAATATAAATATGTATGTGTGTGTAAACATACACACACACACACACACATAAGGTATGCATATATGTGAGAGAAGGTAATCTCAGGGGAAGGCACTTGTATGAAAGTATCACTAAGGATGGCTTCTTTCAAAATTTTTCTTATTAAATTATATGTAACTTTTATATGGATTCATAGAATCACAGAATTGAAAGGAACCCCAGAGGTCATATACTCTCTTTCATACATGAATAGCAAATACTTCTACAAAATCCCTGACGAGTGATGTCTGACATTTGAAATAATTCCAGGGATGGAGAACTTATCCCCTCCCGAGCTAGTCCATTTCACTTTTGTGCAACTATCACTGTAATAAATTCTTTCATAGAAGGCATCAAAATTTACCTTCATATTACTTTCACTCAGTGGTAAGCATTTTATTCCCTGGAGTAAATAGAACAAGTTTATTTATTTATCTATCTATTTATTTATATATTCATTCATTTATTATTTTCCCCACCTGACAACTCTTTATTTTATTTTCACATTTAAAAAAAAAATATTTATTCATTATTAGTTTTCCGAAAGCTTTTGAGTTTTCAATTTTCTCCCCCTCCATTTACTCCCCCCTCCCCAATACTGCATGCAATCTGATGTAGGATCTACAAACACATTCATTTTCAACATATTTTCACATTAGTCAAGTTGCAAAGAAGTATAGATAGAATTCCACCTGTAAATTCATCTGGCCTTGGAGATTTTTTCTTGGGGAGTTCATTGTTCAATTTCTTTTTCTGAAATGAGGTTAAGTATTTCATATCCACTTCCATTAATCTGGGCAATTTATATTTTTATAAATATTTATCTATTTCACTAAGATTGTCAAATTTATTGGCATATAGTTGGGCAAAATAGCTCATAATTATTGTTTCAATTTCTCTTCATTAGTGGTGAATTCACCCTTTTTATTTCTGATACTGGTAATTTGTTTTTCTTCTTTCTTGTTTTAAATGAATTTAACCAAAAGTTTATCTACTTTATTGCTTTTTTCATAAAATCAGCTCTTAGTTTTGTTTTTCATTTCAATGGTTTTCTTAAAAACCTTCAATTTTATTAATCTCTCCTTTGGTTTTCTGAATTTCTAATTTGGAATTAAATTGGTTAATTTGTTCTTTTTCTAGCTTTTTTAGTTGCATGTCCAGTTCATTGATCTTTCTCTGTTTTATTCGTATAAGCATTTAAAAATATCAAACTTCCCCTAACAACCATTTTCATTGCATCCCATATGTTTTGATACGATGTCTCATTATTGTCATTCTCTTGGATGAAGTTAATGATTGTATCTATGATTTGTTGTTTGACTCACTCATTCTGTTTTTTTTTTTAAACCCAAAACATAGAATTATATTTCACTAAGTCATCTAAGATTCTCCACTGGGATGGCTCGTGGCAATGGAATCTCTATCATTGACATGGCCCCAACCACAGCAAGCAAACTCCTGAAATTTGAGAAGCCTCAGGAGGTGGTTATCAGGGAAATTTGGTATCAGAGGAGAAGATCTCAAAGCCCTGCCCTTTGTCTAAGTTTTCAGTCTTTCCTCCACCTCCTATTCTCTACTCAAATCCCTCTGGGTCTTCCCAAACCAAGTCTAAGCCATCCCTTCTGGCATCTAGCCAAAAGGAAACACTGAACTAGTCTCTTAGGATTGGGACAAGAAGGTAGCAAGGAATTTCACTGAGTGCTCTCCTGCCTGAGCTCAAGGGGCACTGACTCAAGATTTTTGTGCTGGGGGCCAGGGCCCTGGGCCCTGGCTTTGTGTGCTGGAGCCTCAGGGGTTGGCAGCTGGAGGCTATAGGAGTCTGGAAATTTACTTGGTGCTGAGCTGGGGTTAGCAACACTGAGTCATTCAAGGTGGTAGTTGGGGGGGTCTGGGCCCTGGAGGTTGCTTGCTCATCTGGGTTACTTTGAAGCACTGCAATGTTTGGCTGCTCATGGATGACTCCCTGATGGCACACATGGTAGTTTTCCAAGGTGAGTCTACTGATTCCTCTGCTTGTGTGAAGACACTCAGGGGTACCTGGTGCTCTACCACCCTGGGGCTCAGAATCTTTCCCCGGTGTGCTGAGGAGGACTTTGCCACTGGCTTCCTGGGATGCCTCTCAATCTGTACTACTCCCCTTCCACCAGACTGAAGGTGACATTTTCCTTTATCCCCCAAGCTTCCTGAGCTACAAGACTGATGCAACCCGTCTTTCTGCTGGCTCAGCTGTTTTGTGGTTTTTCCTGGGGTGATATTTTCTAAGATTTCAGAGGTCAGTAAGGAAGGGTGGGAGCAACTTACTTCTTACTCCATCACTTTGGCTTCCAGAAGTCCTCTCCTGACAGCCCTTTAGATTCTTTTATTTTAATTTTAATAGTATTTTATTTTCCCAATTGTACATCCAAACAAATTTTAGCATTCATTTTTATAAGATTTTGAGTTCTAGATTTTTCTGCCTCCCTCCCCTCCTCTCTTCCTGAAATGGTAGACAATTTGATATAGGTTATATATGCGCAATTATGTAAAACATATTTCCATATTAGTTACAGTTGTGAAAGAAGAAACAGATTAAAAGGGAAGAAATGTAAAAGATAAAGTAAGTGAAAAGGTATGCTTTGATACGCATTCAGAGCCCATCAGTTCTTTATCTGGATGTGAATAGCATTTTCCATCATGGGTCCTTTGTATTTGTCTTGAATCATTGTGTTGCTGAGAAGAACTTAATGATTCATGATTGATCATCATATGATGTTGCAGTACTTCATACAATGTTTTCTTGGTTTTTTGCATCAGTTTATACAAGTCTTTCCAGGTTTTTCAAAATCCGTTCATCATTTGTTTTATATTTCCCCCTTTTTAAGTTTTTATTAGTAATTTAATTCCCCATTTACATGTAAATACAATTTTTAACACTCATTTTTAAAAGTTTGATTTCCACATTCTCCCCCTTCCTCCCTCCCCACTGCACTCCCCCCTTTGAGAAGGCAAACAATTTGATACAGGTTAGATATGTGCGATCATGCAAAACATGTCCATAATAGTCATGCTGGGAAAAAAAAAAACATAGACAAGAAAAAAAACTCAAGAAAAATAAAGTCTAAAACAGTATGCTTTAATCTCTATTCAGACACCGTCAGTTCTTTGTCTGGGGATGGATAGAATTTTTCATGATAAATAATTCACAGTTGTCTTAGATGTTTGCATTACTGAGAATAGCTAAGTCATTCAAACCTGATCATCTTACAATGTTTCTGTTACTTTCTACACAGTACATTTCACTTTGCATCAGCTCATTTAAGTCTTTTCAGGTTTTTCTGAGAGCATCCTGCTTATCACTTCTTATAGTAGCATAGTATTCCATCATAATCACATAACACAACTTGTTCAGCCATTCCCCAATTGATGGGCATCCCCTCAACTTCTAAATCTTTACACCCAGAAAAGAACTGCTATAAATATTTTTTGTACATATAGCTTCTTTTCCTTTTCTAATATATATACATATATATGTATATACATATACATATATATGTATATATATGTGTATGTGTGTATATATATATATATGTATGTGTGTGTGTGTGTGTGTGTGTGTGTGTGTGTGTGTATATATATATGTATACATAGGGATACAGACCTTGTAATAGTATTGCTCAGTCAAAGGGTATTCATGGTTTTATAGCCCTTTGGGCATAGTTCCAAATTGTTTTACTGGATGTTTGAACCAGTCCACAACCCCACCAACAGTGCATTAAAGCCTAATTTTCTCCACATCCCCTCCAACATTTGTTATTAAATTTTCTGTCCTTTTAGACAGTCTAATAGGTATAAGATAGTAACACAGAATTGTTTTAATTTGCATTTCTTCAGTCAATACAGAGTCATTTTTTTTAATATGGCTATAGACAGCTTTGATTTCTTGATCTGAAAACTGATTATATCTTTTGATCATTTATAATTTGGGTAATGGCTTTTATTTTTATAAATTTGACTGAGTTCTTTTGGTGTTTGAGAAATGAGGACTTTATCAAAAAAACTTGCTCCAACTTTTTTCACAATTACTTTTGCTAATTGTATTTTCCTTTATCCTATTCCCCCATTTATTCTATTCTTTCTCCTTTCACCCTGTCTCTAATTATAAGTATTTTGCTTCTGACCACCCCCTCCCCCCAACTGGCCTTCCTTATATCACCCCCCTCCTCTGATCCTCTTCCCCTCCTACTTCACTGTAGGGTAAAATAGATTTCTATACCCACTTGAGTAGTGTATGCTATTACCTCTTTGAGACAATTCTGATGAGAGCAAGATTCACTAACTACTCCCTAACTCCTCCCCTCCCCTCCACTGTAAAAGCTTTTTCTTACCTCTTTTATGTGAGATGATTTACCCTATTCTACCTCTTCCTTTCTCTTTCTCCTAGTGCATTCCTTTCTTACCCCTTAATTTTATTTTTTTAAGATACCATCCTTTCATATTCAACTCACATCTGTGCCCTTTGTCTGTATATACTCCTTGCAACTACCCTAATAATGAGAAAGCTCTTATGACTTACAAATATCATCCTCCCATGTAGGAATGTAAACAGTTTAACCTTATTGAGTCTCTTATAATTTCTGTTTCTTGTTTACCTCTTTATGCTTCCTTTGAATCTTGCATTTGAAAGTCAAATTTTCTATTCAGCTTTGCTCTTTTCATCAAGAATACCTGAAAGAATGCTATTTCATTGAATATCCATTTTCCCACTTGAAGGATTATACTCTGTTTTGCTGAATAGGTGATTCTTGGTTGTAATTTTAGTTCCTTTGCCCTCTGGAATATCATATCCCAAGCCCTCTGATACTTTAATGTAGAAGCCGCTAAATCTTACATTATCTTGACTGTGGCTCCATGATACTTAACTTGTTTCTTTCTGTCTGACTGCAGTATTTTCTCCTTGACATGGAAACTCTGGAATTTGATATAATATTTCTGGAAGTTTTCATTTTGGAATTTCTTTCAGGGTGTGATCAGTAGATTCTTTCAATTTCTATTTTGCCCTCTAGTTCTAGAATATAAGTTTTCTAGATATATTTTCTATATATATATTTTCTACACTATATATATATTTCTATATAGTTTTCTATATTTCTATTTCTACATATTCCATATAATTCTACATGTATATATTTTATATATATTCTACATATATATATATATATATATATATATATTCTGTATATATTCTATATATTTTCTGGAGTAATAATTGATAATTTCTTGAAAGATGATGTCTAGACTCATTTTTATCATGGCTTTCAGGTAGTTTCATAATTTTTAAATTATGCTTTATTTTCCATTTCAGTTGTTTTCCCAATTTCACATTGTTTTCTATTTTTTTCATTCTTTTTGTTTTTGTTTTGTTTTATTGTTTCTTTTGTTAATTTTTTGTATTGTTTCTTTATTTCTCATGAAGTCATTAGCTTTCATTTGCTCCATTTCATTTTTTAAGGATTTATTTTCTTCAGTGAACTTTTGGACCTCCTTTACCATTTGGCCTAGTCTTTCTTTTAAGGTGTTATTTTCTTTAGTATTTTTTGTGTCTTCTTTAGAAGCTGTTGACTTGTTTTTCATTATTTTCTTGCATCATTCATTTCTCTTCCCAATTTTTCCTCAATGTCTCTTACTTGATTTTCAAAATCCTTTTTGAGCTCTTTCATGTCTGGAGACTAATTCACATTTTTCTTGTACGCTTTGGATATTGGGGCTTTGACTTTGTTGTCTTCTGCGTGTGTGTTTTGATCTACTTTGTCACCATATTAAGTTTCAATAGTCAGAGTTTTTTCCTATTGTTTGCTCATTTCCCAGCTTATTAGTTGACTTTTAACTGTTTGTTAAAATATGGCTCTGGTTCCAGAATGGAGGGCACACCCTCCCAAGTTTCAGGGGATTTGTGCAGCTGTTTTCAGAGATGCTTTTACGGACCTGTAAGTTTTCAGTTCTTCCAAGGTGAAATGATCTAAGCAGAGGTGTTTACTACTCTCCTGGTCTGTGCATCTGTCTGCGAGCAACCACAAGCACTCTTTTCTTCCCTGAAACTGTGAGAAGGGCTCCTCCTCCACTGTTGCTACAAGTTCTATTGTGCCAGTGCTCTACCTCACCCTGGGACTGCCGCTCAGAACTGTGACCTGGATCCAAATATGGGCAAAACAACAGAGTACTGCCTCAGTGCTAGCAAAAAGATACTTGTAACCTCCTTCTGACCAGTTGTTTAATCCCCTTACTGTCTGTGGGCTGAAAGCTCTGGAAGCTGCTGCTGCCACTGCTAATTCAGGGGCTGCTTCTTGTTTGCTGTGGCCAGGCCTGTGCTGACATGGCTGGACTGTGCTCCACTCTCACCCAGGTGTGGCAGACCTTTCCTGCTCACCTTCCAAGTTGTCTTTTTTGTCTATGTGCTGAGAGGTCTGGAAACTTTCACTCCTGCCACTGATTCAGTGGCCTGAAGCCTGTTCCAGTTTTCCTGGGGCCAGCTCTGTACTGGTACATCCTGTGCTAGACTGTGTTTCTCTCTCACTTTGATGCAACAGACCTTTCCTGTTGACCCTCCAAGTTGTTTTGGGCTGGAAATTTGTTTCACTCTGTCTTTTTTGTGGGTTCTGCTGCTCTCGAATTTGTTTAGAGTCATTTTTAAAGGTATTTGGAGAGGTTTGGGGGAAAACTCAGGCAAGTCCCTGCCTTTACTCTGCCATCTTAGCTAGATCTTTAGATTCTTGAGACCAATTAATATGTCCACTATCTAAGCCTTCTTTTCTCTACTAATACCTGCATCATCTTTATCACCTGCCATTGGATACATTGTAGAATGTCAATATTACTACTGAAATGTGGTGCTCCAAATGGAACACAGTGTTCCAAATATGATCTAACCAAGGAAGAATACCAAAATCCTATTATGTCTCTTGCTCTGTATGACCTACATGGCCCACCTGTTTTGCAAAAATGTCATGAAGAACGTGTACAATATTTGTCAGATTCTGATGCCTGAAAAGAGCTCACATTACCGTATTGCTTTCCTGTCTTGTGGAGCTGAGTGTGGTGGTAGTTACAGGGCAGGATTTGGATTCTGATGACATAATAAACTTTTCTGAATAACTAAAGGTAACTAAGTGACCCAGTGAATAGAATGCTGGGTTTGAAGTCAGGATGATCTGAATTCAAATCTAGCTAAAGATACTTATTAGCTCTGCAACCCTTGGGACATCATTAATCTTTATTGGTCTCAGTTTTTCCTCAACCATAAAATCAGGATAATAATACCACCTACCTCCTAGAGTTGTTATAAGAATCAAAATGTGATCATTTCTGTAAAACATTTTGCACAGTGACTGACAGAACAAGCACTATATAAATTTTATAACTTTTAGTCCTTCTGGAGAAGATAGACTGCCCCCCTCCATCCCAAAAGAGACTCCAAATAACTTTCTTAAGGAAAGTAAATTGGCATTCTTCATCTTAGGGACAAGGACACTCAAATATAAAACAATCACTACAAGTCAAATCTCCTCTTTTGAAGATTTCAATTTAAGTTGCTTATGTCTTTTAATAATTAAAATCCCAAGTAATTCATAGCATCCCATTCATCAGACTATATTAGCAGTGCCATTTTAATAGTATGATAGTTGTGCTGAAATTTGACAAGATTTTTCTTCTGATTCTATTCTGTAAGGAAAAGAAAAAAAGAAGCTGAGAGAAAAATATGTTATTGCTGTTGTTGTTTTATTTTGTTGTGATTTGAACGCAAAGGAAATCTATTAATTCAAATTTCTCCCACTAAAATTCCCATTGAGGTATATAAGACCAAAGTCAGAGAATATATCTTGTGCTAAGATAGAGTGAAAAGCAATACATCCATAGTTTCTGATTTTAATTTCTACCTCTCTGCAATTGTCGGTATATTTGGTCCCTAGAATAGCCTGTGGAAACCTACTCATTTTGTGTGCTCACAGGCAGTTTGTTCATCATGAGATAAATGTAAAGAAAGTTTGTTAATTTTTTTAAAAAATCATCATTAACTTTTATTTTTGTCCAGTCATTTCTGAATAGTTTTTTATCCCCTCATGTCCCACATTGAATAGTACTTGTAACAAAGGGGAAAAAAAGCCAAAAACAAAACAAAACAAAACTATTACAGTAACTGGAAATGACAATATAGGTAACATTTCGTCTTCTTCTTCTACCTCTCATCCCTGAAAATAGTATGCTTCCTTATACTTTAAACCTTTTCTTTCTCTAGGTCTTCAATACTATCATCACCTTTTCTTTGTTGTTTCCCATCACTACTGTCTCCTGCTTATGTATCACTGTTGGAGAAGGACCCTCAGATAATTCAAAACACTGTCCTGTCACTTAAGGTAATTTTTCTCATATAGCCATTATCCATTTGCCCATTCATGAAATAATGTGATCCCTCTAATACTACCACACATTCTCACTGGAGTCATTCTCAAGCTAGAAGTAATTCTGGTGAACTTATTCTTATTATTCTTGAACCATTGCTGTAATGTCCCCACTCTTACAATTCCCCAAGAATTCTGCATAATTTCATCACAGATACAACTTTCCATCCACACTTTCATTTTAACCCAGAGCTAGACCAATCTCCAATAACTCACTTTAACAAAAAGTAAACTTGATATTTCATCCTGAGCTTATAAAAAAGCCTAAGGATGTCCTCATCTCCTAACTAGGGCACCAGACTCTCCAGGGCAATTGTATTCACTTGATTTTTCAGCATCATATTATTCCTAGATCCAGACATGTTCAAAAAGGACAAGCATCTCTGGTGTGAGGGTTTGCTGAGACATCTTCAGAGGTGGTTAGCCACCTTTGGTGTCTACCTGACCTTCAATTCTTGCCAGTGGCTCCAAGAGGTTGTAGCATGCACAGCAGCCACATCCCCAGTGCACTGTCTCAGCAGATGGGCTAAACCAATTTGAAGGTAACAAATGGGCCTCAAACCAGTTGGTGAGTTAGCGTAGTGTCTACCCCAAACATGTGAAGACTTCCCTCTGAAGAATGGGTGGATGAGAACAGATTGTTTCAACAAACATGAAGATGGCCGAAGCAGGCTCTGTGGAGTGCTTAGGGCTTGATGAGATACCAAAAGTGCCAAGGTGACCCACTATATCCCAGACCATTGCCAGTCATCCTGACGTTTGCCACTGAACTTTGATGACTCAGGAAGAGAAAGCAAGGCTAATGACTTTGGGACAACTCTACCTCACTTAAATCTAATTCACACACCAGTCAAGATATTACCCCATGATGTCATTAGTCCCTTTCATAAATGAATTTCTAGAGCCTCACATTAGCAAAGAATAATCCCTTACCCTAGTGAAAGGAAACTGGAATGGTAGAATTCTAGATATCACTAAAAAACTAAATGTATTGTTTGGGGGTGGAAGCAAGAGAGTATAACCCTCCTTTTTTATGTTCTTCAGGCTGTAGCATATTACTTCTATTACCATTTTCAGATATGGTAAAAAAAATGTTTTGTCATTCACTTGTGTGCATTATACATGATTGCCTATATTTGATCAGTTTTTCATGCCAGTGGAACTTGTGAAACACATTTCCTGCCTACATTGGAATGTTAATATTTTTGATATATATATAGATGTAATATTTCTGTCAGTTTTTTTAAAGGCCAATGTGTTGAAGAATATTCAACTGTAAGCAGCCTTAATATTTCTAGGTTTTCCTTTCTACTAAATCTTCAATAATTTGATCTCCACTGAGAATGAATACATTTGTCACAGTAAGCTACACTTTCACTATTTCAATTGAATTGCAAGTTTCATAGCAAATTCCTCAATCATTTTTAAAATCTTTGGTGACTGCTAATCACTCACAAAGTTGAGTGTTTGAGTTAGCAGAGATGCTGAAACTGTTCATGTCTAGTAAATGAAAGAGGACATAACACTCTACTCTGTTCATTGTAGTCATGATGCTAAATATTTATTTCACTTAACAGAAATAATTTCTTACATTATCTAAGTAATACTTAGTGTCACAAGTAAATGTTCAACGGATCAGTAATTTAGTCAGTGTACAGAACTAAGCATAACATACATCATAACCCTTCTATAATGTAAACAAAATTCATGGTCCCTCTTTGTAGGTTTTACACAAAATAATAAAATAATTAGGAACCCCAGACCTTCAAGCATTTGTCACTTTAGTGGCACAACCCAATTAAGCAACACCCAGAAAAGGAATCGCCTGAGGAATAGGGAAGGAGGGGACTGACTTATTCTTCCCCTTCCCCCTTAACCAGAGGAGGGCCTTGTGAACTTTTGAGGCTCAAAAGGTTTGGGACTTTCATTGGGATACTTGTCTTAGCAATATCTACAAAATAGCTGACCCCCAAGTGTCTACATCAGTAGCCAAGGAAAAACTAGGCATACTAATAAAAGGAAGATGTCAGACTCCACAAAGAGCTCAGCAGAAACATGCACACACACACACACACACACACACGTGTGTGTATGTATATATATATGTGTATAAATGTACATATTAATGTATACACACACACATATATACATACATATACATATATATGCATGTATGTGTGTATGTATATATGTATGCGTGTGTCAAAAACATATATATATGTATGTATATATGTATGTATATATGTATGTATGTATGTATCTTCATGAGTACTCTGAGAAGGGGACAAAAAGATTTCCAACTTCCAAGAAATGTGTTAGCCTTTTGTCAAGTATTGTCTTTAATTCTGAGCCATTTTTTTCCTGGAATTTGGGTGTCCTGGTGGAAGAATGCAACATACACTTTTGGGGGAATATTTTGTACCAATTGTGCTTATTTTGCTACCTTAGTATATACTCTTTATTAAAATTTAATTGAAAATGCATTATTATATAAGGAAACACATGAGTGGAGGCTTATAGCATTATAAAACTATCCCCAATCCAACAGAATTACTCTTAAAATTCTGAACAAGGGGAAGTAGTAGTCGCATTCTGGAGTACTACTTTGCTGATGAGACTGTGGGTTGGAAGAATAACTCCAGAATATTAGACACACGTGGCTAGGGAAACTTAGGTAGTGGAAAGAATAATGGATTTGGAGTAAGAGGAATTTAGTTCAAGGTGTGATTTTGTCACTTGCTGCCATTGTAATTGGAAAAGACCCTTAACCTTTCTGGTTTTCAGTTCCTCATCTGTAAAAGGAGTATGTAACTCTAATAACAGATTCATTTACAGACATGTCAAGTCTTACAGCTTAGCTCTAATATTTCTTCAAGGTCTGAATCTATGGACATATAATGACATGACACCCAGAGAGATTAAGTAATTCTATGACAGGTAACAAATAAGAAAATTTATTCCTCTTTAAAGATCCTCTGATTTCAAAACCTGTACTATCGCCATTGCACCAATTCATGTCTCAAAAACAGACTTTATTTGAAGGAGAGGCTATTTTATTTCACAGTCCCTTTCTAAGGTAAGAAGTTTGAGATGGTAATCTGTTTATAGTTTATATATCTCCAAAAGTTGCTGTTTGAAGAGAGGATCTCACAAATCTTGGGGCAAAACACATCATTGACCAAATGATTGACTCTCAACGTGTGTGTGTGTGTGTGTGTGTGTGTGTGTGTGTGTGTGTGTGTGTGTGTGATCAATATACTCATGCTCTGGTTGTTGTTCTACAATTCCCATACTAACTACTGTTGATTCTTTAAATTTCTTGACCTTTACACACTGGTAAGAATTTTAATGACTTTTGACAGAAATCTTACATCTTCATGTTTGTTATTCAGTTTCATCTCATTCATTTAGTTTAACTTGAAATTTAGGTTTACTGCCACCAAGGGATAAAAATGTACAATAGTCATCAATTGAAAAGACTTCTGAAAAAAAAATAGAAGACTCATGAACTGATACAACTTTAGAACTAGGACATACTTTACAATCTAATCCACTGTTTGTTTGTTTTTTTAGTACAAGGAAACAGTGTTAGATATGTGAGATAACCGGTTTAAGTTTACATAGCTAGTTAATGACAGATACAAAAGTAGGAGCCATGCTATCTTAAACAAGTTAACCAGACATTTGCGCCACATATACATCTTGCCTAACATTGACCTCTCAAGCTGAAGGGAATATGACTGGGGGAGGGAGATACTGGGAATCTTTTCTAGAGAAATATTACCTGAGTAAAACTTTAAAGGATATGTAAGGCTGAAGGAAAAAATAATCTGCTTTGGAACAATGCTTATTCAAGAAATAATATTATGTGTAACTAATGACCATTGCCTGAGGTGAGTTTTCTCATTTTCTTTACTTTGAAAGTTTTTTTCCTTTGTAAAGACCTGATTTTTTTCTCTGTTTGAGGGGAAAATAGTGATCTGGATATAGATGTGAGATAAGTAGTAGAACAGAGTATATTACTTTCACATGTTCCTCTTCTTTCTCCTCTCCCTTAAATTAGAGTAATCCCTCTAGCTTTACACTTTGATCTCTGGCACTTTTATGTACATTTATTCTAATAACTCAATTTCTCATGAAGCTTCAGCTTACGTGTATACTAACAATTCTAAAATTTGCATCACTATTCCTAACTTTTTACCTCCAATGCAGTATTGTATTTCCAAATGCCTATGAAAATCTCCATTTTCATGTTCCCAATATTTTAACCTTAACATGTCTGAAAATAAATTCATTATTTTCTCTCAAACACTGGTTTCTCTTCCTAATGGACCTATGTCTGATACTAATACTATAATTCTCTCATTTCCTCATGCTATCTTTTATCTTCAATCAGAATCATTTTTAATATTTTCCTGCAATATAATTTCAGCTCTCTTCCCCCAAGTTTATTCAATGAAGAATGGTACTTGTTTCAAAGAAATGATTTTGAATAATTAATCTGGTAGTGTTTAGAGAGATGGACTGATGTGGAAAGAGGTTGCATACTGGAAGAGCAGCTATAGAACTATTAAGATAATTGAGACATTAGGTTATAAGGACCAAGATAAGTCTTATTTCTTCTCCATTTATAGGAAATATACCCTTTATGTAAAGTTAATGAGAGCTTTCTGGCTTCCATATTTAGCAATTTCATCATCATCATCATCATCATCATCATCATCACATCATCATCATCATCATTAATTATGTTTTAAATTGCATAGCAAAAAAGGTCCTTTTTTTTATCAGAACTTGAGGCATGGGGAGGAGGGTCTTTCCATAATATTCATGTCTCTTTTCATCCCTTATATTTATCTTTTCCTGCCAAAGAGCTGCTCTAGCAGCTGGTATTGGTCAAGGAGAAGTTGTTCTACATCTCTTCTACAAGCTAAGTCTCTTCAGTAGTGGGCAGATGGCCAAATGAGGAGAGACTTGTGTCTTAATCTTACTTTGGAAGGACTTCATGTGACTGTCTAGCTAAAATATGTAGCTCAAAGGACCCATATGTACAAAAATATACATAGCAGCTATTTTGTGGTGGCAAAGAATTGGAAATTGAGTGGATGCCCATCAATTGGGGAATGGCTGAGCAAGTTGTGGTATATAAATGTAATGGAATACTGTTGTGCTATAAGAAATGATGAACAGGCTGACTTCAGAAAAACATGGAAAGACTTATATGGTCTGATGCTGAGTGAAGTGAGCAGAACCAAGAGGACTTTGTACACAATAACAGCCATGTTATACAATGACTAAGATTGATAAACTGAACCTTTCTCAGCATTATGAGGATCTAAGACATTTCCAGAGGCCTCGGGATGGATAATGCTGTTCACATCCAAAGAAAGAACTATGGAAGTTGAATTGCTATCACTTATTTTTACCTTCTGTTGAGTTTTGTTTCATCTTTCTGATGGTTCCTCCTATTGGTTTTAATTTTTACTTACAACTTCACTAATGTGAAAATATGTTTAATGGGTATGTAAATGTAAAGGCTATATCAGATTGTGCACCATCTTGGGGAGGGTGGGGGGGAGGAAAAGGGAGAAAAATTTTCAACTCAAAAGCATATGGAAAAAATTTTAAAAAATTTAAATTAAACAAAATAAAATAAAATAAAATATGTAGCTCACTCCCTGTCATTTTTTAAAATCATATTATTATTATCTCAGAATTAGAAAGCACATCAGAGACCATCTAATCTAACCCCTAAGAGAGTCATTAATCCTTTATGCAACATCTCCAACTGTCAGCTAAGTGGTACAGTTGATAGAGTGAGAGGCCTGTATTCAGGAAGACTCATCTTTCTGAGTCAAATCAAATCTGGTCATAGACACTTACTAGATATTTGACCCTGGGCAAGTCACTTAACCCTGCTTGCCTCAATTTCCTCATCTATGAAATGAGCTGGAGAAGGAAATGACAAGCCACTCCAGTATCTTTGCCAAGAAAACACCAACAATGGGGTCAGGAAGGCTTGGAAATGAGTGGTAATAACTGAACAAGAACAACAACATTCCCAACTAACGATTATCTATCTACCTTTTGCTTGAAGATTTTTATTGTCAGAGAGTTGAGATTTGGTCTTCCCCCAGAACCTACCCATCTAGTCATTGCTGTTTTCTTCATTTTCCAATTTCCTTTTATTGGTTTATCTGTTTATGTATCACATTATCTCTGCTTCCCTCCCCCAGTAAAACATAAGTTAACTTAAGGATAGGGAAGAGTTCCATTTCTTTACCTCCAGCACCATATACAATGCCTTGCACGTAGTATGCAATTAAGCATACTCTGAAATCAGATTCAAGTTTATTATCTCACAAGTTGGTCAATTCCACTTTAGATACTTCTAATTGTTAAGTAGCTATTCCTTATATTAAGCCAACATTTTCCTCATTATAACTCCCAATTCTTCTTCTTAGAAGTGCCCTGTAAACCTGATTACTCTTTTATATATGAAGACCTCAGCAATCATTTCCCTTCTCTCTTCTCTTTTTCTGGACAAACATTCTTAAGTCATAAAATCTTCATAGATCATGGCTTTTCTTTTTATTTCTATATTGGAAATGCTATGTAGCTTGTTAATATTCAAATGAATCTGTAATATCACTGAACTTAGTCTTCCCCCAACCATGTAAATCACAACCCAAAAATGTCTTCCCATTACGTATGACTGCTTTCTAATTTTTCCTCTAAGTTCTCTATCGGTTCCACCCAACATGATATTGGCTTCCTTTGCTTTTCCCTTTCATTCCACATAGACTAATAGAGTTCATGGGCTGATCAGTGCTTATCTTGATTCTCATCATCATTTTTTTTTCTATCATACACTTCTGCAATGGCATAGAGTGCCAGGCCTAGATTCAGGAAAACTCATCTTCCTGAGTTCAAATCTGGCCTCAGAAACTTAGTAACTGTATGACTCTGGGCAAGCTACTTGCTCACTTCCTCATTTGTAAAATGAAGTAGAGAAGGAAATAGCAAACCACTCTAATAACTTTGACAAGAAAACCCCAAATTTGGTCACAAAGAGTTGGACATGAATGAAACAACTGTACAGCAACAATAAAAATTTTTTAAGTTCCTTAATTGATATTCCAACTGTCCAAACTCACCATATTCTTCTCCATTGCTCAGTGTCTACCAATTTTTAGAGTCTTCACAGTTTCATGTTGCATGATATAAACAACATGATTAGACTACTGCTACTGTCCTTCCTTTAATAGACACTTCTCACCCTAGAGGAGATAATATAGTAATCAATCAATCAATCAATCAGTATTTATTAACTATATGCCAAGCTTTGTGCTTATCATTGTGGATAAAAAAAGGCAAAAGATAGTCCCTGTCCTCAAGGTGGTTACAATCTAATGGGGGAGACAACATTTAAACAAGTATAAACAAAGTAGATCCCTTTCAACACCATACAAATGAAAAGTTCTAAACTTTGGCATATAAGTTGTCAGTCATAACTTGTTATCCAATACTATTGTGTTACCAAAAAAATGAACAAGTAAATAATAAACCCAAGTAACGACTAGGAGGAATGAACATGCTTATGTAAGTTCTAATTTAATTTGTAAGCCTTTAAAGAGACTGCAACAATCAAAATATCATCAACCCAATATTATGCCATGTCAATATTTTTAATAGAATAGAATAATAAAGCTGGAAAGAATCTTAAATATCTTCCATTCCAATCCCCTCATTCTGCAGAGAAGACAATGAGATCCTGAAAGGTTAAGAAACTTGTTCAAGACAAACCTACTTAGTAGTAGACATAGAATTCCCAGTAAAAGGCTCTTTGCCCTTTGTTAGTTCAAGGCAGCCCTAATTACATGGACAATTCAAGCACAATTATCTGCTTCTGTATAATTTCCCTGCATCATTAAGGAGAAAGATGATGGAGAAGGAGAAGGAATGTCTGATATACTGGCATACTTACTTGAGCTTTGTTTAATTTTGTGTTTTGTTGAACTGGCTTCAATTCAATAGGTATTGACATCAGGCACTGTTCCATGAGGCTGATATTTGTAGGTTAATCATTTGTTTCTCCTGGTTGATAGTAAACATAATAATAAACATATGACCAAAATCACTTACACAGAAGGAATTCTTATTAAGTAGAATGAAAAGAATTTGAATTAAAACTGCTAAATGATAATTTTGAATCATATGTATTACTGTTATTTTTATTGTAATAAAAGGGAATGAGGGTTTATAAAAAGTCACAAATATAACTGATCTTAAAAAAATAACATCAATTTATTTTTGTATCATTCAAGCAGCATTATGAGTTCTTTATGATGTTTTGTTTCAGTAATAAATCTCTTTTATGAAAACCATAGTCTTTTGTTCCACTCCTATTTCAATCAATAAATACACATTTGTTAACCACCTACTATGTGACAGGAAGCATGCTAATTGTTGGGGATGCAAAAAAGAGGAAAAAGCACCTGCCATAAACATTGAAAAGTTATTTTTACAACTTTAAAAATATGCTCTATCTTCAAAAAATGATAAATTTTATTTGAATACCTAAATCAATCACACACCTCCCAAAAGAAAAGACAACACTTATTCATCAAAATAGTACTTATCCATCAAAAAACTAACAATGTGTGTTAAGCTACTTTCCACAATGTTAGTGACTGGCAGGACATGTAAATGATCATTTCTGTTGTTTTCCACTTGTTAACAAAAAGGAAATAGGTTTTAACTTTAATAAATTTGAACCAACATTGTCCGTAAGGATTGTCCATCCTTAGGTTTATTGCCTACTACTATTACCTTCATTTACATTATCTTGATCATGTCCTGTTATTTTAATTCAACATATTTTTTAAAATTTTCAAAAATAATTCATTGGTATTTTAAAAAAACAGCTTTCATTTGTTAATCCTTTCCCACTAGTCCAACCTTTGGTATTTATTTTCAAAAAATGTATAATTAACATGAAAAAATAAACAAATAAAAACATGGCATTATGGAGAAGGCACAAAATTTTTAATTAGGAAAACTTTAATTCAAATTCTGTGTGTGTGTGTGTTCATGAGTGTGTGTAAACACATACACAAATATATATATATATATATATATAGTGTGTATGCACATGTGTATATAGAGAGATAGTGTGTATGTTTATATATCTATATGTATACATACATACACACACAAGTGTGTGTAACTGGATTTAATGGCCTCTAAGACTGTTCTAGCTCTAAATACATCTATTATCTTATGATATGAAAATATCTGATATACTATGCTTCATTTTGTTCTTCTAGTCCAACCCTTTCTAGTGAAAAGATAGATGTACATTTTACCATAAATCCTCTTGAGTCATGATTGTTCTTTGAATTTATAGGAATCATTTGGGGGGGCATTTTTCCCCACTTATATTATTGTCTCATTATCAATATTTTTCTCTTGGTTCTTTGACATCACTCTGCATTATTTCACACAAAGTTTGTGTTTTCCTGAATTTTTCACAGGTCATTTCTTATAAAACAATAAATAAGTAGCATAGCATCAATTGATAGAAAGCTGGACTTGTAGCTGGAAAGAATTGCATTCAAGTCTAGGCTATGACAATACTGAATGTATGACCCTCAGCAATTTTATTTTTAATGTCTTAATAACATAAGAAACTCTTTTAGATTTAATTTCTAAATGGATTCTAATTTGCATTTGGAGAGGAGAATTTTCTGACCCATATTAAAGCAGATTAAAATAGATAGCATTGTTACACATAGGAATATAGCTACTGTAACAGTAACACTAATTTGAATTATCATAGGACTTTCTCATCTTAGAAGAACACTTCAACACTTCTTCTGCTGATGCATTAGTTCTTCCTGGAACTTCCATTTTTATGAAAGTGCTCAAGTCAGTTATGTCCATTCCTTCATTTTCCACCATTCCTGATTCCCTGGAATTCTTCCTCCACCATACTATCTACCCAGCAAAACTGAGTATAATCCATCAGGGGGGAAAATTGACATTCAGTGAAATAGAAGAATTTCAAGCATTCTTGATGAAAAGACCAAAGCTGAATAGAAAATTTGACTTTCAAATACAAGACTCAAGAGAAGCATGAAAAAGTAAACAGGAAAGCAAAATCATAAAGGACTTATTAAAGTTGAACTGTTTACAGTCCTACATGGAAAGATGATATTTGTAACTCATGAGACCTTTGTCAGTATTAGGCTAGATGGAGGGAAAATATAAATATAGATATAGAGATAGATAGATAGATAGATAGATAGATAGATAGATAGACAGACAGACAGACAGACAGATAGATAGATAGATAGATAGATAGATAGATAGATAGATAGGCAGAGAGACAGATACAGATAGATAGATATAAGGCACAGGATGAGTTGAGGATGAAGGGGTGATATCTAAAAAAATAAAATTAAGGGGTGAGAGAGGAGTATACTGGGAGAAGGAGAAAGCGAGATGTAGAATGGGCTAAATCATCTCACATAAAACAGACAAGAAAAGGCTTTTACAGTGGAAGGGAAGTGGCAGAAGGTGAGAGGGAGTGAGTGAATTTTACTCTCATTGAATTTGGCTTTAGGAGAGAACTACATACATACTCAACTGGGTATGGAAATCTATCTTACTCTACAGGAAAATAGGGCGGAAGGGGATAAGAGAGCAGTGGGATGATAAAAGGAAGGGCAGATTGGAAAAAGGGGTAATCAGAAGCAAACACTTCTGAAGAGGGACAGAGTCAAAGGAGAGAATAGAATAAATGGGGGGTGGAATAGGATGAAAGGAAATATAGTTAGTTTTTAACAACATGACTACTATGGGAGTGTCTTGCATGACTACCCATGTATAAACTGTATTGAGCACAGTCTTGGGACTGGGGGAGGGGCAAGACAGGGAGAAAATTTCGAACTCCAAATCTTGTGGAAGTGAATGTTGAAAACTAAAAATAAACAAATTAACTGGAAAAAAGAATCCTAGAGAGTAAACTAATAAGCTAATTGAAACAGTATCTTTAGCAAACTTAAAGGATATAAAACAAATCTGCAGAAATCAGCAGTTGTTTTTTTTAATAATAAAAAAAAATAACAACCTCAGTAGGAAGAAATAGAAAGAGGAAAGTCCATTTAAAATTGCAACTACAAAATAAATATAAGAATAAAGCAAAAAAAAAATGCAAACTTCTTGAGGACAGGGATTGTCTTCTTTTTCGCTTATGTTTCTTTTCCCAGTGCTTGCTTTCAGTTCATGGAAGAATAGCCCACATTTAATGAATACTTTGTTTAAAAAAAATTTAAATCAATTTCTGTTTGTATTGATTATATCTTCCTTTTTAGGGTATTACTTAAATTTTCTTTTTGGCTATAAATGTACTCTTTGAAAATTGTGCCTTTCTGAATGCATCTTTTTTTAATGTAGAATATTGTTATTTTACACATATGCATGTTTGTGTCTTATACAAAAGAAGCATCATTCCAATCCCTATCCTTATTCCTAAACACATGTATATATGTGCATATATATGTATGTGTGTATGAGGGAAATTATTTTTCTATCATATTAATAATCAATTATTAAATTAGGTTTAAGGTAATTCCCCAGTTGATAAATGGTCAAAGGATATAAACAGGAAATCTTCACATTAAGAAATTAAAGCTATCTACAGTCATGTTAAAAAAACTCTAAATCACTATTGATTAGAGAAATGCAAGTCAAAACAACTCTGAGGTATCTAATCACACCTATCAGATTGGCTAACACAACAAAATAGGATAATTATAAAGCTGGAGAGGATGTGGCAATATGGGAATACTAATGCATTGTTGGTGGAGTTGTGAATTGATCCAACCATTTTGTTGAGCAATTTAGAACTATGCACAAAGAGCTACAAAAAAATGTCCATACCCTTTGACCCAGCAATACCACTTCTAGATCTGTATTCCAAAGAGATCATATGAATGGGGAAAGGACTCACATGTAGAAAAATATTTATAGCAGCTCTTTTTATGGTGGCCAAGAATTAGAAATTGAGGGGATGCCCATCAGTTGGGGAATGGCTGAATAAGTTGTGGTGTATGGATGTAATGGAATACTATTGTATATAAAAAATGAAGAGCAAGCAGACTTCAGAAAAACCTGGAAAGACTTAAATGAACTGATGCTGAGTGAAGTGAGCACAACCAGGAGAACACTGTACACAGTAACAGCCATAATATGTGATGACTAACTTTGACAGACTCATCTCTCAGCAATGAAAGAATCCAAGGCATCTCCAAAGGACTCATGATGGCAAATGCTGTCCACATCCAGAAAAAAGAACTATAGAGTTGGAATGCAGATTGAAGCACATTATTTGATCTCTCCTTTTTTCTTTTTTGTTTGTTCTTTTCCTCTTTTTCCTAGTTTCTCTTATTTGTTCTAATTCTTCTTTACAACATGCGAATAATGTGAAAATAGATTCAATATGAACGTGCATTTAGAGCCTATATCATATTGCCCACTGCCTTGAGGTGGGCGGAGGGGAGAGATGGGGAGAAAATTTGGAACTCAAAATCTTATGGAAGTGAATGTTGAAAACTAAAAATAAATTAATTAATTGTTTAAAATAGTCCTAAGGTCTTTTCTCTTCATTTCTTCACTCAGGGAACAGCCTCTATAGGCCAATCTCAAAAGGACAAGGCTGACAGGCAAGGTTGCCCAAATCCTTGGGAAACATACACTATAACCTTGGGTGGGACCCCACCTAACTAGGAGACCTTACTTCTAGAGTGTTAAGGAGAATCTAAGCTAGGTGAATTTCAACCCTAAAGCATTAACCTATGCCTTTCACCCCTTCATTATAGTTTAGGGTGACTCAACTCATGAAGAAAAAAAAAGACCACCATAGTAGTCTGGGTAGAGATAACTTTTTTGTCCAGATTGTTGGAGGTGACTGAGTCTCATGATTAAGTCATGTTCTCAGCGGGAGAAGCTGAAGGCTTTAATTCCATTTCCTCATTTAAAAGATATTATTATTATTAATTTTATTAATAATCATAAATTTTTATTAATTTATTCATTATTCAATCTTATTCATTGTTCACCAGTCAGAATTGATTTCTCCTGTCAGGGGCAGTTCCTTTCAAAAAATATTTAAGGCATTCAGTGTTTCCATTAGATGCCTTTTGTTACCAAGATAAACACTTGACCATCAATTTATTGATTATCTACTAGCCTAATTAATAAATTTATCATTAATTACCCCAAAACTCTGTCTTTCAGGCTTTTCATTCACCTCATGTACACGTATGTGTATGTGTGAAAAGAAATAAGATTTGTTCCAAGTGTCACTGTTATCAAGGCCTTCTGGGCTCATAGTGGCCCAATATCACTTCTGTTCATTCTTCTCCATGCCTAGGTAGTGTTTCTCTTGCTTCTATTAGTACTGTTCATTGTGGTTCATCAAGAAGAAATCACTCTGAAGTGAATATCTTTTTCTATCTTCCCTTATACAGCTGAGATTGGTCTTCCTTCCTCCTTTTCATTCTTCCTTACTCCTTCTTTCATTTCTATTCCTCCTTTCCCTCCTTTATTTTTTCTTTCTTCCTTCTTTTATTTCATTC
Source organism: Phascolarctos cinereus (assembly GCF_003287225.1). Classification (NCBI taxonomy): domain Eukaryota; kingdom Metazoa; phylum Chordata; class Mammalia; order Diprotodontia; family Phascolarctidae; genus Phascolarctos; species Phascolarctos cinereus. The sequence continues at coordinate 70,673,273 of NW_027555847.1, read as the reverse complement.
TTCCTTCCTTCCTTCCTTCCTTCCTTCCTTCCTTCCTTCCTTCCTTCCTTCCTTCCTATCTCTTTCACTCCTCTTGCTCTCTTCCTCTTTCCCTTCTTTCCTTCCATCCTTCTTGCTTCTTCTTTCTTCTTCTTTCTCTCTTTCTTTTCTTCAATTTGTTTTCTTTCATTTTTTCTTTTCCTTTCTTCATCTCTCCCTTCAATCCTTCCTTCCTTCATTTGTCCATTCCTTCCTACTGCTTCCCAAAACAATTTGAAATAATAAGAGGACAAAGACAGTACCTCCTCATAGTAGAGATTTGTAATTCCTGTCGCATTTTGAAAATTAAAATTATAAGTACAAGTAAATTAATGAAATAAACATGAAACATTGATAATAATTTTCTTAAATGTAATTTGCAATTGAAAGCATATATTAATATGATTTCACATTACTATTGATATTATTGTCCTTTTCTGCTCTTTTTCAATCAATATAAGTTACTTTGTTTTGAGGTTTTGTTTTGTGTGTATGTTATCTCTCCAACTAGATTGCACCCATTTGAAGGGTAAAGTCTATATCTTATAATACTTTCTACTTCTATTACTCAGAATGTGAAGCAGGATGGTGCTGATTCTGGAGTTAGAAGTCATAGATTCTAGTCCTTCCATTTATACTGATAATCGTTGTGACTTTAGGCAAGTAATTTATTTGTAATACATCTCAGTTTATTCCTAAAAAAGGAGGGGATTCAAGTAGATGGGCATTGAGATACCTTCTAGCTCTAAATATCTGATCCTTTGAATACCAGCTCTGCAAATTACCTATGTGACCTTGGATAATCATTTAAGTTACCTGGCCTCAGATTTCTCAGCTATGAAATAATGAGTTGGACTAGATGACCTTTCTTAACTCAGAATCTATAATACAATGTAACTTTATACGCAGTTTTCCCTTAACAGTGTGGTAGTTATTATGATAAATCATTAGGACTCTTTACTGAAATATTTTAAATTAAATATATATTCAAAATTTATATTTTAATATTATTTTCAGAAGTAACTATCTTGCTTTTGTCTACAAATTGTGATTTTCTCAATTTGTTTTCCTATTTAGATAACATAAAACAATAGCAAATACCTGGCACACTCTCACTAGTTTTCTCATAACATTTTCTAAAAGGATATAGAGCATTGTTCTTGGATCTGCTTTGCTATTTTTGGATCCTTATTTACATATTGATTAACTGTCTTGCTGTTGACTTGGACTTTCCTTATCTGGAAGAACACTAAAGGAGCTTATTTAATAACAAGTTATTAACCACAGCTCAGGCAAACAAATCCCTGTCCCATCTTTAGGTATTCTAAGGAAGATGGCTGTTTGCCTTTGGCAGTATTATTGTTATATTAAGTCAAAATTCAGTGGTCTATTCAAACAAAGCATTACCAGAAATTTGCTAGGTTGGAGAAAAGTTGCAAAGGCTACTCAGGAAGAATGAGAAAGCTAAGGAGAGAGATACTGTAGGGTGCTACATGTTATCTGAGCATATGTGGAGTACTAATATCTGTTTTGGTCTCTGTGGTCAATAGGTTAATTAAAGTGAAAAACCAATGCCTTATAATTCTCTCAGACTCTAAGTACCTCAAACAGAAATAATTGCACATTCTTCAAATTCATTTATCTTCAAAATTTTCTTATTTCTATTGATAGAACCACCACCCTAGCAATTATATGATTGGAATCTGTAAAATAATACTTAACACCTTACTCTATTTTACCTCAAATATATAATAAATGTTTATCACATCAGTCAGTCAGGAAATAAACATTTATTAAGCAAATACTATGTGCCTGGCATTGTGCTAAGTATGAAAAAAAAAGCAAAAAAAAATAATTTCTACCCTGAAGGAGCTCACAATCTAATGGCAGAGCCAATAAGCAAACAAACATTCACAAATACAAGATACATATGAAACAATTAAAAGAGGAAGGCATTAGAATTAAGAGGAGTTGGGAGAAGCTTCCTGTAGAAAGTGGGGTTATAGTTGGGACTTGAAAGAAAGCAGGGAAGCCAGAAGGTGGAGCTGAATAGGGAGAGGATGCATCCCAATTACTATACCCCAGGCATGGGGTACAGACAGAGAGAAAGGTTACAGCCAAGAGGCATACTGTCTTGTTCTTGGAACACCAAGGAAGCCAGCGTTACTAGATCAAAGAGTAAGTGGTGAGAAGTAAGATGTAAGAAGCTTATGGGGGTGGGGGTGGGTTATGAAGAGTTTGAATGTCAGCTATAGGAGTTTACATTTGATTCTAAAGGTGATAATAATTTTTCTTCTACTTCCACAATAATTCTCCCACTAATGTGGCAGACATCCTAGTTCAACACTTACAACTTCTTACACTATTGTAATGACCCCCTAATCAATCATCCTCCTTAAAATCTCTCCCTTATCTAATTAATTCTCTGCACAGTTGTCAGTGATATTCCTCAAGTATAGGTTTGACCATACCAGTAAACCCCAGTGGCTCCCTATTACCTATAGCATCAAATAGAAACTCCTCTGTGTCATTTAAAAGAACAATAATAACCTGGATCCAACCTATCTTCCCATATTAATTACACATCATTGCCTTTCATACACACTTAGGTCCAGCCAACTTTTTTCATGTTCTTCACATGTTCTTCATGTTCTTCTCTGTCTTCTATTTCCATGTTTAAGAAAAAAAAATCTGCTTGAAAAAACTGGGCAATAGTAAAGTAGAAACCAGGTATAGACCAGCATCTCACATGATATACCAAGATAAAGTCAAAAAGGATACATGATTTAGACATAAAGAATGATACCATAAGCAAATTAGGAGTGCATAGAATAGTTTACTTGTCTGATCTGTGGATAAGGGAAGAATTTAGGACCAAATAAGATATAGAGAACCTTGCAAAATGTAAAGTAGGTAATTTCATTCTATAAAGTTAAAAAGTTTTTTCACGAATAAAACCAATGCAACTAAAATTAGAAGGAATCAGTAAACTGGGGGAAATTTTGTAGCAAGTATCTCTGACGAAGACTTCATTCTTCAAATATATAGAGAACTAAGTGAACTTTATAGGAATACAATTTATTCCCCAGTTGATACATGGTCAAAGAATATGAACAGGCAGTTTTCAGACAAAGAAATCAAAGCTATCTACAATCATATAAAAATGTTCTAAATCAGTATTGATTAGAGAAATTAAAATTGAAACAAAAACCTCATACCTATGAGATTGTTTAATATGATGCAAAAAGAGAATAATATATGTTGGAGAACATATGAGAAAATTTGGAAAGTAATGCACTGTTGGTGAAGTTGTGAGCTGATCCAACCATTCTGGTAAGCATTTGGAACTATGCCCAAGGGGTTATAAAACTGTGTATACCCTTTGAACCAGCAATACCACTGCTATGTCTATATCCCAAACAGATTTTTAAAAAAAGGAAAAGGATCTACTTGTACAAAAATATTTATAGCAGCAATTTTTGTGGTGGCTAAGAACTGGAAATCAAGAGGATCCCCATCAATTGGGCATTGGCTGAGCAAATTGTCATATATGATTGTGATGGAATATTATTGTGCTATTAGAAATGATAAGTGGGCAGATTTAAGGGAAAAAAAGACTGGAAAGACTTACATGAACCGATGAAAAGTAAAGTGAACAGAAGTAGGAGAATATTGTGCACAGTAACAGCAATATTTTATGATGATCAACTGTGAATAACTTAGCTAGTTTCATCTATACCATTATCCAAGATAATCCCAAAGGACTCATGATGAAACATACCAACTGCTTCCAGAGAAAGAACTGCTATTGTCTGAATACAGACTGAAGAATACTATTTTTCACTTTCTTTCTTCTTTCTTTTATTTTTTGTTCAAGTCTTCTTATTCAAAATACATAAATGTTTTACGTGATTGCACATGTATAACCTATATCAGACCACTTACCATCCCAAGGAGGTGGGAGCAAAAGTAGGTAGGAGGGAATAAAATTTGGAACTCAAAACTTAAAACTTGTTATAACATGTAATTGAGGGAAAATAAATATTACTTATTTCCACGTATTAGTTTTCTAAATGGCTAAGTACCTGGAATGAACTCCTTTTCTACCTCTAACTCCTTAGAATCATTCATTTCCTTCAAAGTTCAGCTTAAATATGCATCTCAAATTCTGGCATGAGACCTTTCCTGATCTCCCTTCCCACACTGCTAGTGTCTCCACCTTAAAACAGTATCCTGTAATTATTTAGTAGAAGTTTATAAATAATTATTTTGCACATAGCTTTTAATATGCATGTTTTTCTGTCCTTGCAGAATGGGAGTTCCTTTAGGTAATGTGAAGTTTCTTTTATGTCTTTGTGTCCCCAACATCTAATCTGGTTCTTGAAATTAAGTAGATAATTAATAAATGCTTATTTGTAAACTGATTGATTGGAAATCAGAATTAGAGGAAAGGGACATTTTTCATGACATTATCTAAGCTGTCACCTCAGCACTCAGTTTCACTCTCATTTTGCACCAAAATGTTAATAGGAAATGATCTTGTATAAGTTGTTAAATTAGCTGTTGCAATTTACATATCTATAAAGTAAACATTAATATTACTCATGATCTACTTCCTGGGGATGCAATGAAG